>NC_069501.1:1241306921-1241651921 GCF_027579735.1 Bombina bombina
GACGTGTTGTGTTTGTGCTCCTGACATTATAGGGAAATGCATAGGTAGGCTAGTGTATTTAGTGTCCACTACAGTCCAGAAGGACTCCACTCATCTCTGCTGCAAGGACAGCACCCCAAAAAGCCCTTTTTAGGGCTATATTTTGTGCCGTTTTTTTTTTCCCCCATATTTTTATTAGCATTTGCCTGGCTTTCAGCCTGTGTGTTTAAGGCTCACAGCATATGCTGTGATTACTGCCACCACTGATATCTCCCTTACAACATTAGTTTAAATTTAACTAACCAAAAATTTTAATTATTTTGCTAGTGTAATTTTTTTTCATTTTCTATCAGGCCTGTGTCACACAGCATATACTCTGGTTCATTGCTCTGTGCCAGCCACCAGTGTTAATATCCGTTTATAACATAATTTTAAATTAAAAAAAAAAATAATAATAATTTTGATAGTGTAATCTAATTAAATTTTCTATCGGGCCTGTGTCTGTCAGGCTCACTCAGCATTAATATACATCTTTTTTTTCAGTTTTTTGGTTAATTGGTCTGTGCCAGGTAGCCACCACTCATATCTTCTTCACCTTAATTTAAATATATAAAAAAAAAAGTTTAAATTTTTTTGATAGTGTAATCTAATATCATTTTCTATCAGGCCTATGTGTTTTGCTGACATACAGAGCCTACTGTGGTTACTTGCTGCCCTCCCTAGTCTATGAGCCACGACTCATATGTGTTTAACCTTTTTTTAATTTCCCCCCCAAAAAAATAATTTAAATCATTTTTCTAATGTAATCTAATAGTATTTTCTATCAGGCGTGTGTGTATCTGACTTACAGAGCCTACTGCTTTTAATAGCTGCCCTTCCAAGGCTATCAGCCACGACTCATATGTATGTGCTTAACCTTTTTCTTTAAATTCCCAATAAAAAGTATTTAAATCATTATGCTAGTGTAATCTAATTTTATTTTCTATCAGGCCTGTGTCTAACTGTCTATCTGACTTACACAGCATACTGTTGTTTATTGCTGCCCTATGTAGCAGCCAGCCAGTGCGACCACTCATATGTGCATTGCACTTCTTTACATAATTTTAATATTAAAATCTAAAACTTTAAAATATTTTGCTAGTGTAATCTAACTTAATTTTCTATCAGGCCTGTGTTTTTGTCACTTACACAGCATACTGTGTTAAATTGCTGCCCTACCTACCATCCACGACTAATATCTGCCAGCCTGTGTGCCAGGCCCAACTAGCCAATTAGTGGCACCAATCATAATTCTTGTAACAGTATCAAAAAAATTAAAATTCATAATTTTTTGGACTGCAAATATTCAGTCTACTAGTGCCATTGAATTGCAGTTTCCTCCTGCCTGGCAGCCTGTGTGCCAGGCACAAACTAGCCGATTAGTGCCACCAATCCTAGTTGTTGTAAAAGTATTGTTAATCTTTAAAATTCTGAATTGATCGCTTGTGATTCATCAGTTTGCTCGTGCCATTGAATTGCACTTTCCTCCTGCCTGCCAGCGTGTTTTCCAGGCCCAACTAGCCAATTAGTGGAACCAATCATAATTCTTGTAACAGTATATAAAAAAATAAAAATCATAATTTTTTGGACTGCAAATATTCAGTCTCCTAGTGCCATTGAATTGCATTTTCCTCCTGCCTGTCATATTTGTTGTCACAGTATTCTTAATAATTAACAATTAAAATTTTTGGTAATTGTTTTTCTGAATCCTCAGTTTGCTCGTGCCATTGAATTGCACTTTCCTCCTGCCTTGCAGCCTGTGTGCCAGGCCCACCTAGCCAATTATTCCCAGCAATCATATTTCTTTTAACAGTATTGCAAAAATTGTCAATCATCACTGTTTTGACTGTCAGTATTCAGTCTCCTAGTGTCCTTGAATTGCATTTACCTCCTGCCTGCCAGCCTGTGTGCCAGGCCGTCTTGCCAACTATTTACACACATCATAATTGTTGTCACAGTATTGTTACTAATTAAAATTAAAAAAAATTTGATTGTTGATCTTAATCCTCAGTTTGCTCATGCCATTGAATTGCACTTTTCTCCTGCCTGCCAGCCTGTGTGCCAGGCCTACTTTCAAAATATTTACACCAATCATATTTGTTGTCACAGTATTCTTAATAATTAAAAATTAAAATTTTTAGTAATTGTTGTTCTGAATCCTCAGTTTGCTCGTGCCATTGAATTGCACTTTCCTCCTGCCTTGCAGCCTGTGTGCCAGGCCCACCTAGCCAATTATTCCCAGCAATCATATTTCTTTTAACAGTATTGCAAAAATTGTCAATCATCACTTTTTTGACTGTCAGTATTCAGTCTCCTAGTGTCCTTGAATTGCATTTACCTCCTGCCTGCCAGCCTGTGTGCCAGGTCATCTTGCCAACTATTTACACCCATCATAATTGTTGTCACAGTATTGTTACTAATTAAAAATAAAAAAAATTCGATTGTTGATCTTAATCCTCAGTTTGCTCGTGCCATTGAATTGCACTTTTCTCCTGCCTGCCAGCCTGTGTGCCAGGCCTACTTTCAAAATATTTACACCAATCATATTTGTTGTCACAGTATTCTTAATAATTAAAAATAAAAATTTTTGGTAATAGTTGTTCTGAATCCTCAGTTTGCTCGTGCCATTGAATTGCACTTTCCTCCTGCCTTGCAGCCTGTGTGCCAGGCCCACCTAGCCAATTATTCCCAGCAATCATATTTCTTTTAACAGTATTGCAAAAATTGTCAATCATCACTTTTTTGATTGTCAGTATTCAGTCTCCTAGTGTCCTTGAATTGCATTTACCTCCTGCCTGCCAGCCTGTGTGCCAGGCTGTCTTGCCAACTATTTACACCAATCATAATTGTTGTCACAGTATAGTTACTAATTAAAATTAAAAAAAATTTGATTGTTGATCTTAATCCTCAGTTTGCTCGTGCCATTGAATTGCACTTTTCTCCTGCCTGCCAGCCTGTGTGCCAGGCCTACTTTCAAAATATTTACACCAATCATATTTGTTGTCACAGTATTCTTAATAATTAAAAATTAAAATTTTTGGTAATTGTTGTTCTGAATCCTCAGTTTGCTCGTGCCATTGAATTGCACTTTCCTCCTGCCTTGCAGCCTGTGTGCCAGGCCCACCTAGCCAATTATTCCCAGCAATCATATTTCTTATAACATTATTGCAAAAATTGTCAATCATCACTGTTTTGACTGTCAGTATTCAGTCTCCTAGTGTCCTTGAATTGCATTTACCTCCTGCCTGCCAGCCTGTGTGCCAGGCCGTCTTGCCAACTATTTACACCCATCATAATTGTTGTCACAGTATTGTTACTAATTAAAATTAAAAAAAATTTGATTGTTGATCTTAATCCTCAGTTTGCTCGTGCCATTGAATTGCACTTTTCTCCTGCCTGCCAGCCTGTGTGCCAGGCCTCTTTCAAAATATTTACACCAATCATATTTGTTGTCACAGTATTCTTAATAATTAAAAATTAAATTTTTTAGTAATTGTTGTTCTGAATCCTCAGTTTGCTCGTGCCATTGAATTGCACGTTCCTTCTGCCTTGCAGCCTGTGTGCCAGGCCCACCTAGCCAATTATTCCCAGCAATCATAATTCTTTTAACAGTATTGCAAAAATTGTCAAGCATCACTGTTTTGACTGTCAGTATTCAGTCTCCTAGTGTCCTTGAATTGCATTTACCTCCTGCCTGCCAGCCTTTTGTGCCAGGCCGTCTTGCCAACTATTCACACCAATCATAATTGTTGTCACAGTATAGTTATTAATTAAAATTACAAAAATTTTGATTGTTTATCTTAATCCTCAGTTTGCTCGTGCCATTGAATTGCACTTTTCTCCTGCCTGCCAGCCTGTGTGCCATGCCTACTTTCAAAATATTTACACCAATCATATTTGTTGTCACAGTATTCTTAATAATTAAAAATTAAAATTTTTGGTAATTGTTGTTCTGAATCCTCAGTTTGCTCGTGCCATTGAATTGCACTTTCCTCCTGCCTTGCAGCCTGTGTGCCAGGCCCACCTAGCCAATTATTCCCAGCAATCATATTTCTTTTAACAGTATTGCAAAAATTGTCAATCATCACTTTTTTGACTGTCAGTATTCAGTCTCCTAGTGTCCTTGAATTGCATTTACCTCCTGCCTGCCAGCCTGTGTGCCAGGTCATCTTGCCAACTATTTACACCCATCATAATTGTTGTCACAGTATTGTTACTAATTAAAAATAAAAAAACATTGATTGTTGATCTTAATCCTCAGTTTGCTCGTGCCATTGAATTGCACTTTTCTCCTGCCTGCCAGCCTGTGTGCCAGGTCATCTTGCCAACTATTTACACCCATCATAATTGTCACAGTATTGTTACTAATTAAAAATAAAAAAATATTTGATTGTTGATCTTAATCCTCAGTTTGCTCGTGCCATTGAATTGTACTTTTCTCCTGCCTGCCAGCCTGTGTGCCAGGCCTACTTTCAAAATATTTACACCAATCATATTTGTTGTCACAGTATTCTTAATAATTAAAAATTAAAATTTTTGGTAATAGTTGTTCTGAATCCTCAGTTTGCTCGTGCCATTGAATTGCACTTTCCTCCTGCCTTGCAGCCTGTGTGCCAGGCCCACCTAGCCAATTATTCCCAGCAATCATATTTCTTTTAACAGTATTGCAAAAATTGTCAATCATCACTTTTTTGATTGTCAGTATTCAGTCTCCTAGTGTCCTTGAATTGCATTTACCTCCTGCCTGCCAGCCTGTGTGCCAGGCTGTCTTGCCAACTATTTACACCAATCATAATTGTTGTCACAGTATAGTTACTAATTAAAATTAAAAAAAATTTGATTGTTGATCTTAATCCTCAGTTTGCTCGTGCCATTGAATTGCACTTTTCTCCTGCCTGCCAGCCTGTGTGCCAGGCCTACTTTCAAAATATTTACACCAATCATATTTGTTGTCACAGTATTCTTAATAATTAAAAATTAAAATTTTTGGTAATTGTTGTTCTGAATCCTCAGTTTGCTCGTGCCATTAAATTGCACTTTCCTCCTGCCTTGCAGCCTGTGTGCCAGGCCCACCTAGCCAATTATTCCCAGCAATCATATTTCTTATAACATTATTGCAAAAATTGTCAATCATCACTGTTTTGACTGTCAGTATTCAGTCTCCTAGTGTCCTTGAATTGCATTTACCTCCTGCCTGCCAGCCTGTGTGCCAGGCCGTCTTGCCAACTATTTACACCCATCATAATTGTTGTCACAGTATTGTTACTAATTAAAATTAAAAAAAATTTGATTGTTGATCTTAATCCTCAGTTTGCTCGTGCCATTGAATTGCACTTTTCTCCTGCCTGCCAGCCTGTGTGCCAGGCCTCTTTCAAAATATTTACACCAATCATATTTGTTGTCACAGTATTCTTAATAATTAAAAATTAAATTTTTTAGTAATTGTTGTTCTGAATCCTCAGTTTGCTCGTGCCATTGAATTGCACGTTCCTCCTGCCTTGCAGCCTGTGTGCCAGGCCCACCTAGCCAATTATTCCCAGCAATCATATTTCTTTTAACAGTATTGCAAAAATTGTCAAGCATCACTGTTTTGACTGTCAGTATTCAGTCTCCTAGTGTCCTTGAATTGCATTTACCTCCTGCCTGCCAGCCTTTTGTGCCAGGCCGTCTTGCCAACTATTCACACCAATCATAATTGTTGTCACAGTATAGTTATTAATTAAAATTACAAAAATTTTGATTGTTTATCTTAATCCTCAGTTTGCTCGTGCCATTGAATTGCACTTTTCTCCTGCCTGCCAGCCTGTGTGCCATGCCTACTTTCAAAATATTTACACCAATCATATTTGTTGTCACAGTATTCTTAATAATTAAAAATTAAAATTTTTGGTAATTGTTGTTCTGAATCCTCAGTTTGCTCGTGCCATTGAATTGCACTTTCCTCCTGCCTTGCAGCCTGTGTGCCAGGCCCACCTAGCCAATTATTCCCAGCAATCATATTTCTTTTAACAGTATTGCAAAAATTGTCAATCATCACTTTTTTGACTGTCAGTATTCAGTCTCCTAGTGTCCTTGAATTGCATTTACCTCCTGCCTGCCAGCCTGTGTGCCAGGTCATCTTGCCAACTATTTACACCCATCATAATTGTTGTCACAGTATTGTTACTAATTAAAAATAAAAAAACATTGATTGTTGATCTTAATCCTCAGTTTGCTCGTGCCATTGAATTGCACTTTTCTCCTGCCTGCCAGCCTGTGTGCCAGGTCATCTTGCCAACTATTTACACCCATCATAATTGTTGTCACAGTATTGTTACTAATTAAAAATAAAAAAAATTTTGATTGTTGATCTTAATCCTCAGTTTGCTCGTGCCATTGAATTGTACTTTTCTCCTGCCTGCCAGCCTGTGTGCCAGGCCTACTTTCAAAATATTTACACCAATCATATTTGTTGTCACAGTATTCTTAATAATTAAAAATTAAAATTTTTGGTAATAGTTGTTCTGAATCCTCAGTTTGCTCGTGCCATTGAATTGCACTTTCCTCCTGCCTTGCAGCCTGTGTGCCAGGCCCACCTAGCCAATTATTCCCAGCAATCATATTTCTTTTAACAGTATTGCAAAAATTGTCAATCATCACTTTTTTGATTGTCAGTATTCAGTCTCCTAGTGTCCTTGAATTGCATTTACCTCCTGCCTGCCAGCCTGTGTGCCAGGCTGTCTTGCCAACTATTTACACCAATAATAATTGTTGTCACAGTATAGTTACTAATTAAAATTAAAAAAAATTTGATTGTTGATCTTAATCCTCAGTTTGCCCGTGCCATTGAATTGCACTTTTCTCCTGCCTGCCAGCCTGTGTGCCAGGCCTACTTTCAAAATATTTACACCAATCATATTTGTTGTCACAGTATTCTTAATAATTAAAAATTAAAATTTTTTGTAATTGTTGTTCTGAATCCTCAGTTTGCTCGTGCCATTGAATTGCACTTTCCTCCTGCCTTGCAGCCTGTGTGCCAGGCCCACCTAGCCAATTATTCCCAGCAATCATATTTCTTTTAACAGTATTGCAAAAATTGTCAATCATCACTGTTTTGACTGTCAGTATTCAGTCTCCTAGTGTCTTTTGAATTGCATTTACCTCCTGCCTGCCAGCCTTTTGTGCCAGGCCGTCTTGCCAACTATTTACACCCATCATAATTGTTGTCACAGTATTGTTACTAATTAAAATTAAAAAAAATTTGATTGTTGATCTCAATCCTCAGTTTGCCCGTGCCATTGAATTGCACTTTTCTCCTGCCTGCCAGCCTGTGTGCCAGGCCTACTTTCAAATATTTACACCAATCATATTTGTTGTCACAGTATTCTTAATAATTAAAAATTAAAATTTTTGGTAATTGTTGTTCTGAATCCTCAGTTTGCTCGTGCCATTGAATTGCACTTTCCTCCTGCCTTGCAGCCTGTGTGCCAGGCCCACCTAGCCAATTATTCCCAGCAATCATATTTCTTTTAACAGTATTGCAAAAATTGTCAATCATCACTGTTTTGACTGTCAGTATTCAGTCTCCTAGTGTCTTTTGAATTGCATTTACCTCCTGCCTGCCAGCCTTTTGTGCCAGGCCGTCTTGCCAACTATTTACACCCATCATAATTGTTGTCACAGTATTGTTACTAATTAAAATTAAAAAAAAATTGATTGTTGATCTTAATCCTCAGTTTGCTCGTGCCATTGAATTGCACTTTTCTCCTGCCTGCCAGCCTGTGTGCCAGGCCTACTTTCAAAATATTGACACCAATCATATTTGTTGTCACAGTATTCTTAATAATTAAAAATTAAAACTTTTGGTAATTGTTGTTCTGAATCCTCAGTTTGCTCGTGCCATTGAATTGCACTTTCCTCCTGCCTTGCAGCCTGTGTGCCAGGCCCACCTAGCCAATTATTCCCAGCAATCATATTTCTTATAACAGTATTGCAAAAATTGTCAATCATCACTGTTTTGACTGTCAGTATTCAGTCTCCTAGTGTCCTTGAATTGCATTTACCTCCTGCCTGCCAGCCTGTGTGCCAGGCCGTCTTGCCAACTATTTACACCCATCATAATTGTTGTCACAGTATTGTTACTAATTAAAATTAAAAAAAATTTGATTGTTGATCTTAATCCTCAGTTTGCTCGTGCCATTGAATTGCACTTTTCTCCTGCCTGCCAGCCTGTGTGCCAGGCCTCTTTCAAAATATTTACACCAATCATATTTGTTGTCACAGTATTCTTAATAATTAAAAATTTAAATTTTTAGTAATTGTTGTTCTGAATCCTCAGTTTGCTCGTGCCATTGAATTGCACGTTCCTCCTGCCTTGCAGCCTGTGTGCCAGGCCCACCTAGCCAATTATTCCCAGCAATCATATTTCTTTTAACAGTATTGCAAAAATTGTCAAGCATCACTGTTTTGACTGTCAGTATTCAGTCTCCTAGTGTCCTTGAATTGCATTTACCTCCTGCCTGCCAGCCTTTTGTGCCAGGCCGTCTTGCCAACTATTCACACCAATCATAATTGTTGTCACAGTATAGTTACTAATTAAAATTACAAAAATTTTGATTGTTTATCTTAATCCTCAGTTTGCTCGTGCCATTGAATTGCACTTTTCTCCTGCCTGCCAGCCTGTGTGCCATGCCTACTTTCAAAATATTTACACCAATCATATTTGTTGTCACAGTATTCTTAATAATTAAAAATTAAAATTTTTGGTAATTGTTGTTCTGAATCCTCAGTTTGCTCGTGCCATTGAATTGCACTTTCCTCCTGCCTTGCAGCCTGTGTGCCAGGCCCACCTAGCCAATTATTCCCAGCAATCATATTTCTTTTAACAGTATTGCAAAAATTGTCAATCATCACTTTTTTGACTGTCAGTATTCAGTCTCCTAGTGTCCTTGAATTGCATTTACCTCCTGCCTGCCAGCCTGTGTGCCAGGTCATCTTGCCAACTATTTACACCCATCATAATTGTTGTCACAGTATTGTTACTAATTAAAAATAAAAAAAAATTGATTGTTGATCTTAATCCTCAGTTTGCTCGTGCCATTGAATTGCACTTTTCTCCTGCCTGCCAGCCTGTGTGCCAGGCCTACTTTCAAAATATTTACACCAATCATATTTGTTGTCACAGTATTCTTAATAATTAAAAATTAAAATTTTTGGTAATAGTTGTTCTGAATCCTCAGTTTGCTCGTGCCATTGAATTGCACTTTCCTCCTGCCTTGCAGCCTGTGTGCCAGGCCCACCTAGCCAATTATTCCCAGCAATCATATTTCTTTTAACAGTATTGCAAAAATTGTCAATCATCACTTTTTTGATTGTCAGTATTCAGTCTCCTAGTGTCCTTGAATTGCATTTACCTCCTGCCTGCCAGCCTGTGTGCCAGGCTGTCTTGCCAACTATTTACACCAATCATAATTGTTGTCACAGTATAGTTACTAATTAAAATTAAAAAAAATTTGATTGTTGATCTTAATCCTCAGTTTGCTCGTGCCATTGAATTGCACTTTTCTCCTGCCTGCCAGCCTGTGTGCCAGGCCTACTTTCAAAATATTTACACCAATCATATTTGTTGTCACAGTATTCTTAATAATTAAAAATTAAAATTTTTGGTAATTGTTGTTCTGAATCCTCAGTTTGCTCGTGCCATTGAATTGCACTTTCCTCCTGCCTTGCAGCCTGTGTGCCAGGCCCACCTAGCCAATTATTCCCAGCAATCATATTTCTTATAACATTATTGCAAAAATTGTCAATCATCACTGTTTTGACTGTCAGTATTCAGTCTCCTAGTGTCCTTGAATTGCATTTACCTCCTGCCTGCCAGCCTGTGTGCCAGGTCATCTTGCCAACTATTTACACCCATCATAATTGTTGTCACAGTATTGTTACTAATTAAAAATAAAAAAACATTGATTGTTGATCTTAATCCTCAGTTTGCTCGTGCCATTGAATTGCACTTTTCTCCTGCCTGCCAGCCTGTGTGCCAGGTCATCTTGCCAACTATTTACACCCATCATAATTGTCACAGTATTGTTACTAATTAAAAATAAAAAAATATTTGATTGTTGATCTTAATCCTCAGTTTGCTCGTGCCATTGAATTGTACTTTTCTCCTGCCTGCCAGCCTGTGTGCCAGGCCTACTTTCAAAATATTTACACCAATCATATTTGTTGTCACAGTATTCTTAATAATTAAAAATTAAAATTTTTGGTAATAGTTGTTCTGAATCCTCAGTTTGCTCGTGCCATTGAATTGCACTTTCCTCCTGCCTTGCAGCCTGTGTGCCAGGCCCACCTAGCCAATTATTCCCAGCAATCATATTTCTTTTAACAGTATTGCAAAAATTGTCAATCATCACTTTTTTGATTGTCAGTATTCAGTCTCCTAGTGTCCTTGAATTGCATTTACCTCCTGCCTGCCAGCCTGTGTGCCAGGCTGTCTTGCCAACTATTTACACCAATCATAATTGTTGTCACAGTATAGTTACTAATTAAAATTAAAAAAAATTTGATTGTTGATCTTAATCCTCAGTTTGCTCGTGCCATTGAATTGCACTTTTCTCCTGCCTGCCAGCCTGTGTGCCAGGCCTACTTTCAAAATATTTACACCAATCATATTTGTTGTCACAGTATTCTTAATAATTAAAAATTAAAATTTTTGGTAATTGTTGTTCTGAATCCTCAGTTTGCTCGTGCCATTGAATTGCACTTTCCTCCTGCCTTGCAGCCTGTGTGCCAGGCCCACCTAGCCAATTATTCCCAGCAATCATATTTCTTATAACATTATTGCAAAAATTGTCAATCATCACTGTTTTGACTGTCAGTATTCAGTCTCCTAGTGTCCTTGAATTGCATTTACCTCCTGCCTGCCAGCCTGTGTGCCAGGCCGTCTTGCCAACTATTTACACCCATCATAATTGTTGTCACAGTATTGTTACTAATTAAAATTAAAAAAATTTTGATTGTTGATCTTAATCCTCAGTTTGCTCGTGCCATTGAATTGCACTTTTCTCCTGCCTGCCAGCCTGTGTGCCAGGCCTCTTTCAAAATATTTACACCAATCATATTTGTTGTCACAGTATTCTTAATAATTAAAAATTAAATTTTTTAGTAATTGTTGTTCTGAATCCTCAGTTTGCTCGTGCCATTGAATTGCACGTTCCTCCTGCCTTGCAGCCTGTGTGCCAGGCCCACCTAGCCAATTATTCCCAGCAATCATATTTCTTTTAACAGTATTGCAAAAATTGTCAAGCATCACTGTTTTGACTGTCAGTATTCAGTCTCCTAGTGTCCTTGAATTGCATTTACCTCCTGCCTGCCAGCCTTTTGTGCCAGGCCGTCTTGCCAACTATTCACACCAATCATAATTGTTGTCACAGTATAGTTATTAATTAAAATTACAAAAATTTTGATTGTTTATCTTAATCCTCAGTTTGCTCGTGCCATTGAATTGCACTTTTCTCCTGCCTGCCAGCCTGTGTGCCATGCCTACTTTCAAAATATTTACACCAATCATATTTGTTGTCACAGTATTCTTAATAATTAAAAATTAAAATTTTTGGTAATTGTTGTTCTGAATCCTCAGTTTGCTCGTGCCATTGAATTGCACTTTCCTCCTGCCTTGCAGCCTGTGTGCCAGGCCCACCTAGCCAATTATTCCCAGCAATCATATTTCTTTTAACAGTATTGCAAAAATTGTCAATCATCACTTTTTTGACTGTCAGTATTCAGTCTCCTAGTGTCCTTGAATTGCATTTACCTCCTGCCTGCCAGCCTGTGTGCCAGGTCATCTTGCCAACTATTTACACCCATCATAATTGTTGTCACAGTATTGTTACTAATTAAAAATAAAAAAACATTGATTGTTGATCTTAATCCTCAGTTTGCTCGTGCCATTGAATTGCACTTTTCTCCTGCCTGCCAGCCTGTGTGCCAGGTCATCTTGCCAACTATTTACACCCATCATAATTGTTGTCACAGTATTGTTACTAATTAAAAATAAAAAAAAATTTGATTGTTGATCTTAATCCTCAGTTTGCTCGTGCCATTGAATTGTACTTTTCTCCTGCCTGCCAGCCTGTGTGCCAGGCCTACTTTCAAAATATTTACACCAATCATATTTGTTGTCACAGTATTCTTAATAATTAAAAATTAAAATTTTTGGTAATAGTTGTTCTTAATCCTCAGTTTGCTCGTGCCATTGAATTGCACTTTCCTCCTGCCTTGCAGCCTGTGTGCCAGGCCCACCTAGCCAATTATTCCCAGCAATCATATTTCTTTTAACAGTATTGCAAAAATTGTCAATCATCACTTTTTTGATTGTCAGTATTCAGTCTCCTAGTGTCCTTGAATTGCATTTACCTCCTGCCTGCCAGCCTGTGTGCCAGGCTGTCTTGCCAACTATTTACACCAATCATAATTGTTGTCACAGTATAGTTACTAATTAAAATTAAAAAAAATTTGATTGTTGATCTTAATCCTCAGTTTGCCCGTGCCATTGAATTGCACTTTTCTCCTGCCTGCCAGCCTGTGTGCCAGGCCTACTTTCAAAATATTTACACCAATCATATTTGTTGTCACAGTATTCTTAATAATTAAAAATTAAAATTTTTTGTAATTGTTGTTCTGAATCCTCAGTTTGCTCGTGCCATTGAATTGCACTTTCCTCCTGCCTTGCAGCCTGTGTGCCAGGCCCACCTAGCCAATTATTCCCAGCAATCATATTTCTTTTAACAGTATTGCAAAAATTGTCAATCATCACTGTTTTGACTGTCAGTATTCAGTCTCCTAGTGTCTTTTGAATTGCATTTACCTCCTGCCTGCCAGCCTTTTGTGCCAGGCCGTCTTGCCAACTATTTACACCCATCATAATTGTTGTCACAGTATTGTTACTAATTAAAATTAAAAAAAATTTGATTGTTGATCTCAATCCTCAGTTTGCCCGTGCCATTGAATTGCACTTTTCTCCTGCCTGCCAGCCTGTGTGCCAGGCCTACTTTCAAAATATTTACACCAATCATATTTGTTGTCACAGTATTCTTAATAATTAAAAATTAAAATTTTTGGTAATTGTTGTTCTGAATCCTCAGTTTGCTCGTGCCATTGAATTGCACTTTCCTCCTGCCTTGCAGCCTGTGTGCCAGGCCCACCTAGCCAATTATTCCCAGCAATCATATTTCTTTTAACAGTATTGCAAAAATTGTCAATCATCACTGTTTTGACTGTCAGTATTCAGTCTCCTAGTGTCTTTTGAATTGCATTTACCTCCTGCCTGCCAGCCTTTTGTGCCAGGCGGTCTTGCCAACTATTTACACCCATCATAATTGTTGTCACAGTATTGTTACTAATTAAAATTAAAAAAAAATTGATTGTTGATCTTAATCCTCAGTTTGCTCGTGCCATTGAATTGCACTTTTCTCCTGCCTGCCAGCCTGTGTGCCAGGCCTACTTTCAAAATATTGACACCAATCATATTTGTTGTCACAGTATTCTTAATAATTAAAAATTAAAACTTTTGGTAATTGTTGTTCTGAATCCTCAGTTTGCTCGTGCCATTGAATTGCACTTTCCTCCTGCCTTGCAGCCTGTGTGCCAGGCCCACCTAGCCAATTATTCCCAGCAATCATATTTCTTATAACAGTATTGCAAAAATTGTCAATCATCACTGTTTTGACTGTCAGTATTCAGTCTCCTAGTGTCCTTGAATTGCATTTACCTCCTGCCTGCCAGCCTGTGTGCCAGGCCGTCTTGCCAACTATTTACACCCATCATAATTGTTGTCACAGTATTGTTACTAATTAAAATTAAAAAAAATTTGATTGTTGATCTTAATCCTCAGTTTGCTCGTGCCATTGAATTGCACTTTTCTCCTGCCTGCCAGCCTGTGTGCCAGGCCTCTTTCAAAATATTTACACCAATCATATTTGTTGTCACAGTATTCTTAATAATTAAAAATTAAAATTTTTAGTAATTGTTGTTCTGAATCCTCAGTTTGCTCGTGCCATTGAATTGCACGTTCCTCCTGCCTTGCAGCCTGTGTGCCAGGCCCACCTAGCCAATTATTCCCAGCAATCATATTTCTTTTAACAGTATTGCAAAAATTGTCAAGCATCACTGTTTTGACTGTCAGTATTCAGTCTCCTAGTGTCTTTTGAATTGCATTTACCTCCTGCCTGCCAGCCTTTTGTGCCAGGCCGTCTTGCCAACTATTTACACCCATCATAATTGTTGTCACAGTATTGTTACTAATTAAAATTAAAAAAAATTTGATTGTTGATCTCAATCCTCAGTTTGCCCGTGCCATTGAATTGCACTTTTCTCCTGCCTGCCAGCCTGTGTGCCAGGCCTACTTTCAAAATATTTACACCAATCATATTTGTTGTCACAGTATTCTTAATAATTAAAAATTAAAATTTTTGGTAATTGTTGTTCTGAATCCTCAGTTTGCTCGTGCCATTGAATTGCACTTTCCTCCTGCCTTGCAGCCTGTGTGCCAGGCCCACCTAGCCAATTATTCCCAGCAATCATATTTCTTTTAACAGTATTGCAAAAATTGTCAATCATCACTGTTTTGACTGTCAGTATTCAGTCTCCTAGTGTCTTTTGAATTATATTTACCTCCTGCCTGCCAGCCTTTTGTGCCAGGCGGTCTTGCCAACTATTTACACCCATCATAATTGTTGTCACAGTATTGTTACTAATTAAAATTAAAAAAAAATTGATTGTTGATCTTAATCCTCAGTTTGCTCGTGCCATTGAATTGCACTTTTCTCCTGCCTGCCAGCCTGTGTGCCAGGCCTACTTTCAAAATATTGACACCAATCATATTTGTTGTCACAGTATTCTTAATAATTAAAAATTAAAACTTTTGGTAATTGTTGTTCTGAATCCTCAGTTTGCTCGTGCCATTGAATTGCACTTTCCTCCTGCCTTGCAGCCTGTGTGCCAGGCCCACCTAGCCAATTATTCCCAGCAATCATATTTCTTATAACAGTATTGCAAAAATTGTCAATCATCACTGTTTTGACTGTCAGTATTCAGTCTCCTAGTGTCCTTGAATTGCATTTACCTCCTGCCTGCCAGCCTGTGTGCCAGGCCGTCTTGCCAACTATTTACACCCATCATAATTGTTGTCACAGTATTGTTACTAATTAAAATTAAAAAAAATTTGATTGTTGATCTTAATCCTCAGTTTGCTCGTGCCATTGAATTGCACTTTTCTCCTGCCTGCCAGCCTGTGTGCCAGGCCTCTTTCAAAATATTTACACCAATCATATTTGTTGTCACAGTATTCTTAATAATTAAAAATTAAAATTTTTAGTAATTGTTGTTCTGAATCCTCAGTTTGCTCGTGCCATTGAATTGCACGTTCCTCCTGCCTTGCAGCCTGTGTGCCAGGCCCACCTAGCCAATTATTCCCAGCAATCATATTTCTTTTAACAGTATTGCAAAAATTGTCAAGCATCACTGTTTTGACTGTCAGTATTCAGTCTCCTAGTGTCCTTGAATTGCATTTACCTCCTGCCTGCCAGCCTTTTGTGCCAGGCCGTCTTGCCAACTATTCACACCAATCATAATTGTTGTCACAGTATAGTTACTAATTAAAATTACAAAAATTTTGATTGTTTATCTTAATCCTCAGTTTGCTCGTGCCATTGAATTGCACTTTTCTCCTGCCTGCCAGCCTGTGTGCCATGCCTACTTTCAAAATATTTACACCAATCATATTTGTTGTCACAGTATTCTTAATAATTAAAAATTAAAATTTTTGGTAATTGTTGTTCTGAATCCTCAGTTTGCTCGTGCCATTGAATTGCACTTTCCTCCTGCCTTGCAGCCTGTGTGCCAGGCCCACCTAGCCAATTATTCCCAGCAATCATATTTCTTTTAACAGTATTGCAAAAATTGTCAATCATCACTTTTTTGACTGTCAGTATTCAGTCTCCTAGTGTCCTTGAATTGCATTTACCTCCTGCCTGCCAGCCTGTGTGCCAGGTCATCTTGCCAACTATTTACACCCATCATAATTGTTGTCACAGTATTGTTACTAATTAAAAATAAAAAAAATTTGATTGTTGATCTTAATCCTCAGTTTGCTCGTGCCATTGAATTGCACTTTTCTCCTGCCTGCCAGCCTGTGTGCCAGGCCTACTTTCAAAATATTTACACCAATCATATTTGTTGTCACAGTATTCTTAATAATTAAAAATTAAAATTTTTGGTAATAGTTGTTCTGAATCCTCAGTTTGCTCGTGCCATTGAATTGCACTTTCCTCCTGCCTTGCAGCCTGTGTGCCAGGCCCACCTAGCCAATTATTCCCAGCAATCATATTTCTTTTAACAGTATTGCAAAAATTGTCAATCATCACTTTTTTGATTGTCAGTATTCAGTCTCCTAGTGTCCTTGAATTGCATTTACCTCCTGCCTGCCAGCCTGTGTGCCAGGCTGTCTTGCCAACTATTTACACCAATCATAATTGTTGTCACAGTATAGTTACTAATTAAAATTAAAAAAAATTTGATTGTTGATCTTAATCCTCAGTTTGCTCGTGCCATTGAATTGCACTTTTCTCCTGCCTGCCAGCCTGTGTGCCAGGCCTACTTTCAAAATATTTACACCAATCATATTTGTTGTCACAGTATTCTTAATAATTAAAATTTTTGGTAATTGTTGTTCTGAATCCTCAGTTTGCTCGTGCCATTGAATTGCACTTTCCTCCTGCCTTGCAGCCTGTGTGCCAGGCCCACCTAGCCAATTATTCCCAGCAATCATATTTCTTATAACAGTATTGCAAAAATTGTCAATCATCACTGTTTTGACTGTCAGTATTCAGTCTCCTAGTGTCTTTTGAATTGCATTTACCTCCTGCCTGCCAGCCTTTTGTGCCAGGCCGTCTTGCCAACTATTTACACTCATCATAATTGTTGTCACAGTATTGTTACTAATTAAAATTAAAAAAAATTTGATTGTTGATCTTAATCCTCAGTTTGCTCGTGCCATTGAATTGCACTTTTCTCCTGCCTGCCAGCCTGTGTGCCAGGCCTACTTTCAAAATATTGACACCAATCATATTTGTTGTCACAGTATTCTTAATAATTAAAAATTTAAATTTTTGGTAATTGTTGTTCTGAATCCTCAGTTTGCTCGTGCCATTGAATTGCACTTTCCTCCTGCCTTGCAGCCTGTGTGCCAGGCCCACCTAGCCAATTATTCCCAGCAATCATATTTCTTATAACAGTATTGCAAAAATTGTCAATCATCACTGTTTTGACTGTCAGTATTCAGTCTCCTAGTGTCCTTGAATTGCATTTACCTCCTGCCTGCCAGCCTGTGTGCCAGGCCGTCTTGCCAACTATTTACACCCATCATAATTGTTTTCACAGTATTGTTACTAATTAAAATTAAAAAATTTTTGATTGTTGATCTTAATCCTCAGTTTGCTCGTGCCATTGAATTGCACTTTTCTCCTGCCTGCCAGCCTGTGTGCCAGGCCTCTTTCAAAATATTTACACCAATCATATTTGTTGTCACAGTATTCTTAATAATTAAAAATTAAAATTTTTAGTAATAGTTGTTCTGAATCCTCAGTTTGCTCGTGCCATTGAATTGCACTTTCCTCCTGCCTTGCAGCCTGTGTGCCAGGCCCACCTAGCCAATTATTCCCAGCAATCATATTTCTTTTAACAGTATTGCAAAAATTGTCAATCATCACTTTTTTGATTGTCAGTATTCAGTCTCCTAGTGTCCTTGAATTGCATTTACCTCCTGCCTGCCAGCCTGTGTGCCAGGCTGTCTTGCCAACTATTTACACCAATCATAATTGTTGTCACAGTATAGTTACTAATTAAAATTTAAAAAAATTTGATTGTTGATCTTAATCCTCAGTTTGCCCGTGCCATTGAATTGCACTTTTCTCCTGCCTGCCAGCCTGTGTGCCAGGCCTACTTTCAAAATATTTACACCAATCATATTTGTTGTCACAGTATTCTTAATAATTAAAAATTAAAATTTTTGGTAATTGTTGTTCTGAATCCTCAGTTTGCTCGTGCCATTGAATTGCACTTTCCTCCTGCCTTGCAGCCTGTGTGCCAGGCCCACCTAGCCAATTATTCCCAGCAATCATATTTCTTTTAACAGTATTGCAAAAATTGTCAATCATCACTTTTTTGATTGTCAGTATTCAGTCTCCTAGTGTCCTTGAATTGCATTTACCTCCTGCCTGCCAGCCTGTGTGCCAGGCTGTCTTGCCAACTATTTACACCAATCATAATTGTTGTCACAGTATAGTTACTAATTAAAATTAAAAAAAATTTGATTGTTGATCTTAATCCTCAGTTTGCTCGTGCCATTGAATTGCACTTTTCTCCTGCCTGCCAGCCTGTGTGCCAGGCCTACTTTCAAAATATTTACACCAATCATATTTGTTGTCACAGTATTCTTAATAATTAAAAATTAAAATTTTTGGTAATTGTTGTTCTGAATCCTCAGTTTGCTCGTGCCATTGAATTGCACTTTCCTCCTGCCTTGCAGCCTGTGTGCCAGGCCCACCTAGCCAATTATTCCCAGCAATCATATTTCTTATAACAGTATTGCAAAAATTGTCAATCATCACTGTTTTGACTGTCAGTATTCAGTCTCCTAGTGTCTTTTGAATTGCATTTACCTCCTGCCTGCCAGCCTTTTGTGCCAGGCCGTCTTGCCAACTATTTACACCCATCATAATTGTTGTCACAGTATTGTTACTAATTAAAATTAAAAAAAAATTGATTGTTGATCTTAATCCTCAGTTTGCTCGTGCCATTGAATTGCACTTTTCTCCTGCCTGCCAGCCTGTGTGCCAGGCCTACTTTCAAAATATTGACACCAATCATATTTGTTGTCACAGTATTCTTAATAATTAAAAATTAAAATTTTTGGTAATTGTTGTTCTGAATCCTCAGTTTGCTCGTGCCATTGAATTGCACTTTCCTCCTGCCTTGCAGCCTGTGTGCCAGGCCCACCTAGCCAATTATTCCCAGCAATCATATTTCTTATAACAGTATTGCAAAAATTGTCAATCATCACTGTTTTGACTGTCAGTATTCAGTCTCCTAGTGTCCTTGAATTGCATTTACCTCCTGCCTGCCAGCCTGTGTGCCAGGCCGTCTTGCCAACTATTTACACCCATCATAATTGTTGTCACAGTATTGTTACTAATTAAAATTAAAAAAATTTTGATTGTTGATCTTAATCCTCAGTTTGCTCGTGCCATTGAATTGCACTTTTCTCCTGCCTGCCAGCCTGTGTGCCAGGCCTCTTTCAAAATATTTACACCAATCATATTTGTTGTCACAGTATTCTTAATAATTAAAAATTAAAATTTTTAGTAATTGTTGTTCTGAATCCTCAGTTTGCTCGTGCCATTGAATTGCACGTTCCTCCTGCCTTGCAGCCTGTGTGCCAGGCCCACCTAGCCAATTATTCCCAGCAATCATATTTCTTTTAACAGTATTGCAAAAATTGTCAAGCATCACTGTTTTGACTGTCAGTATTCAGTCTCCTAGTGTCCTTGAATTGCATTTACCTCCTGCCTGCCAGCCTTTTGTGCCAGGCCGTCTTGCCAACTATTCACACCAATCATAATTGTTGTCACAGTATAGTTACTAATTAAAATTACAAAAATTTTGATTGTTTATCTTAATCCTCAGTTTGCTCGTGCCATTGAATTGCACTTTTCTCCTGCCTGCCAGCCTGTGTGCCATGCCTACTTTCAAAATATTTACACCAATCATATTTGTTGTCACAGTATTCTTAATAATTAAAAATTAAAATTTTTGGTAATTGTTGTTCTGAATCCTCAGTTTGCTCGTGCCATTGAATTGCACTTTCCTCCTGCCTTGCAGCCTTTGTGCCAGGCCCACCTAGCCAATTATTCCCAGCAATCATATTTCTTTTAACAGTATTGCAAAAATTGTCAATCATCACTTTTTTGACTGTCAGTATTCAGTCTCCTAGTGTCCTTGAATTGCATTTACCTCCTGCCTGCCAGCCTGTGTGCCAGGTCATCTTGCCAACTATTTACACCCATCATAATTGTTGTCACAGTATTGTTACTAATTAAAAATAAAAAAAATTTGATTGTTGATCTTAATCCTCAGTTTGCTCGTGCCATTGAATTGCACTTTTCTCCTGCCTGCCAGCCTGTGTGCCAGGCCTACTTTCAAAATATTTACACCAATCATATTTGTTGTCACAGTATTCTTAATAATTAAAAATTAAAATTTTTGGTAATAGTTGTTCTGAATCCTCAGTTTGCTCGTGCCATTGAATTGCACTTTCCTCCTGCCTTGCAGCCTGTGTGCCAGGCCCACCTAGCCAATTATTCCCAGCAATCATATTTCTTTTAACAGTATTGCAAAAATTGTCAATCATCACTTTTTTGATTGTCAGTATTCAGTCTCCTAGTGTCCTTGAATTGCATTTACCTCCTGCCTGCCAGCCTGTGTGCCAGGCTGTCTTGCCAACTATTTACACCAATCATAATTGTTGTCACAGTACAGTTACTAATTAAAATTAAAAAAAATTTGATTGTTGATCTTAATCCTCAGTTTGCTCGTGCCATTGAATTGCACTTTTCTCCTGCCTGCCAGCCTGTGTGCCAGGCCTACTTTCAAAATATTTACACCAATCATATTTGTTGTCACAGTATTCTTAATAATTAAAATTTTTGGTAATTGTTGTTCTGAATCCTCAGTTTGCTCGTGCCATTGAATTGCACTTTCCTCCTGCCTTGCAGCCTGTGTGCCAGGCCCACCTAGCCAATTATTCCCAGCAATCATATTTCTTATAACAGTATTGCAAAAATTGTCAATCATCACTGTTTTGACTGTCAGTATTCAGTCTCCTAGTGTCTTTTGAATTGCATTTACCTCCTGCCTGCCAGCCTTTTGTGCCAGGCCGTCTTGCCAACTATTTACACCCATCATAATTGTTGTCACAGTATTGTTACTAATTAAAATTAAAAAAAATTTGATTGTTGATCTTAATCCTCAGTTTGCTCGTGCCATTGAATTGCACTTTTCTCCTGCCTGCCAGCCTGTGTGCCAGGCCTCTTTCAAAATATTTACACCAATCATATTTGTTGTCACAGTATTCTTAATAATTAAAAATTAAAATTTTTAGTAATTGTTGTTCTGAATCCTCAGTTTGCTCGTGCCATTGAATTGCACGTTCCTCCTGCCTTGCAGCCTGTGTGCCAGGCCCACCTAGCCAATTATTCCCAGCAATCATATTTCTTTTAACAGTATTGCAAAAATTGTCAAGCATCACTGTTTTGACTGTCAGTATTCAGTCTCCTAGTGTCCTTGAATTGCATTTACCTCCTGCCTGCCAGCCTTTTGTGCCAGGCCTTCTTGCCAACTATTCACACCAATCATAATTGTTGTCACAGTATAGTTACTAATTAAAATTACAAAAATTTTGATTGTTTATCTTAATCCTCAGTTTGCTCGTGCCATTGAATTGCACTTTTCTCCTGCCTGCCAGCCTGTGTGCCATGCCTACTTTCAAAATATTTACACCAATCATATTTGTTGTCACAGTATTCTTAATAATTAAAAATTAAAATTTTTGGTAATTGTTGTTCTGAATCCTCAGTTTGCTCGTGCCATTGAATTGCACTTTCCTCCTGCCTTGAAGCCTGTGTGCCAGGCCCACCTAGCCAATTATTCCCAGCAATCATATTTCTTTTAACAGTATTGCAAAAATTGTCAATCATCACTTTTTTGACTGTCAGTATTCAGTTTCCTAGTGTCCTTGAATTGCATTTACCTCCTGCCTGCCAGCCTTTTGTGCCAGGCCGTCTTGCCAACTATTTACACTCATAATAATTGTTGTCACAGTATTGTTACTAATTAAAATTAAAAAAAATTTGATTGTTGATCTTAATCCTCAGTTTGCTCGTGCCATTGAATTGCACTTTTCTCCTGTCTGCCAGCCTGTGTGCCAGGCCTACTTTCAAAATATTGACACCAATCATATTTGTTGTCACAGTATTCTTAATAATTAAAAATTAAAATTTTTGGTAATTGTTGTTCTGAATCCTCAGTTTGCTCGTGCCATTGAATTGCACTTTCCTCCTGCCTTGCAGCCTGTGTGCCAGGCCCACCTAGCCAATTATTCCCAGCAATCATATTTCTTATAACAGTATTGCAAAAATTGTCAATCATCACTGTTTTGACTGTCAGTATTCAGTCTCCTAGTGTCCTTGAATTGCATTTACCTCCTGCCTGCCAGCCTGTGTGCCAGGCTGTCTTGCCAACTATTTACACCAATCATAATTGTTGTCACAGTATAGTTACTAATTAAAATTAAAAAAAATTTGATTGTTGATCTTAATCCTCAGTTTGCTCGTGCCATTGAATTGCACTTTCCTCCTGCCTTGAAGCCTGTGTGCCAGGCCCACCTAGCCAATTATTCCCAGCAATCATATTTCTTTTAACAGTATTGCAAAAATTGTCAATCATCACTTTTTTGACTGTCAGTATTCAGTTTCCTAGTGTCCTTGAATTGCATTTACCTCCTGCCTGCCAGCCTTTTGTGCCAGGCCGTCTTGCCAACTATTTACACTCATAATAATTGTTGTCACAGTATTGTTACTAATTAAAATTAAAAAAAATTTGATTGTTGATCTTAATCCTCAGTTTGCTCGTGCCATTGAATTGCACTTTTCTCCTGTCTGCCAGCCTGTGTGCCAGGCCTACTTTCAAAATATTGACACCAATCATATTTGTTGTCACAGTATTCTTAATAATTAAAAATTAAAATTTTTGGTAATTGTTGTTCTGAATCCTCAGTTTGCTCGTGCCATTGAATTGCACTTTCCTCCTGCCTTGCAGCCTGTGTGCCAGGCCCACCTAGCCAATTATTCCCAGCAATCATATTTCTTATAACAGTATTGCAAAAATTGTCAATCATCACTGTTTTGACTGTCAGTATTCAGTCTCCTAGTGTCCTTGAATTGCATTTACCTCCTGCCTGCCAGCCTGTGTGCCAGGCTGTCTTGCCAACTATTTACACCAATCATAATTGTTGTCACAGTATAGTTACTAATTAAAATTAAAAAAAATTTGATTGTTGATCTTAATCCTCAGTTTGCTCGTGCCATTGAATTGCACTTTTCTCCTGCCTGCCAGCCTGTGTGCCAGGCCTACTTTCAAAATATTTACACCAATCATATTTGTTGTCACAGTATTCTTAATAATTAAAAATTAAATTTTTTGGTAATTGTTGTTCTGAATCCTCAGTTTGCTCGTGCCATTGAATTGCACTTTCCTCCTGCCTTGCAGCCTGTGTGCCAGGCCCACCTAGCCAATTATTCCCAGCAATCATATTTCTTTTAACAGTATTGCAAAAATTGTCAATCATCACTTTTTTGACTGTCAGTATTCAGTCTCCTAGTGTCCTTGAATTGCATTTACCTCCTGCCTGCCAGCCTGTGTGCCAGGTCATCTTGCCAACTATTTACACCCATCATAATTGTTGTCACAGTATTGTTACTAATTAAAAATAAAAAAAAATTGATTGTTGATCTTAATCCTCAGTTTGCTCGTGCCATTGAATTGCACTTTTCTCCTGCCTGCCAGCCTGTGTGCCAGGTCATCTTGCCAACTATTTACACCCATCATAATTGTTGTCACAGTATTGTTACTAATTAAAAATAAAAAAAATTTGATTGTTGATCTTAATCCTCAGTTTGCTCGTGCCATTGAATTGCACTTTTCTCCTGCCTGCCAGCCTGTGTGCCAGGCCTACTTTCAAAATATTTACACCAATCATATTTGTTGTCACAGTATTCTTAATAATTAAAAATTAAAATTTTTGGTAATAGTTGTTCTGAATCCTCAGTTTGATTGTGCCATTGAATTGCACTTTCCTCCTGCCTTGCAGCCTGTGTGCCAGGCCCACCTAGCCAATTATTCCCAGCAATCATATTTCTTTTATCAGTATTGCAAAAATTGTCAATCATCACTTTTTTGATTGTCAGTATTCAGTCTCCTAGTGTCCTTGAATTGCATTTACCTCCTGCCTGCCAGCCTGTGTGCCAGGCTGTCTTGCCAACTATTTACACCAATCATAATTGTTGTCACAGTATAGTTACTAATTAAAATTAAAAAAAATTTGATTGTTGATCTTAATCCTCAGTTTGCTCGTGCCATTGAATTGCACTTTTCTCCTGCCTGCCAGCCTGTGTGCCAGGCCTACTTTCAAAATATTTACACCAATCATATTTGTTGTCACAGTATTCTTAATAATTAAAAATTAAAATTTTTGGTAATTGTTGTTCTGAATCCTCAGTTTGCTCGTGCCATTGAATTGCACTTTCCTCCTGCCTTGCAGCCTGTGTGCCAGGCCCACCTAGCCAATTATTCCCAGCAATCATATTTCTTATAACAGTATTGCAAAAATTGTCAATCATCACTGTTTTGACTGTCAGTATTCAGTCTCCTAGTGTCTTTTGAATTGCATTTACCTCCTGCCTGCCAGCCTTTTGTGCCAGGCCGTCTTGCCAACTATTTACACTCATCATAATTGTTGTCACAGTATTGTTACTAATTAAAATTAAAAAAAATTTGATTGTTGATCTTAATCCTCAGTTTGCTCGTGCCATTGAATTGCACTTTTCTCCTGCCTGCCAGCCTGTGTGCCAGGCCTACTTTCAAAATATTGACACCAATCATATTTGTTGTCACAGTATTCTTAATAATTAAAAATTAACATTTTTGGTAATTGTTGTTCTGAATCCTCAGTTTGCTCGTGCCATTGAATTGCACTTTCCTCCTGCCTTGCAGCCTGTGTGCCAGGCCCACCTAGCCAATTATTCCCAGCAATCATATTTCTTATAACAGTATTGCAAAAATTGTCAATCATCACTGTTTTGACTGTCAGTATTCAGTCTCCTAGTGTCCTTGAATTGCATTTACCTCCTGCCTGCCAGCCTGTGTGCCAGGCCGTCTTGCCAACTATTTACACCCATCATAATTGTTGTCACAGTATTGTTACTAATTAAAATTAAAAAAATTTTGATTGTTGATCTTAATCCTCAGTTTGCTCGTGCCATTGAATTGCACTTTTCTCCTGCCTGCCAGCCTGTGTGCCAGGCCTCTTTCAAAATATTTACACCAATCATATTTGTTGTCACAGTATTCTTAATAATTAAAAATTAAAATTTTTAGTAATTGTTGTTCTGAATCCTCAGTTTGCTCGTGCCATTGAATTGCATGTTCCTCCTGCCTTGCAGCCTGTGTGCCAGGCCCACCTAGCCAATTATTGCCAGCAATCATATTTCTTTTAACAGTATTGCAAAAATTGTCAAGCATCACTGTTTTAACTGTCAGTATTCAGTCTCCTAGTGTCCTTGAATTGCATTTACCTCCTGCCTGCCAGCCTTTTGTGCCAGGCCGTCTTGCCAACTATTCACACCAATCATAATTGTTGTCACAGTATAGTTACTAATTAAAATTACAAAAATTTTGATTGTTTATCTTAATCCTCAGTTTGCTCGTGCCATTGAATTGCACTTTTCTCCTGCCTGCCAGCCTGTGTGCCATGCCTACTTTCAAAATATTTACACCAATCATATTTGTTGTCACAGTATTCTTAATAATTAAAAATTAAAATTTTTGGTAATTGTTGTTCTGAATCCTCAGTTTGCTCGTGCCATTGAATTGCACTTTCCTCCTGCCTTGCAGCCTGTGTGCCAGGCCCACCTAGCCAATTATTCCCAGCAATCATATTTCTTTTAACAGTCTTGCAAAAATTGTCAATCATCACTTTTTTGACTGTCAGTATTCAGTCTCCTAGTGTCCTTGAATTGCATTTACCTCCTGCCTGCCAGCCTGTGTGCCAGGTCATCTTGCCAACTATTTACACCCATCATAATTGTTGTCACAGTATTGTTACTAATTAAAAATAAAAAAAATTTGATTGTTGATCTTAATCCTCAGTTTGCTCGTGCCATTGAATTGCACTTTTCTCCTGCCTGCCAGCCTGTGTGCCAGGCCTACTTTCAAAATATTTACACCAATCATATTTGTTGTCACAGTATTCTTAATAATTAAAAATTAAAATTTTTGGTAATAGTTGTTCTGAATCCTCAGTTTGCTCGTGCCATTGAATTGCACTTTCCTCCTGCCTTGCAGCCTGTGTGCCAGGCCCACCTAGCCAATTATTCCCAGCAATCATATTTCTTTTAACAGTATTGCAAAAATTGTCAATCATCACTTTTTTGATTGTCAGTATTCAGTCTCCTAGTGTCCTTGAATTGCATTTACCTCCTGCCTGCCAGCCTGTGTGCCAGGCTGTCTTGCCAACTATTTACACCAATCATAATTGTTGTCACAGTATAGTTACTAATTAAAATTAAAAAAAATTTGATTGTTGATCTTAATCCTCAGTTTGCTCGTGCCATTGAATTGCACTTTTCTCCTGCCTGCCAGCCTGTGTGCCAGGCCTACTTTCAAAATATTGACACCAATCATATTTGTTGTCACAGTATTCTTAATAATTAAAATTTTTGGTAATTGTTGTTCTGAATCCTCAGTTTGCTCGTGCCATTGAATTGCACTTTCCTCCTGCCTTGCAGCCTGTGTGCCAGGCCCACCTAGCCAATTATTCCCAGCAATCATATTTCTTATAACAGTATTGCAAAAATTGTCAATCATCACTGTTTTGACTGTCAGTATTCAGTCTCCTAGTGTCTTTTGAATTGCATTTACCTCCTGCCTGCCAGCCTTTTGTGCCAGGCCGTCTTGCCAACTATTTACACCCATCATAATTGTTGTCACAGTATTGTTACTAATTAAAATTAAAAAAAATTTGATTGTTGATCTTAATCCTCAGTTTGCTCGTGCCATTGAATTGCACTTTTCTCCTGCCTGCCAGCCTGTGTGCCAGGCCTACTTTCAAAATATTTACACCAATCATATTTGTTGTCACAGTATTCTTAATAATTAAAAATTTAAATTTTTGGTAATTGTTGTTCTGAATCCTCAGTTTGCTCGTGCCATTGAATTGCACTTTCCTCCTGCCTTGCAGCCTGTGTGCCAGGCCCACCGAGCCAATTATTCCCAGCAATCATATTTCTTTTAACAGTATTGCAAAAATTGTCAATCATCACTGTTTTGACTGTCAGTATTCAGTCTCCTAGTGTCCTTGAATAGCATTTACCTCCTGCCTGCCAGCCTTTTGTGCCAGGCCGTCTTGCCAACTATTTACACCAATCATAATTGTTGTCACAGTATTGTTACTAATTAAAATTAAAAGTTTTTTTATTCTTGTTCTTAATCCTCAGTTTGCTCGTGCCATTGAATTGCACTTTTCTCCTGCCTGCCAGCCTGTCTGCCAGGCCTACTTTCAAAATATTTACACCAATCATATTTGTTGTCACAGTATTCTTAATAATTAATTTTTGGTAATAGTTGTTCTGAATCCTCCCTCAGTTTGCTCGTGCCATTGAATTGCACTTTCCTCTTGCCTTGCAGCCTGTGTGCCAGGCCCACCTAGCCAATTATTGCCAGCAATCATATTTCTTTTAACAGTATTGCAAAAATTGTCAATCATCACTGTTTTGACTGTCAGTATTCAGTCTCCTAGTGTCCTTGAATAGCATTTACCTCCTGCCTGCCAGCCTTTTGTGCCAGGCCGTCTTGCCAACTATTTACACCAATCATAATTGTTGTCACAGTATTGTTACTAATTAAAATTAAAAGTTTTTTGATTCTTGTTCTTAATCCTCAGTTTGCTCGTGCCATTGAATTGCACTTTTCTCTTGCCTGCCAGCCTGTGTGCCAGGCCTACTTTCAAAATATTTACACCAATCATATTTGTTGTCACAGTATTCTTAATAATTAAAAATTAAAATTTTTGGTAATAGTTGTTCTGAATCCTCCCTCAGTTTGCTCGTGCCATTGAATTGCACTTTCCTCCTGCCTTGCAGCCTGTGTGCCAGGCCCACCTAGCCAATTATTCCCAGCAATCATATCTCTTTTAAAAGTATTGCAAAAATTGTCAATCATCACTTTTTTGACTGTCAGTATTCAGTCTCCTAGTGTCCTTGAATTGCATTTACCTCCTGCCTGCCAGCCTGTGTGCCAGGCCGTCTTGCCAACTATTTACACCAATCATAATTGTTGTCACAGTATTGTTACTAATTAAAATTAAAAAAATTTGATTGTTGTTCTTAATCCTCAGTTTGCTTGTGCCATTGAATTGTACTTTTCTCCTGCCTGCCAGCCTGTGTGCCAGGTCCAACTATCCAATTAGTGCCAGCAATCATATTTCTTTTAACAGTTTTGCAAAATTTGTCAATCATCACTGTTTTGACTGTCAATCTGCAGTCTACTAGTGCCCTTGAATTGCATTTTCCTCCTGCCTTCCTGCCTGTGTGCCAGTCCCAACTAGCCAATTAGTGCCACCAATCATATTTATTGTAACAGGATTGGAATTTTTGTTAATCATAACTGTTTTGACTGTGATTCTTCAGTCTCCTAGTGCCATTGAATTGCAGTTTCCTTTCTCCCAGCGTGTGTGCCAGACAGGCCCATTTGCCAACTAGTGCCAACAATCATATTTGTTGTCACAGTACTTTTAATATTTTAAAAAATTAACAATTTGTGATTTTCAAAACATCTGTCTTTTTGGTTGTTGTCAGTCTCACAGCGTATACTGTGCCCACTTTCACAGTGCCACCACTCATATAATTGGTGTAATAGTATTGTTAGTGTCCATTTTAAAAAAATGACAGGCAGAGGCAGGTTCCGTGGTCGTGGTGCTGTGATTCCTTTAGACCCTACAAATATGCACATTGTTCAGACGCCGGGTGCCAGGGGGGACGCGAAAAGTTCTGAGGGGGACCTAGTTGAATGGCTAACACAGGACACCCAATCTTCTTCAGTTTCTGCTGCTAGTACCCCTAACCTTGACGCACCCTTGTATAAAAAAGCTGAAGGAGAACGACCTGTACTGGGTGTCCACGCTCCTCGACCCCCGGTATAAGCATAAAGTGCCTGAAATGGAGGACATGCGTACCTTTTTAACTCCCATGCATCATCAGAGCCTTTCGGGATCCAGCCTTAGAGAAAGACTCAACCGACAGGTAGCAGACTACCTAGCTTTAACTGCGGATCTCAACACTCTCAGGAGCGATGGACCCCTTTACTACTGGGTGTGCAGGCTTGACTTGTGGCCTGAGCTATCCCAATTTGCAATGGAACGTCTGGCCTGCCCTGCTTCAAGTGTCCTGTCCAAAAGGACTTTCAGTGCAGCAGGAGGTTTTGTCACTGAGAAGAGAAGTCACCTAGGTAAAAAAAGCCTTGACTATCTCACTTTTATAAAAATGAATGAGGGATGGATCCCGAAGGGACTGACATTGGGCGATACATTTGAATAAAAAAGGCCTGATGATGATATGAGCTGGCTTGGGCTACAACTGGTACACAGGCTGGCCTTTTTTTTTTTTGTTATAAAGCCGAAGGACTTGCTTGACTTATCCGCCAACAACTAGTGTTCAAGCCACAAGCTTTTAGGGCACTTTATAAATGTTTTACAAACATCAATTTTTCTTTCCGCTGCTACAGCAGTTGCTACAACAATACCCAAATTTTTCAGTCATTTGTACATTCCTAATTTTTCTGGCCTCTGCTGCTGCTCTGTGGGTACAAAACTCAAATAAAAAAAATAAGGCACATAACAGTGATTAAACTGTTATGAATAGTACAACTTAGCACACCACTCATATCTGGTGAACCATTAAATTGAACGCGCATTGCCACAAATTTGAAGGAGGAGGACCGACCGAGCATCTTTATCCGTCTCTTGGTTGCTCTAAATTATCTCTGTTTTCCATCTATGGCATAACTGTACTCTATTGTGCAAAAGGGTGGCATATGTGGTGTTTCATGCTGTTGTGTCTGTTGCGGGTCGTGGCCCATGGTATAAAAAGGCTGAAGGAGAACGACCTGTAATGGGTGCCCCAGCAAATTTTTAGAAAAATGTTCCCGGTTTCTCTCAATTATCTTCGGGTTTCTAAAATGGATGCCATACCTGTACTCGCTTGTGCAAAAGGATGGCATATGTGGTGGTGTTTCCTGCAGTTGTTTCTGTTGAGGGTGCTGGACTCTCTTATAAAAAGGCTGAAGGAGAGCGACATGAAGTGGGTGTCCAAGCATGGTTTTATGGGCAATTTCACGTTTCCAAACAATTATCTCTTGGTTTCTAAAATCAATGCCGTACCAGTATTCTATTGTTCAAAAGGATGCCATATGTTCTCTTTCCTGCTGGTGTTTTTTTTTAGGGTCCTGGACCCTCTTATAAAAAGGCCTAAGGAGAAAGAAGTGTACTGGGTGTCCACTCAATGTATTTTTCTATTTCTCATTTGACCAAAATTATCTCTGGGTTTGTAAAATCAATGCTGTACCTGTACTCTATTGTTCAAAAGGATGCCATATGTCCTCTTTCCTGCTGGTGTTTTGTTTGAGGGTCCTGGACCCTCTTATAAAAAGGCCTAAGGAGAAAGAAGTGTACTGGGTGTCCAATCAATGTTTTTTTCTATTTCCCTGTTCATATAAATTATTATCTCAGGGATTCTAAAATCAATGCCTTAACTGTAATCAATTGTTCAAAAGGATGCCATATGTCCTCTTTCCTGCTGTCGTTTCTGTTGAGGGTCCGGGACCCTTTTATAAAAAGGCCTAAGGATAAAGAAGTGTACTGGGTGTCCAATCAATGTTTTTTTCTATTTCCCTGTTCATATAAATTATTATCTCAGGGATTCTAAGATCAATGCCTTAACTGTAATCAATTGTTCAAAAGGATGCCATATATCCTCTTTCCTGCTGTTGTTTCTGTTGAGGGTCCGGGACCCTCTTATAAAAAGGCCTAAGGATAAAGAAGTGTACTGGGTGTCCAATCATTTTTTTTTTCTATTTCCCTGTTCATATAAATTATCTCAGGGATTCTAAAATAAATGCCTTAACTGTAATCAATTGTTCAAAAGGATGGCATATGTCCTCTTTCATTCTGTTGTTTCTGTTGAGGGTCCGGGACCCTCTTATAATAAGGCCTAAGGATAAAGAAGTGTACTGGGTGTCCACTCAATGTATTTTTCTATTTCCCATTTGACCAAAATTATCTATGGGTTTCTAAAATCAATGCCTTACCTGTCATCTATTGTTCAAAAGGATGACATATGTACTCTTTACTGCTGTCGTTTCTGTTGAGGGTCCGGGACCCTCTTATAAAAAGGCCTAAGGATAAAGAAGTGTACTGGGTGTCCAATGAATGTTTTTTTCTATTTCCCATTTGCCAAAAATTATCTCTGGGTTTCTAAAATCAATGATGTACCTGTACTCTATTGTTCAAAAGGATGCCATATGTCCTCTTTCCTGCTGTTGTTTTTGTTGAGGGTCCGGAACACTCTTCTAAAAAGGCCGAAGGAGAACGACCTGTACTGTACTAGGTGTCCAATCCTGTTTTTGTTTTCAATTTCACGGTTCATAATAAATATCGTCATGTAATTAAAATCAATGCCATACCTGTACTCTATTGTTCAAAAGGATGGCATATGTGGTGTTTCATTCTGTTGTGGCTGTTGAGGGTCGTGGCCGTGGGACAGCGTATAAAACGGCTGAAGGAGAATGACCTGTACTGCCTTGCTGCTCCTTTTAGGCAGGCCAGCTCTTTGCATACATGCCCACAGACTCTGTAACGCATTCCTCTTTTAGGGAGAGGTGCAGCCATAATGCAGGGTCAGAACCTCTGCCTGCAACTGTTATACTCGATTTTGCGAAAGGAAGTAACCTTACCATGGTTCCCTGCACGCAAGTATTGTTGTTATATTTTGGTGAGGGTAATCATGATGGCCATGTAGACCACCCCCGAGAGGCATGGAAGTAAGGGATGAGATGAAAGTGCTAAGAATAGTACAACTTGAAAACAAAGAGTTAGCCATGGGTGTTAGTGCAAGACCGCTTGGCTTTTTTTGGACTTTGGGTGCGGCTAATCATGCAGGCCATATAGAGCTGCCACCATTCGGTGTTGTATCATCTATTAAACTAATAAGAACAGAACTACCAAAATACAGCCAATGAAGGGCCTTATGAAGACTGAGCCAAGGTTGTATTGTAGTATTTGGTTTGGCTAATCATGATGGCCATGTAGACCAACACCGAGAGTCCTGGAAGTAACAGGGATGATATGAAAGTGCTAAGAATAGTACTACTTGAAACAACCGAGTTAGCCATGGGTGTTAATCCAAGACCTCTTGGATTTATTTTTGTTTTGGGTGCGGCTAATCATGCAGGCCATATAGAGCTGCCACCATTCGGTGTTGTATAATCTATTAAACTAATAAGAACAGAACTACCAAAATACAGCCAATGAAGGGCCTTATGAAGACTGAGCCAAGGTTGTATTGTATTATTTGGTTTGGCTAATCATGATGGCGATGTAGACAACCACCGAGAGTCCTGGAAGCAACAGGGATGACATGAAAGTGCTAAGAATAGTACGACTTGAAACAACCGAGTTAGCCATGGGTGTTAATCCAAGACCTCTTGGCTTTATTTTTGTTTTGGGTGTGGCTAATCATGCAGGCCATATAGAGCTGCCACCATTCAGTGTTGTATCAGCTATTAAACTAATAAGAACAGTACTACCAAAATACAGTGAATGAAGGGCCTTACGAAGACTGAGCCAAGGTTGGATTGTAGTATTTGGTTAGGCTAATCATGATGGCCATGTAGACCACCACCGAGAGTCCTGGAAGTAACAGGGATGATGAGATGAAAGTGCTAAGAATAGTACTACTTGAAACAACCGAGTTAGCCATGGGTGTTAATCCAAGACCGCTTGGCTTTATTTTTGTTTTGGGTGCGGCTAATCATGCAGGCCATATAGAGCTGCCACCATTCTGTGTTGTATCATCTATTAAACTAATAAGAACAGAACTACCAAAATACAGCCAATGAAGGGCCTTATGAAGACTGAACCAAGGTTGTATTGTAGTATTTGATTTGGCTAATCATGATGGCCATGTAGACCACCACCGAGAGTCCTGGAAGTAACAGGGATGAGATGAAAGTGCTGAGAATAGTACTACTTGAAACAACCGAGTTAGCCATGGGTGTTAATCCAAGACCTCTTGGCTTTATTTTTGTTTTGGGTGTGGCTAATCATGCAGGCCATATAGAGCTGCCACCATTCGGTGTTGTATCAGCTATTAAACTAATAAGAACAGTACTACCAAAATACAGCCAATGAAGGGCCTTAAGAAGACTGAGCCAAGGTTGGATTGTAGTATTTGGTTAGGCTAATCATGATGGCCATGTAGACCACCACCGAGAGTCCTGGAAGTAACAGGGATGATGAGATGAAAGTGCTAAGAATAGTACTACTTGAAACAACCGAGTTAGCCATGGGTGTTAATCCAAGACCGCTTGGCTTTATTTTTGTTTTGGGTGCGGCTAATCATGCAGGCCATATAGAGCTGCCACCATTCGGTGTTGTATCATCTATTAAACTAATAAGAACAGAACTACCAAAATACAGCCAATGAAGGGCCTTATGAAGACTGAGCCAAGGTTGTATTGTAGTATTTGGTTTGGCTAATCATGATGGCCATGTAGACCACCACCGAGAGTCCTGGAAGTAACAGGGATGATGAGATGAAAGTGCTAAGAATAGTACTACTTGAAACAACCGAGTTAGCCATGGGTGTTAATCCAAGACCGCTTGGCTTTTTTTTGGGTTTGGGTGCGGGTAATCATGAAGGCCAGATAGACCTGCCACCATTCGGTGTTGTAACAGGTATTAAACTGCTAAGAACAGTACTACTGAACACAACCTAGTTAGTTACCATGGGTCCCAGAGCATATGTTTTGTTATTATATTTTGTAAGGGTAATCATGCAGGCCATATAGAACTCCACCAATAGGGTGAGTAACAGGTATTGAAATGCTAAGAACAGTACTACTTAACACAAAGTTAACATGGGTCCTAGAGCATATGTATTATTATTATATTTTGTTAGGGTAATCATGCAGGCCATATAGACCTCCCCCGATAGGGTGAGTAACAGGTATTAAAATGCTAAGAAGAGTACTACTTTACACAACCTAGTTACCATGGGTGCCAGACCGCATGTCTTGTTATTCTATTTTGTAAGGGTAATCATGCAGGCCATATAGACCTCCCCAGATAGGGTGAGTAACAGGTATTAAAATGCTAAGAACAGTACTAATTAACACAAGCTAGTTACCATGGGTCCCACACCGCGTGTCTTGTTGTTATACTTTGTCAGGGTAATCATGCAGGCCATATAGACCTCCCCCAAAAGGGTGTAACAGGTATTAAAATGCTAAGAACAGTACAAATTAACACAACCTAGTTACCATGGGTCACAGACCCAGAGCAGATGTCTTATTATATTTTGTATGGGTAATCATGCAGGCTGTATAGACCTCCCACGATAGGGTGAGTAACAGGTATTAAAATGCTAAGAAGAGTAATACTTAACACAACCTAGTTACCATGGGTCCCAGACCGCATGTTTTGTTATTATATTTTGTAAGGGTAATCATGCAGGCCATATAGACCTCCCCTAACAGGTATTAAAATGCAAAGGAAATTACTACTTAACACAAACTAGTTACCATGGATCCCAGACCGCATGTTTTGTTATTATATTTTGTAAAGGTATTCATGCAGGCCATATAGACCGCCACCGATAGGGTGAGTAACAGCTATTAAAATGCTAAGGACATTACTACTTAACACAACATAGTTAACATGGGTCCAAGACCCAGAGCAGATGTCTTATTATTATATTTTGTATGGGTAATCATCCAGGCCGTATAGACCTCCCCAAATAGGGGGAGTTACAGAGATTAAAGTGCTAAGAATGGTACTACTTAAAACACAACCTAGTTAACATGGGTCCCAGACCGCATGTCTTATTATTATATTTTTTCAGGGTAATCAGGCAGGCCATATAGACCTCCCCCGATAGGGGGTTAACAGGGATTAAAGTGCTAAGAAAAGTACTAATTAACACAAGCTAGTTACCATGGGTCCAACACCGTGTGTCTTGTTGTTATACTTTGTCAGGGTAATCATGCAGGCCATATAGACCGCCCTTGATAGGGGGAGTAACAGGGATTACAGTTCTAAGAATAGTACTACTTAAACACAACCTAGTTACCATGGGTCCCAGAACAGATGTTTTCTTATTATACTTTGTCAGGCTAATCATGCAGGCCATATAGAACTCCAACAAAAGGGTGGGTAAGAGGGATTCAAGTGATAAGAAAAGTTTTACTTAACACAACAAAATTACCATGGGTCCCAGAACGCGTGTCTTGTTGTTATACTTTGTCAGGGTAATCATAACCGCCATATAGACCTCCAACAATAGGGGGAGTTACAGGGCTGAAAGTGCGAAGAATAGTACTACTTAACACAACCTAGTTGGGTCCAAGACCGCATGTTTAATTATTAGACTTTATCAGGGTAAAAAATCTATCTATTTTTCTTCTGTCGATTCTATCTAACTATCAATCTATGTATATCTATCTATCCTATTGATCAATCTATCTTCTGTCCGGACTGTTTTGAGACAGCCACTTGTGTTTCTGAAAATTTGAAGTAGGAGGACAGAACAATCATCTTCTTCCATCTCCCGGTTCCAAAAATGAAGGCCATATAGACCTCAAGCGATTGGGGGAGTAACAGGTTGTAGTAAAATGTTAAGAATAGTACTACTTTACACACCACGGGTCACAGACCACATGTCTTATTGTTATACTCTGTCAGGGAAATTATATATATTTCAAATCCATTTATTTATATATCAAATCGATCGAACTAACAAACGTATCGATCAAATGTACATTGCATCTTTTGATCGATGTAATTCGTATCTATAAAATGTATATTACATATTTTGGTTGATGTCATTCGTATCTATAAAATGTATATTGCATCTTTGATTCCATAACATTCGTATCTATCAAATGTATATTGCATCTATTGATAGATGTAATTCATATCTATCGTATGTATATTGCATCGATTGAGCTATGTAATCTATGTATCTATCTATCAAATCTACCTATCTCGTGGTTCTGCAAGTGGACTGTTTGCGGTTGATTGCGGTGCGTTACACTTGGAGTTTGCTCTGTCACTGTGATGCAGCCGTAACCCTTACACTACCTGATAGATACGACATCATTACTGATGTTTTAAAGCACGTTATTGCAAACAATTTGGGAATGTTAGGTGATTTAGGCCCTTTATGGGTTAAAAGCAGACTCTGCATAAACTATGTAATTTTACATGGGAGTTTTGCCAGGGATCCCCCTCCAGCATGTCACAGTCCAGGTGTTAGTAACCTTGAAACAACTTTTCCATCACTATTGTGGCCAGAAAGAGTCCTTGTAGGTTTTAAAATTCGCCTGCCTATTGAATTTTCGCGAACCGAAAATTTTAAGTTCGCAACATCACTACAAATCAATAGAAGTCTCTGATGAAGAAGGAGCTCAGCTATTCAATATCCTTTGAAACGTGTTAACCACTACTAAACCACAATCTTTTATAACTGTAACTAGATACACTAGTCAGTTAGCCTGCCTGCATCCGGTCCTGATTTTATATGTAAGCTGTAAAATTAGAAGTATTTATTCTACTAACTGAGAGAAAAAACGGACTCTTTTGAAAGGCTGAATAAATACCTCATACATTATTGAGGTTGATCAATGTAAGCAGCCATTTTTAAACTTTATTATGTGAAATAAATTTGTTTTTACTACATCACACTATTGCGGCTTTTTGTTTCCTCTCTGTCCATATGTCCGTCCACTGGTGAGAGCAAAATCTGGAAGTCTATCTGCAGGAAGCACAGGAAGGATCCTGTTATCTTTGCAGACAAATCCATAAGAAAAACCAAGGTCTAGGAGCCATTAAACATTTAGTAATTTCACCATACTATAAGAAGTATCAGAGGGATCGTATACCACCAAAAACGAAGCCTTGGAACAAAGAGCTATCAGAGGTGCACACTGCGAGTGCTATCTCAAGTGCCGACCACTTACCTCATAGGATTGAGTTCAGATCCTGTAAGTAAGCATTCCAGAACTCCTCTGAGATTGTCCTGTACTAATTTACATCTTAGAAGTATTACCAACTACATATGAACTGTATATAGAGACCATGGGGCCTACTTATCAAGCCGTCAACTGTGCTGCATTCGCCGGCACCAATTCGCTCACCTGACATCGCCTAACTTCGCTGCCGTGGACCTGAATACGTTCTCCATATTTAACAAAAAAGCTGACAAAAATCCGCGCACCAAGTACGGGGCGATGAGCAGTGGACTGTTGTTAACTAACAGTCATTTATCTTGCTGCTCTTCGGCTTGGATGAAGATAGAAGATGCCATCTGGGTGAAGACTTCTGCGGGCTTGGATGAAGACTTCGGCCGCTTTGTTAAGGACTCCTCCCAGCTTCTTGGAAGATGGATGGATAAGAATCAATGGGATATCGGGCAGCAGCGAACATGAGCTTTCGCTGCCTTCAGACTCCCATTGATTCCTATGGCATCCGCCGCCTCCTGGTAGATTTTTGATAACTAGCAAAAGTAGTCTGATTGTGCCGAAATTGCATTCGGAACATCTGTAGTGACGTAAGCATCGATCTGTGTCGGACTGAGACCGGTGGATCGTATGTTACGTCACAAAATTCTACTTTTGCCGGTCTGTAGGCTTTGATAAATAAGGCGAATCAAGCTCTCCACAATAACGCTGCGGAATTCCAGCGTATTTGCGGTTGACGGCTTGATAAATAGGCCCCCATTAGATCTTCTGTCTATATTTAATCTTTGTTGTGTGCATATATACACCTACCAGATATTAAGATGGCTTATATTTATTCAAAAACCATAAATCAGGAATCCATTCATAATATCCTAACATTTGTGGTTAAAACCTTTTATACAGCATTTTTTAATATACAGCATATTTTATACACATTTGTCAAAATTGTAGAATTAGAGCTTTTTCATTCCCAATGTTCTCTGTTTTTTGTATGTATGTATGTATGTATGTATATATATACAGCTATATGCTGATGAAGGGGAAGATATCCCTGAAAACGTTACATTAATAAACAAGATTTTGTTTCACTTTGCAAAAAGACCTGTGAGTGCATTTTTGTTTGGAGGATTATACTTTGCATGCTCGCACCCAGGCGGTTGTCTCTAGGGGGGCAACACAGTTGTTTGGACGGTATTTTATATATATATATATATATATATATATACAGTATATATATATATACATATATATGATGGTTTTTTTTTATAAAATATATTTATTAGAAATGGGAATTTCAATGAAAATGAAAAATACTGATGAAATTTGTAAGTATTCATTTATTGAAACATTTACATTGTTTAATGAAAACAAATGTAAATGTTTAACGAAAATTCTACTTTCATTTCATTTTAAACTAAACAAAAAACGAATAGTGCAGCCAGCGAATATTCAGGTGAAAAGATTTAATTGAATCCCCGAAATGAAAATTTGGTCCGAAACTAAATTTTCTGGCCTGCGACGCGTGCAAAGAGCTGCAAAAAAAAACAAACTATTTCTTTTGTGCACAACAGTTAGAGCGCCACTCGTATTCTAGACCAATATTGGAAACCTTTTTCTCTAAATGGACAGTTAGATACTATAAAACAAAGTGAGTACTTTAGACTGGGAGGTCTGGCATAAACATAGCAGTGAGTGCAACTGACTCTAAAATATACACTTCATACACAGTGTCCCCTATTCTTTTCATGCATTGGGTGGGATTTATTTTAGGGAGTATCTCTCTAATTTCTATTTCACTTTCCAGTTTTTTACTAGCCTGGCAGGCCAAAAAAATGCCAAAATGCCAATCCTTACTATAAATTCCCCAAAGGCTTCTATATTCTTTTAAAAGTCAAAAATAAAATGTGTAGTGATGCTTGCCAAATGCCATGTAAAAAAATGATACCAATACTAATGACTAATTGAGCAGATCTTTGCTGTCTGAGCTAACGTTCCATTCTTGCTGCCAATACTGCAATGCTAAAATCTGCTACTTGTGGTGCGTCAGTTTCCTGCATTTTGGAATCACGTGTGTTTTAATGGGATTCATTTCACTATTCTGTCTGTTTCTTTCTAAGAAGCTGTCCATCAGAAACTGTAATTTATATATGCAAGACAAGAAAGTTTCACATTCACTTAAATATTCATACACTTGTCTACAAATTAGGCAAATCTCCATCTCCCTTTGGAACAGCCTTCCAAAAAATTTAATTTCTTATATTTTGTTCTTCAAGAAAATGATGTTTTAATAAAAGTATATTCATTTTTTTATTCCAGTGTATATGCTAAATCTATAGTTAAAAACATTGAAAACAAAACTGTTAAAGAGACAGTAAAAACAATTTAAAAGCATTTCAGAAAAACACAACTCCAGGGTAGCTGAACCGGCTCCTAAAGAGACTTAAAACACTTCTTGCTTTTGTGTAAAAATTGTGCTTTTTCCCACGTTCCCTAGAGAGGTCAAAAAGCAAAATCTAGGTTATCAAAATGCTGTAAATTTCCTAAACCAGCTATCTGATTTGTATCATATACTTGTTACAGAATTTTATTTTTAGCCTCCTAGGGATTGTGCACAATTTTTACACAAAAGCAAGAGCTAGGTTTTGCACCCGGCTAGCGGGCTCTAGCGCATGTCTCTAGCCCCCAAAAGCAAACCTCTTATGACTTTTGCACTAAAGGGTTGAATAGCCAATCAGTGTCTGTATCCCGGTTTTGGTTAGACAGAGTGTGCAACTACTACCTATAGAACTTAGACTGTTTGCAAGACAGTGGCTGTGCGCTCTGTGTATTCTATCAGACAGGTGGTGCAAACTAGCACTAGGGAGGATAAAGGACCAGTAAATACATTAGATTTGCAACAAATACATGATAACAAGACAAAGCAATAGCATGTAGGGGCCGAATTATGAAGCTCCGAATAGAGCTTGATGCCCCTGTTTCCGCACAAGCCTAAAGGCTCTTTGGAAACAGCAGTTATGAAGCAGCAGTCTAAAGACCACTGCTCCATAACTGGTCCTCTGCCTCTGAGGCTGTGGTCTTCAATCCATCCAATCCAATACGATCTGGCTGATTGACATCCCCTGCTAGCGGCTGATTGGCCGCGAAACTGCAGGGGGCGGCATTGCGCAAGCAGTTCTGGTGAAATGCTTGTGCAATGTTAAATGCCGACAGCGTATGCTGTCGGATGTGCGGCGGACACAAAAAAGTGGAGAAAAAAAAGCCAAATCTGACACATTCCATGCAAAACTCCAAAAAGGGACTGGACAAAATTATTGACACCCTCAATTTAATATTTGGTAGCACACCCCTTGAAATAAATAACTGAAAACAACAATCAATGAGTTTCTTACACCTCTCTACTGGAATTTTAGACCACTCATCTTTCGCCAATATTGGCACCCCTGCATTACTGTCAGATAATGCACCACTTCACCCAGAAAAGTATTGCAATTACAAATGTTTAGGTATTCTCATATTTATTTATTTTGTTTGTATTGTTATGACAGAAAAAGTGGAGGAAAAAAGCTTAATCTGACACATCCCACGCAAAAGTTTTGGAACAATCTTGTTTCGCCAACTGCTCCAGGTCTCTCAGATTGGAAGGGTTCCTTTACCAAACTGCTGTTTTGAGATCTCTCCACAGGTGCTCTATGGGATTGAGATCTGGACTCATTGCTGGCTAGTTCACTACTCTCTAGCACTTTGTCTTAAACCATTTCTGGTTGCTTTTTGACGTGTGCTTTGGGTCATTGTCCTGCTGTAAGATCCATGACCTCTGACCGAGACCCAACTTTCTGACACTAGGCCCTACATTGCACCACAGAATTATTTGGTAGTCTTTAGATTTCATAATGCCATGCACACAGTCAAGACATTCAGTGCCTGAAGCAGCAAGTCAACCCTAAAACATCAGTGAACCTCCACCATGTTTGACTGTAGGGACTGTATTCTTTTCTTTAAAAGCCTCATTTATTTTTCTGAAAACAGTAGAATGATGGGCTTTACCAAAAAGCTGTAATTTTGTTTCGTCTGCCCACAGCACATTCTCCCAAAAGGATTTTGGCTTTTTTATGTTTCTGTGTCACCAGTGGATTCCTCCTGTGTTTCCTACCATAGCATTCCTTTTCATTCAGATGGTGAATTATAGTGAGAGCTGACACATTTGTACCCTGTGCCTGAAGTTTTGCTTGAATTTGTCTGGAAGTTAATTGCGATTCTTTATCCACCATTCGAACAATCCATCGTTGCAATCTTTGATCAATTTTTCTCTTTTGTCCATGTCCAGGGAAATTAGCTACTGTTCCATGGGCTGTGAACTTCTTGACAATGTTGCGAACAGTGTACACAGGAACAATAAGATCTCTGGAGATGGACTTGTAACCTTGAAATTGTCTATTCTTTTCCACAATTTTTGTTCTCAAATCCTCAGACAATTCTTTGCTGCTCTTTCTCTTCTCCATGCTCAGTGTGGCACACAGAGACACACAACAGAAAGGTTGAGTCAACTTTTTCACTATTTTAACTGGTTGCCAGTGTGATTTCTATATTGTCAGCCCCTGTTGATTGATACAGGTGAGTTTAATTACAAATTACAGGAGCATCACAAACTTGGAATGTAATTATTTCTTACAATTTTGAGAAGGTGCCAATCATTTTGTTCAGTCCATTTTTGGAGTTTTGCGTGGAATGTGTCAGATTTGGCTTTTTTTTCTCAACTTTTTTGTGTCATACCAATACGAACAAAAGAAATAAACACGAGAATGGCTAAACATTTGTAACTGCAACAATTTTCTGGGCGAAGTGGTGCATTATCTCACAGAAATGCAGGGGTGCCAATATTTTTTGCCATGACTGTGTATATATATATATAGAAAATAAGGAAGAGTGCACAATTTTGAAATAAATACTTTAAAAGTCCTGGTGAGTGCACTCTTCCTTATTTTCTATTTGCCTATCTGTTGCACCCCGGGCATGTGACTCAAGATTTCTGGAGTACTTGTCTACTTTGAACTTTAACTATATATATATATATATATATATATATATATATATATATATATATATGTACATATATATATATATATATATATATATATATATATATAGAGAGAGAGAGAGAGAGAGAGAGAGAGAGATCCAAAACAGAGATACACTCGCCACCTCATTAAATTTCGTCACCTTCAATGTGTAACGTTTTGGGGTTTCACCCTCTTCTTTAGACACAAACGAATTGATGACAATCTACTTACCACCAACGTGACATTTAAAAGTTTGGCAAGACTGACAGCCTTGTCCCCTACTCTGACTCGGCCCTTCCCACTGGAAGTGACGTTATCAGTGGACTGTACTATGCCTGGTCAAGTTATGGACATGAAAAAACACAACATGCAATTAAACATCTAAGAAATGAATAATATCCCAGGACAATGATAAATCATATGTAGCATTTACCCCTAAACAAATAAGCTACAGTGGGGCAAAAAAGTATTTAGTCAGCCACCAATTGTGCAAGTTCTCCCACTTAAGAAGATGAGAGAGGCCTGTAATTTTCATCATAGGTATACCTCAAATCTTGCTTGTTTGTAGGTGACCAAATACTTATTTTCCACCATCATTTGCAAATAAATTCTTTCCAAATCAGACAATGTGGTTGTCTGGATTTGTTTCCACATTTTGTCTCTCATAGTTGAGATATACCTATGATAAAAATTACAGGCCTCTCTCATCTTCTTAAGTGGGAGAACTTGCACAATTGGTGGCTGACTACATACTTTTTTGCCCCACTGTATGTATCATTCTAATCTAAAGGTCCAGCTGCAATAACAGTACTCGTGGCCCTCATTTGTCATGGTAACCATAAACAAACTGTCACGTGATACATACAAGCTATACTATTGGATTCAATGTTAAGGTGCTCTAAGGAATCCTAATGTATTACGATGATAGTACATCACATCAATATAAAGTGTTACAAATCACGCTAACCAGATCAGGCTGCAATAACAAAATTCAATACCCCCTAATATCAGAGCACCTAACTACAAAATAGGGGTAACCCGCTAGTAAATTACATGTATTGCCTAGGTGCTATTAGTAATACTAAATCATATTAGCTTAACACCCCCACTATATACAAAAGGACATACATATATAACTAAAGCAATAACAAAGAAACATAGGTAACTTAAAACTTAGCGACTAAACTGGTGCTCTACACTTATAGTCTGGCAGTGAGTGGACACTATAGACTTAAAGGGACAGTCAACACCAGAAATTTTGTTGTTTTATAAAGGTAGATAATCCCTTTATTACCCATTACCCATTCCCCATTTTTGCATAACCAACACAGTTATAATACACATTTTACCTCTGTAATTACCTTGTAGCTATGTCTCTGAAAACTGCCCCCTTATTTCAGTTCTTTTGATAGACATGCATTTTAGCCAATCAGTGCTCACTCCTAGGAGCTTCACGTGCTTGAGCTCAATGTTTTCTATATGAAACACATGAACTAACGCTCTCTAGTGGTGAAAAACTGTCAAAATGCTTTCAGATTAGAGGCAGCCTTCAAGGTCTAAGAAATTAGCATATGCACCTCCTAGGTTTAGCTTCCAACTAAGAACAACAAGAGAACAAATCAAAATTGGTGATAAAAGTAATTTGGAAAGTTTTTTTTTAAAATGACACGCCCTATTTAAATCATGAAAGTTATTTTTGGACTTGACTGTCCCTTTAAAGGAACACTAAAACACTCTGACATTCTAATATAAAAAAACAACTTTACAACATACTTTCATTTTTATCATTTTGCCTACTTTTCCCATAATTTAAGTTTAAAAAATATGGATTTTCCAGTCCTGCAAGAGAGAGTACATGGAAGACTTCACAGGCCTAACCTTGTCACATATCTGTTCCTAATTTGCAGTTTATCTTTGAAGCCGAAAGCAAACAATTAAAATGTTATTGATACAATGACAGTGACCAGCCCTATTATTTCCTGACTCAAATTCTGATTGGATCCTCCAATTGTTATAACTCCAGGTTGCCATGACACTATTTTGATGCCAGGTTGCTCCGTCTCACGTCACCTGTGATGTATCGTGTCACCAGTGGCGTATAGCATCACCTCTGACGTATCGCGTCACCTGTGGGGTATCGCCTCACCTGTGGCGTATCGCTTCAACTGTGACGTATCGCGTCACCTTTGATTCACTTTTTTGTGCAAATGCCATTCAGTTTCTCTATTTCATTGCCCTTGTATTATTATTATTATTATTATTATTATTATAAGGTATTTGTAGAGCGCCAACAGATTCTGCAGCGCTGTAAACATAGTCGTGTACAGGATAGCTTTTGTAGGGGTCAAGTGGGTAGAGGGCCCTGCCGAGAGTTTCACTGTTGTAGTCGGCTCTTAAGAAGTGATCTGTAAACAGCTGGGCCCATAGGCTTACAGTCTAAGGGGTTCAAGGGGAAAGCAATGGAGTTAGGAAAGGTTAGTGTTGGTTGTATGCATCCCTGAATAGTAGAGTTTTTAGGGAGTGCTTGAAGCTGTTAAAACTAGGGGAGAGTCTTATGGAGCAAGACAGGGAATTCCACAAGATGGGGGCCAGTCTGGAGAAGTCCTGTAAATGGGAATGTGAGGAAGTAACAAGAGAGGAGGACATCCTGAGCTGATTGAAGGGGATGGGAGGGAGAGTATCTAGAGACAAGTTCTGAGATGTAGGGGGGAGCAGTGCAGTTGAGAGCTTTATATGTCAGGGTGAGGATTTTATGTTTAGTCCTAGAGGCAAGAGGAAGCCAGTGAAGGGATTGGCAGAGAGGCGCAGCAGATGAAGAGCAACGAGTAAGGAAGATGAGCCTGGCAGAGGCATTCATAATGGATTGTAAAGGAGCTATGCGGCAGCTAGGTAGACCAGAGAGTATGGAGTTGCAGTAGTCGAGGTGGGAAAGGATGAGAGAGTGGATTAATATCTTGGTTGTATCTTGTGTAAGGAAATGTCTAATTTTAGCGATGTTTTTAAGGTGGAAGCGGCAGGCTTTAGCCAAGGACTGAATGTGAGGAGTGAAGGAAAGATCTGAGTCAAGTGTGACCCCAAGACATCGGGCGTGCGGGGTAGGGGTAATGATGGAATTATCAACAGTTATAGAAATTTTGGGGGTGGAGACATTGGAAGAAGGCGGAAAAATAAGGAGTTCAGTTTTGGAGAGATTTAGCTTAAGGTAGTGAGAGGACATCCAAGATGAGATGTGAGAAAGACAGTTAGTGACACGGGTTAGTAAGGAAGGAGGTAGGTCTGGTTGCAGAGAGGGAGATTTGGGTGTCATAGGCATACAAATGGTATTGAAACCCATGGGACTTTATTAAGGAACCTAGTGACGACGTGTAGTTTGAAAAGAGAAGGGGAACAAGGACAGAGCCTTGAGGTACCCCAACAGAAAGTGGCAACGGGGCAGAGGATGCTCTGGAGAAGGCTACACTAAATGTACAGTTAGTCAGGTAGGAAGAGAACCACGAGAGAGCTGTGTCATAGATGCCGAAGGATTGGAGGGTTTGGAGCAGAATAGGTTGGTCAACAGTGTCAAAGACTGCAGACAGGTCAAGGAGGATAAGCAGAGAGAAGTGGCCTTTGGATTTTGCTGTAATTAGGTCATTGGTAACCTTGACAATTGCTGTCTCTGTAGAGTGATGGGAACGAAATCCAGATTGAAGTGGGTCAAGAAGAGAGTTTAGTGTAAGGAAATGGGATAGACGTGTATAAACTAGCTTTTCAAGGAGCTTTGAGGCAAGAGAGAGTAGGGAAATAGGGCGGTAGTTGGAAGGGGAGGTTGGATCGAGGGAAGGTTTTTTGAGGATAGGTGTGACCAGTGCATGTTTTAGAGATGAGCAAAAACAGAATTTATGTTTACCTGATAAATTACTTTCTCCAACGGTGTGTCCGGTCCACGGCGTCATCCTTACTTGTGGGATATTCTCTTCCCCAACAGGAAATGGCAAAGAGCCCAGCAAAGCTGGTCACATGATCCCTCCTAGGCTCCGCCTACCCCAGTCATTCGACCGACGTTAAGGAGGAATATTTGCATAGGAGAAACCATATGATACCGTGGTGACTGTAGTTAAAGAAAATAAATTATCAGACCTGATTAAAAAACCAGGGCGGGCCGTGGACCGGACACACCGTTGGAGAAAGTAATTTATCAGGTAAACATAAATTCTGTTTTCTCCAACATAGGTGTGTCCGGTCCACGGCGTCATCCTTACTTGTGGGAACCAATACCAAAGCTTTAGGACACGGATGATGGGAGGGAGCAAATCAGGTCACCTAGATGGAAGGCACCACGGCTTGCAAAACCTTTCTCCCAAAAATAGCCTCAGAAGAAGCAAAAGTATCAAACTTGTAAAATTTGGTAAAAGTGTGCAGTGAAGACCAAGTCGCTGCCCTACATATCTGATCAACAGAAGCCTCGTTCTTGAAGGCCCATGTGGAAGCCACAGCCCTAGTGGAATGAGCTGTGATTCTTTCGGGAGGCTGCCGTCCGGCAGTCTCGTAAGCCAATCTGATGATGCTTTTAATCCAAAAAGAGAGAGAGGTAGAAGTTGCTTTTTGACCTCTCCTTTTACCGGAATAAACAACAAACAAGGAAGATGTTTGTCTAAAATCCTTTGTAGCATCTAAATAGAATTTTAGAGCGCGAACAACATCCAAATTGTGCAACAAACGTTCCTTCTTCGAAACTGGTTTCGGACACAGAGAAGGTACGATAATCTCCTGGTTAATGTTTTTGTAAGAAACAACTTTTGGAAGAAAACCAGGTTTAGTACGTAAAACCACCTTATCTGCATGGAACACCAGATAAGGAGGAGAACACTGCAGAGCAGATAATTCTGAAACTCTTCTAGCAGAAGAAATTGCAACCAAAAACAAAACTTTCCAAGATAATAACTTAATATCAACGGAATGTAAGGGTTCAAACGGAACCCCCTGAAGAACTGAAAGAACTAAGTTGAGACTCCAAGGAGGAGTCAAAGGTTTGTAAACAGGCTTGATTCTAACCAGAGCCTGAACAAAGGCTTGAACATCTGGCACAGCTGCCAGCTTTTTGTGAAGTAACACAGACAAGGCAGAAATCTGTCCCTTCAGGGAACTTGCAGATAATCCTTTTTCCAATCCTTCTTGAAGGAAGGATAGAATCTTAGGAATCTTAACCTTGTCCCAAGGGAATCCTTTAGATTCACACCAACAGATATATTTTTTCCAAATTTTGTGGTAAATCTTTCTAGTTACAGGCTTTCTGGCCTGAACAAGAGTATCGATAACAGAATCTGAGAACCCTCGCTTCGATAAGATCAAGCGTTCAATCTCCAAGCAGTCAGCTGGAGTGAGACCAGATTCGGATGTTCGAACGGACCTTGAACAAGAAGGTCTCGTCTCAAAGGTAGCTTCCATGGTGGAGCCGATGACATATTCACCAGATCTGCATACCAAGTCCTGCGTGGCCACGCAGGAGCTATCAAGATCACCGACGCCCTTTCCTGATTGATCCTGGCTACCAGCCTGGGGATGAGAGGAAACGGCGGGAATACATAAGCTAGTTTGAAGGTCCAAGGTGCTACTAGTGCATCCACTAGAGCCGCCTTGGGATCCCTGGATCTGGACCCGTAGCAAGGAACTTTGAAGTTCTGACGAGAGGCCATCAGATCCATGTCTGGAATGCCCCACAGTTGAGTGACTTGGGCAAAGATTTCCGGATGGAGTTCCCACTCCCCCGGATGCAATGTCTGACGACTCAGAAAATCCGCTTCCCAATTTTCCACTCCTGGGATGTGGATAGCAGACAGGTGGCAGGAGTGAGACTCCGCCCATAGAATGATTTTGGTCACTTCTTCCATCGCCAGGGAACTCCTTGTTCCCCCCTGATGGTTGATGTACGCAACAGTTGTCATGTTGTCTGATTGAAACCGTATGAACTTGGCCCTCGCTAGCTGAGGCCAAGCCTTGAGAGCATTGAATATCGCTCTCAGTTCCAGAATATTTATCGGTAGAAGAGATTCTTCCCGAGACCAAAGACCCTGAGCTTTCAGGGATCCCCAGACCGCGCCCCAGCCCATCAGACTGGCGTCGGTCGTGACAATGACCCACTCTGGTCTGCGGAAGGTCATCCCTTGTGACAGGTTGTCCAGGGACAGCCACCAACGGAGTGAGTCTCTGGTCCTCTGATTTACTTGTATCCTCGGAGACAAGTTTGTATAGTCCCCATTCCACTGACTGAGCATGCACAGTTGTAATGGTCTTAGATGAATGCGCGCAAAAGGAACTATGTCCATTGCCGCTACCATCAAACCTATCACTTCCATGCACTGCGCTATGGAAGGAAGAGGAACGGAATGAAGTATCCGACAAGAGTCTAGAAGTTTTGTTTTTCTGGCCTCTGTCAGAAAAATCCTCATTTCTAAGGAGTCTATTATTGTTCCCAAGAAGGGAACCCTTGTTGACGGAGATAGAGAACTCTTTTCCACGTTCACTTTCCATCCATGAGATCTGAGAAAGGCCAGGACGATGTCCGTGTGAGCCTTTGCTTGAGGAAGGGACGACGCTTGAATCAGAATGTCGTCCAAGTAAGGTACTACAGCAATGCCCCTTGGTCTTAGCACAGCTAGAAGGGACCCTAGTACCTTTGTGAAAATCCTTGGAGCAGTGGCTAATCCGAAAGGAAGCGCCACGAACTGGTAATGCTTGTCCAGGAATGCGAACCTTAGGAACCGATGATGTTCCTTGTGGATAGGAATATGTAGATACGCATCCTTTAAATCCACCGTGGTCATGAATTGACCTTCCTGGATGGAAGGAAGAATTGTTCGAATGGTTTCCATTTTGAACGATGGAACCTTGAGAAACTTGTTTAAGATCTTGAGATCTAAGATTGGTCTGAACGTTCCCTCTTTTTTGGGAACTATGAACAGATTGGAGTAGAACCCCATCCCTTGTTCTCCTAATGGAACAGGATGAATCACTCCCATTTTTAACAGGTCTTCTACACAACGTAAGAATGCCTGTCTTTTTATGTGGTCTGAAGACAACTGAGACCTGTGGAACCTCCCCCTTGGGGGAAGCCCCTTGAATTCCAGAAGATAACCTTGGGAGACTATTTCTAGCGCCCAAGGATCCAGAACATCTCTTGCCCAAGCCTGAGCGAAGAGAGAGAGTCTGCCCCCCACCAGATCCGGTCCCGGATCGGGGGCCAACATTTCATGCTGTCTTGGTAGCAGTGGCAGGTTTCTTGGCCTGCTTTCCCTTGTTCCAGCCTTGCATTGGTCTCCAAGCTGGCTTGGCTTGAGAAGTATTACCCTCTTGCTTAGAGGACGTAGCACTTTGGGCTGGTCCGTTTCTACGAAAGGGACGAAAATTAGGTTTATTTTTGGCCTTGAAAGGCCGATCCTGAGGAAGGGCGTGGCCCTTACCCCCAGTGATATCAGAGATAATCTCTTTCAAGTCAGGGCCAAACAGCGTTTTCCCCTTGAAAGGAATGTTAAGTAGCTTGTTCTTGGAAGACGCATCAGCTGACCAAGATTTCAACCAAAGCGCTCTGCGCGCCACAATAGCAAACCCAGAATTCTTAGCCGCTAACCTAGCCAATTGCAAAGTGGCGTCTAGGGTGAAAGAATTAGCCAATTTGAGAGCATTGATTCTGTCCATAATCTCCTCATAAGGAGGAGAATCACTATCGACCGCCTTTACCAGCTCATCGAACCAGAAACACGCGGCTGTAGCGACAGGGACAATGCATGAAATTGGTTGTAGAAGGTAACCCTGCTGAACAAACATCTTTTTAAGTAAACCTTCTAATTTTTTATCCATAGGATCTTTGAAAGCACAACTATCTTCTATGGGTATAGTGGTGCGTTTGTTTAAAGTGGAAACTGCTCCCTCGACCTTGGGGACTGTCTGCCATAAGTCCTTTCTGGGGTCGACCATAGGAAACAATTTTTTAAATATGGGGGGAGGGACGAAAGGAATACCGGGCCTTTCCCATTCTTTATTTACAATGTCCGCCACCCGCTTGGGTATAGGAAAAGCTTCTGGGAGCCCCGGGACCTCTAGGAACTTGTCCATTTTACATAGTTTCTCTGGGATGACCAACTTGTCACAATCATCCAGAGTGGATAATACCTCCTTAAGCAGAATGCGGAGATGTTCCAACTTAAATTTAAACGTAATCACATCAGGTTCAGCTTGTTGAGAAATGTTCCCTGAATCAGTAATTTCTCCCTCAGACAAAACCTCCCTGGCCCCATCAGACTGGTTTAGGGGCCCTTCAGAACCATTATTATCAGCGTCGTCATGCTCTTCAGTATCTAAAACAGAGCAGTCGCGCTTACGCTGATAAGTGTGCATTTTGGCTAAAATGTTTTTGACAGAATTATCCATTACAGCCGTTAATTGTTGCATAGTAAGGAGTATTGGCGCGCTAGATGTACTAGGGGCCTCCTGAGTGGGCAAGACTCGTGTAGACGAAGGAGGGAATGATGCAGTACCATGCTTACTCCCCTCACTTGAGGAATCATCTTGGGCATCATTGTCATTGTCACATAAATCACATTTATTTAAATGAGAAGGAACTCTGGCTTCCCCACATTCAGAACACAGTCTATCTGGTAGTTCAGACATGTTAAACAGGCATAAACTTGATAACAAAGTACAAAAAACGTTTTAAAATAAAACCGTTACTGTCACTTTAAATTTTAAACTGAACACACTTTATTACTGCAATTGCGAAAAAATATGAAGGAATTGTTCAAAATTCACCAAAATTTCACCACAGTGTCTTAAAGCCTTAAAAGTATTGCACACCAAATTTGGAAGCTTTAACCCTTAAAATAACTGAACCGGAGCCGTTTTTAACTTTAACCCCTTTACAGTCCCTGGTATCTGCTTTGCTGAGACCCAACCAAGCCCAAAGGGGAATACGATACCAAATGACGCCTTCAGAAAGTCTTTTCTATGTATCAGAGCTCCTCACACATGCGACTGCATGTCATGCCTCTCAAAAACAAGTGCGCAACACCGGCGCGAAAATGAGGCTCTGCCTATGATTTGGGAAAGCCCCCAAGAATAAGGTGTCTAAAACAGTGCCTGCCGATATATCTTATCAAAATACCCAGATTAAATGATTCCTCAAGGCTAAATATGTGTTAATAATGAATCGATTTAGCCCAGAAAAAGTCTACAGTCTTAATAAGCCCTTGTGAAGCCCTTATTTACTATCTTAATAAACATGGCTTACCGGATCCCATAGGGAAAATGACAGCTTCCAGCATTACATCGTCTTGTTAGAATGTGTCATACCTCAAGCAGCAAGAGACTGCTCACTGTTCCCCCAACTGAAGTTAATTCCTCTCAACAGTCCTGTGTGGAACAGCCATGGATTTTAGTAACGGTTGCTAAAATCATTTTCCTCATACAAACAGAAATCTTCATCTCTTTTCTGTTTCTGAGTAAATAGTACATACCAGCACTATTTTAAAATAACAAACTCTTGATTGAATAATAAAAACTACAGTTAAACACTAAAAAACTCTAAGCCATCTCCGTGGAGATGTTGCCTGTACAACGGCAAAGAGAATGACTGGGGTAGGCGGAGCCTAGGAGGGATCATGTGACCAGCTTTGCTGGGCTCTTTGCCATTTCCTGTTGGGGAAGAGAATATCCCACAAGTAAGGATGACGCCGTGGACCGGACACACCTATGTTGGAGAAATATACCAGTGCTGAGGGAGAGGTTGAAAATGTGTGTGAGTATGGGGGTGAGGGTAGAAGAGAGGGAGGGGAGTAGCTGTGAGGGGATGGGGTCGAGGGGAGAGGTAGTGAGGTGGGAGGACAGTATAAGGGCAGAAACTTCATCCTCGTTAACAGGGGCAAAACAGCTGAATTTTTGGATATTTGGGTTTTGGGTGATCGTGAGCTTTTGAGGGGGTGGGAGATTGGAAGTATGTTGAGAGCTGATTTCACTTCTGATGGAGTCAATTTTGTTGTTGAAGTGGCTGGCAAAATCTTGAGCTAAGAGAGAGGTTGTGTTAGGAGGTGGGGGTGGGCGGAGAAGAGTGTTGAATGTGGAGAACAGACGTTTAGGGTTAGAGGAAAGAGTAGAGATGAGATTAGAAAAAAATTGTTGCTTATAAAGATTAAGGGCAGAATAGTAGGAGTTCAGGATGAACTTATAGTGAAGAAAGTCAGCTGAACTCCGAGATTTCCTCCAGTGTCGCTCAGCAGTATGGGAGCATCTACATAGGTATTGTGTCAGAGGAGTATGCCAGGGCTGAGGATGAGAGTGTGGTTTCTGAGCTAGGGCTGGAGGGGCCAGAGTGTCAATGACCGATATAAGGGTGGAATTATACTGGCAGATAGATTGGTCAGGGCAGGAAAAGGAGGTGATGGGTGAGAGGAGAGGTTTGAGAGATCTAGCGAGCTGATGCAGATCTAGTGACTTAGTGCTTCTGTGAAGTTTGGTGTGAGGGGTAGAGGGAGGGGGAGTTGTAGGTAGGGAAGTGATGTAGCAAGTTAGGAGATGATGGTCAGAGAGAGGAAAAGGGAAGTTTGTTAAATTTGAAAGAGTGCATCGATAGGTGAAAGTCAGATCAAGGGAATGATCATCTTTGTGAGTGGGAGAGTCAGTCCATTGTGACAGGCTGAAAGAGGAAGTGAGTTGAAGAAGTTGTTTTGCAGAGGAGGCAGTGGGATTTTCAAGAGGGATGTTAAAGTCACCAAGAATGAGGGCAGGGGTGTCTGAGGAGAGGAAATAAGGAAGCTAGGCAGCAAAGTGATCTAAAAATTGAGTTGGGGAGCCAGGGGGCCGGTATATGACTGCAACACGTATAGAGAGGGGAGAGAATAACCGAATCATGTGTGCTTCAAATGAAGAAAATGTGAGTGAAGAGAAGGGCTGTATTTGTTGGAAGGTGCAACAAGAGGAAAGTAAAATACCGACACCACCTCCTTGTCTATTGCCAGACCTAGGAGTGTGGCGGAAATGGAGACCCTCATGTGACAGTGCAGCAGTGGAGGCTGTGTCTGAAGCAGAGAGCCAGGTTTCTGTAAGAGCCAGAAGGTTAAGAGAGTGGGAAAAAAAGAGATCATGTATAGAAGTGAGTTTGTTGCAAACAGAGCGAGAGTTCCTGAGTGCACAAGTGAAGGGGGAGGTGGTTTTAGATGTAAGAGGAATGCGATTAAGGTTACCAGAGTTTAGTTTATGAAGTATATTGAAAGGCACACAAGGATGTGAAAGGCTAGGAGGTTGTGAGGGACCAGGATTAGGGGAGATGTCACCAGCAGCTAGTATGAGCAAGAAGGAGAGTGACATGAGATGAGAAGCAGATTTGCAGTAATGAGACTGTTTTTTGGCTGAAGTGCAGGGGGAGAGAGAGTGTTTAGGAATAGGTAAAGTTCACGAGTACAAAAGTAAGGGGAGTATAAGAGAGATGGGCTAATGAACAGTGCAGGTGGAGAGGGAGAAGGAGTAATTTAGTAATGTAGTTTGTTATAGAGACAAGAGGTAGCAAAAAGGAATATGAAGATATTGAGCATTATTATGAAAGTGGGAACCAAGTAAACACAGTGTTACGGCAGCACTTGCAAAAGGATACAATGAGATACATAAAACATAGTGTTACAAGAGTACTTGCCTTGTGTCTTGCCCCTTGCCCAATCCTTGTTCAATTCTTGTATAATTCTTAATTCTTAAGTGCCTCACTTATAAAATGTTCACTTTGAAAATGTGAACATATGCTATTGTTAATAATTACACTGCCCTGTAAGCAATGCACGCCCCTGTGCTATGCACATCCCAGACTAGTGTGGAATATATTCAGGCAGGGCGGTCAGCTGAGTCCACTAAATTTAGTTGATTGCTAATCAAAGACAGTTGGTAAGGCAAATTGGAATGTTAGATTCTGGTAAGGGTGAGATGAGTTAAGTAAACAGACAATAACATTTGGAGGGGGTTAAAACTGTGACATAAGATAACTATAAAGTTTAGAGTTATAGCAAGTATTGATAAGGATTGAGCATCACATGGCAATTAACTAGACAGTAGAATTGAGACATTAGAATTGAGTATTGAGTTTATCTCTGGGTGTGTTTTGTGCTGTATTTTTGGATATCGAACTTTGGCTTGTGACCTGGACCTCCTTTGACTACTCTTCTGCCTGCTGATTTCACCTTGTTTGTTGCCCGATTGGTTCTGATCTTGGATTTCCCTGACTACACTTTTGCGGCTAGATTACGAGTCTTGCGTTATGAGTAAAGAAGCAGCGTTAAGCCTCATAACGCTCCTTTTTTTTCTACAGCCGTCCCGCAAGATTGGTACTGCATTCTAAAGTCAGTAGTTATGAGTTTTACACTACAAATCTGTAGCATAAAACTCATAACTAAAGTGTTAAAAAGTACACTAACACGGGGGCGGAGCCAGCTCTGAGCCTGAACGGTCGCATGATACTATAGCTCCGGCTATCAATTGCTAAAAATTATATCTTTGACCGTTCGGCTCAGTTGAAGCGACCATTACTGAATATCTGATAACCCATAGCTTCTGCTAGAGCAGCCTGAAGATCGTGGGACATACCAATACAAAATTACACGACGTGATCTTGCTGTGTTGTTTCCCAGGGCCCAGGATGGCAGCCATCTTTTAGCTTCACGAATGGACTCACGCAGGAGAGATTGGCCGTTAACAACACTTCCTGGCAAATATAAACCACTAACTATGATGAAGCAGTGAGCTTTTACACTGGACACACTTGGCAATATTGATACGGCAGCTTCCTATCGACATGGCAATAATCGACTCTCAGCAGAGTGACAACACCCACGATACCAGCATGGGGATATATCTTGATATTAAGAATCATCTCAGGATCTTAGCTGAGGAAGCGGAGGCGCTGTTTGCACCTGTGGTGACTAACTATTCACCATTGAGCCAGAAACTGCAAGATAAGGACTCGCTCTCCCAGGTAGGCGGTTCTAAGCTTTTGGATACCAGGTCATATAGCACTCTCGGAACCGCTCAGCTGATTTCATTGAATATGAGCAGTGACATCCACCCACTTTCCCCTCCAGCCAACATCATGGTTCTCACTGAGAGCAGACCCTTCCATACCTATAAACCATCAGAATGGGCAGTGGATGTGTCACATTACCTTTATAATGCATACCCAACATCGCCAATGCCCAGAGCAGATAATAGAAGGTTTGATCAGGCAACCAAGTACTTTGGCATCTTCCTGGCTTGCGAACTGAAGTACTCACTGGAACGGAGATATTTTGCAGTTGGTCTCATACAGACTGGGATTGGTTAGGCGTTTTTTTAGCTCATATTGTTAGGGGTGGATGATACAACATGCAGGGAATATGCTTATGCCGATGAGAAAGTTGGAGACATCTAAAAGACATAGCAAACAAGCACTAGTGACTTTTTGCAATATAGGTTTCAAATCCTACTAATGACGGTACCAAGCCTGATGTCTGGAGAATCCTGAACTGTTTATTGCTAATACTCTTTTTTTCTTTGTTCCGCATTGATAATAGGGGGGCTAATTACATGCTCTCATTATCCTTACATTGATTCCCAGGAGTATATAAATGGAGAGTACCACGCTCTTCCTCACTTGGGAGTGAATGTGTTGTTGTAAGCACTAACCTGTTAGATAAACCCTTGTTGCTTATATTAGGATACCGAAGTAAAGAGGCATGCCATATATATAGTTTTATAGTCCTGACATTCTGCATGGGTTCCTAACCTGATACCACATTACTTAGTTTATGGCTTATATTACTTAGTATAGCTTCAAGAACTAGAGTTTTGCAATAGCTTTTACAGTTATGTTTGATCTGTAGTTACTGAGATAATCGTTAATTCACTGTCTCACATGATGTTTAGACCTAAAGCAAATTATAATATCTCTTCACATTTATCTCTGAATAGTATAAAACACCTCCTTGGTAATACTTTATGTTTGTCTACTCCAGCCCCACACTTATGTCTTATGGGTCCCTGTATGGATATTTACTACCTTATCATGGTTGGGTTCTTCACATATAAATTTAGAAGCCTAAGCTAGTTCTAGATGTGGCTGATTACATGTTTACATGATGATAAAATTGCTCATGGTCATATATCTTCTCGCTGAAGTAAACTGTTTCACCAGCTCTATATTGTAACAAGGCTCCTACACACACTTTGCTCTCTAAACCTAATCAATGTTTTGGGCTTCTAGTCATTATTGTAGGGTTTGGTCATGTTTTCTATGCTGTATACACCCATTCACATGAGTATCTTCACATACTGAGGGCATAGGCGTGATTTCTCACAGCTCAATTGTAAGACCTTGCCTTTTATACGCATAAAAGTAATATATAGGGAAATTTTGCTCTCCTAAAATATATGCCGGTTTTTAGACAGCCCCAGGAGAGAGGTGTAGACATATTATTGTATCTTACCCTACACTGGTCTGTGTCCTATACCACCGTCTTTAGGTTTCCTTTTTTGGCACAAGGTTACCTAGGGTTTACATCACATCCTTTAGACGTTTTGCTCTTATGTTGCTTATATGCCTCTCTATGTTGGAGTGACTGAACTGTATATTGCCTATTCTAGATATTTTGCACGTATTATACTACGCTACTATGTTTATCTCTCACACTACCTCTTCTAGGGATCTATCTTTCATAACATCTGTATGTCACTCTACATTGGGGGTGCCGATACTACACTATTTATTTTTAGCTCTCTAGTTCTCAAGATGTGTCTATATAGCATAGCACTAATTTGTCTATATTTTATATATAGGTATGTGTATGTGTTTACATATATATGTGTGCATATCATTTCTTTGATCATTAATGTTTCACTGTTAAGAACACAATCTTTAATTTATTACATGAGTGACCAAAGATGTATGGCGACACCTTCTCTCCTTGGTATTGTTTTGATGGTGACCTTTAAGCTTGACTACCACGTCATGGGTAAATAGTATTAGGAGATTTTTTCCATGTGTGCTCTGACCAGCATATCCCCAACATCTACTTTCCACCAGGGAGGCATGCTCTTAAAGCTGAGCTGCAGAGAAGGTTCATTCTTCAGCCGGTTATCTGTAAACAGACTATGAGCCTTCCAGCCAGGATCAGTGCCTAGCTTGAGTAATTGAGCAGGCTCCATCGGCCATATAACAGTTCACCCCACACATGTTTTACTGGTAGAGTCAAACTAGGCGGGGTGGAGCACCGGTGTGGAAGGATCGTTGCATTGCGCAAACTAAGAGGCCACATTAGAGATGCCTCTATAAGTAGTTTTTTAGCCGTGCGCAGCTACAAACCACCACCGGGTAGCACAGGAGAGCGGCTACTGATAGAAGAGTATGCTACAAGATTGCGCAATAGAGAAAAAGCCGAACCCTATGCTGCCTCTCTCTAAAATATAGAGGGGGGAAAATGGGGGGAATTTTTTTAAAAATAGTTTTTTTATTACAATTTTATTTTTAATTTAAAAATGCCTCAAATGACAGGTGCAGCACTGCCTCATCTGCCTCCTATGACTGCACATCCCTGATTAACCCCTAAACCGAGGCCCTCCCACATTGCAAACACTAAAATAAAATTATTAATCCCTAATCTGCCGCTCCGGACATAAACGCCACTATAATAAACATATTAACCGCTAAACCGCCGCACTCCCGCCTCGCAAACATTAGTTAAATATTATTAACCCCTAATCTGCTGTCCCTAACATCGCCGCCACCTACCTACATTTATTAACCCCTAATCTGCCGCCCCCAACGTCACTGCCACTATACTATATTTATTAACCCCTAAACCTAAGTCTAACCCTAACCCTAACACCCCCTAACTTAAATATAATTAAAATAAATCTAAATAAAATTACTATCATTACCTAAATAATTCCTATTTAACACTAAATACTTACATGTAAAATAAACCCTAAGCTAGCTACAATATAACTAATAGTTACATTGTATCTAGCTTAGGGTTTATTTTTATTTTACAAGCAAGTTTGTATTTATTTTAACTAGGTAGAATAGTTACTAAATAGTTATTAACTATTTACTAACTACCTAGCTAAAATAAATACACATTTACCTGTAAAATAAAACCTAACCTAAGTTACACTAACACCTAACACTACACTACAATTGAATAAATTACCTAAATTAAATACAATAAAATAAATTAAATACAATTACCTAAATTACAAAAAAACAAACTAAATTACACAAAATAAAAAACAAATTACAAGATATTTAAACTTATAGAAAAGAAAGAAGGCGCCACAATAGTGCAGGGTCAATGATGTCAGATATCCCGTACTTACAGGGTCCAAAGCACTGAACAAGTGCTATATGTGCCTTCTGGGCTCTTACAGTCGCCCAGTAAACTGCTCAACGGTATGCTGCAAGCTCCTCCGCGATGCCTCAATGCAGTACCGGCCAATGTATATACCAAAGATGCACAAAATAACTCTCACCTCTGTGTATGTATCGTGGCTATTACTAACCGCCAGTGCGGAGTTAAAAAAGTTGTGCATGGAAAATATATAGAAGAACCATGGCAAAGTCTAAGGTTAAAAGGACTTTATTAAAAACAATATTAAGCACACGACATTTCACGGTCACAGACCGTTTTATCAACTAATTACACCTAATCTAATATCCCTATCAAAATAAAAAAGCCCCCCCCAAAATAAAAAACCCTAGCCTAAACTAAACTACCAATAGCCCTTAAAAGGGCCTTTTGTGGGGCATTGCCCCAAAGAAATCAGCACTTTAACCTGTTAAAAAAAAATACAAACAACCCCCCAACCGTAAAACCCACCACCCACACAACCAACCCCCCAAATAAAAACCTAACTAAAAAAACCTAAGCTCCCCATTCCCCTGAAAAGAGCAATTGGATGGGCATTGCCCTTAAAATGGCATTTGACACAATTGCAGCCCAAAGCCCTAACCTAAAAATGAAACCCACCCAATAAAGCCTTAAAAAACCTAACACTAACCCCTGAAGATCCATTTACAGTTTTGAAGATTCGACATCCATCATCAACAAAGCCGGGAGAAGTCCTCATCGAAGCGGCAAGAAGTCCTCAACGAAGCCGGGAGAAGTCTTCATCCAAGCCGGGAGAAGTGGTCCTCCAGACGGGCAAAAGTCTTCATCCAGCAGCATCTTCTATCTTCATCCATCCGGCGTGGAGCGGCTCCATCTTCAAGACAACCGGCACGGAGCATCCTCTTCTTTCCGACGACTAACGTCTTGGATGATGTTCCTTTAAGTGACGTCATCCAAGATGGTGTCCCTTAGATTCCGATTGGCTGCTAAAATTCCATCAGCCAATCGGAATTGGCGTCAGATGTCTTGAAGATGGAGCCGCTCCGCTCCGCGCCGGATGGATGAAGATAGAAGATGCCTTCTGGATGAACACTTCTGCCCATCTGGAGGACCACTTCTCCCGGCTTGGATGAAAACTTTTTCCGGCTTCGTTGAGGACTTCTTTCCACTTCAATGAGGACTTCTCCCGGCTTCGTTGAGGATGGATGTCGGATCTTCAAAACTGTAAGTGGATCTTCAGGGGTTAGTGTTAGGATTTTTTAAGGGTTTATTGGGTGGGTTTTATTTTTAAGTTAGGGCTTTGGGCTGCAATAGAGCCAAATGCCCTTTTAAGGGCAATGCCCATCCAAATGCAATTTTCAGGGCAATGGGGAGCTTAGGTTTTTTTAGTTAGGGTTTTATTTGGGGGATTTGGTTGTGTGAGTTGTGGGTTTTACTGTTGGGTGGTTGTTTGTATTTTTTTTTAACAGGTTAAATAGCTGATTTCTTTGTGGCAATGCCCCACAAAAGGCCCTTTTAAGGGCTATTGGTAGTTTAGTTTAGACTAGGGTTTTTTATTTTGGGGGGCTATTAGGTGTAATCAGTTTAAATATCTTGTAATTAGTTTTTTATTTTGTTTAATTTAGTGTTTGTTTGTTTTTAATTTAGGTAATTGTATTTAATTTATTTAATTGTATTTAATTTAGGTAATTTATTTAATTGTAGTGTAGTGTTAGGTGTTAGTGTAAGTTAGGTTAGGTTTTATTTTACAGGTAAATTTGTATTTATTTTTGCTAGGTAGTTAGTAAATAGTTAATAACTATTTAATAACTATTCTACCTAGTTAAAATAAATACAAACTTGCCTGTAAAATAAAAATAAACCATAAGCTAGATACAATGTAACTATTGTTATATTGTAGCTATCTTAGGGTTTATTTTATATGTAAGTTTTTATTTTTAAATAGGAATTATTTAGTTATTAATAGTAGGTTTGATTTAGATTTAATTTAATTATATTTAAGTTAGTGGCGGCGATGTCCGGAGCGGCAGATTAGGGGTTAATAAGTATAATGTAGGTGTCGGCGATGTCGGGGGCGGCAGATCAGGGGTTAATAAGTGTAAGATTAGGGGTGTTTAGACTCGGGGTTCATGTTAGGGTGTTAGGTGTAAACATAAATTTTGTTTCCCCATAGGAATCAATGGGGCTGCGTTACTGAGCTTTACGCTGCTTTATTGCAGGTGTTAGACTTTTTCTCAGCCGGCTCTCCCCATTGATGTCTATGGGGAAATCGTGCACGAGCATGTACAACCAGCTCACCGCTGACTTAAGCAGCGATGGTATTGGAGTGCGGTATGGAGCACAATTTTGCTCTACTCTCACTTCTTGTCTTTTAACACCGGGTTTATAAAAACCTGTAATGCCAGCGCTTTAGGTAAGTGAGCGGTGACAATAATGTGCAAATTAGTACCTAACCCCTCATAACGCAAAACTCGTAATTTGGCCGTCTGATTCTGATTCTGCTTCCTGTGACTGTTTGGTTTGACCCCTGGCTTGTCGACTCCGCTTTGACCTTCCTGGTCTCTTCCTGGTATTCAGCTCCTTAATATACTCCTATACTATAGTCATCTTCCTCCTGGCTCCTATCGCTACCATCCTAATAGATTTTTTGTTATCACTCCACATCGGGATAACAAGACTACCATCCAGGATTGGTTTGATAGCAAAATATCTGAAAGAATCCTAACAAAGGTCATGACTAGCCCAGAAGAAGTGGCTAAAGCTGTAACACATCAAGGTCAGTTGCTTTGTGCTCATGCTGCACAATTACAACATCTGGATTCCAAGTTGGACCAAGTTATTGCTATGTTTCAGAATCTATCTCCGACCCTCACTTCAGCTTGAGTTCCAATTTCTGCACCTGTACCTCCAGGGAGAGAGTCTGTCTTCGCTACTGAGTGTACTTCTCTGAAACTTCCTTTGCTAGAGAAATTCAAAGGAGATCTAGAGAACTGCAGAGGTTTCCTCAATCAATGTCTGCTACACTTCAAATGTAATCCTTCAGTGTTTTCATCCTCTTCAACTAAAGTCTCTTTCATAATCTCTCTTCTGAAAGGCAAGACTCTGACCTGGGTATCACCCCTTATTGAGAAAGACGATCCGGTACTTAACCACTTTGAGACTTTTCTTTCTACCATAAAGAGTGTCTGAGAAGGAGATGAGTGGAAGACTGCCTTTAATACCATGTTTTGACATTATGAGCATCTTGTGATGCCTTTTGGGCTATGTAATGCCCCAGCAGTCTTTTTTAATTTAGTGAATAAGGTAGTCAGAGACTATTTGAATCAATTTGCGATCATCTATTTAGATGACATCCTGATCTTTTCTGCAACCCCAGAGGATCACATTAAACATTTTTGCCAAGTTCAAGACATGTTCCTTCCATCAAATGAAAATCCCTTTCCTGGGTTACATCATATCCAAACTAGGATTTGAGATGGATTCTGGTAAATTATCTGCCATTCTTGACTGGCCTCAAACCACTACCCTTACAGAGGTTCTTGGGATTTGCCAATTACTACTGAAAGTTCATCAAAAAAATTGCTTTAATTTGTACCCCTTTTACCAATCTAACACATAAGGGTGCCAATGTAAAGAATTGGTCTGAGACTGCCATCCAAACTCCTTAAAGAGGCTTTTTGTTCCGCCCCTGTACTTCATCATCCTAAACCTGTGAACCAGTTTATCTTAGAAGTGGATGCATCTGATGTTGGAGCTGATGCAATCCTTTCCCAAAGAGATCAAAAAATCTCTCGAATATATCCAGTTGCTTTCTTTTCTCCAAAATTCTCCATTTCCAAACAAAACTATGATGTAGGAAATAAAGAATTGTTAGCCATAAAGATGGCATTGGAAGAATGGTGACGCTTATTAGAGGGGACTCATGTTCCTTTTGTTATTCTCACTGATCACAAAAACCTACTTTATGTCCAATCTGCCAAAAGACTCAATGCCCAGCAAGCCAGATGGTCGTTATTCTTCTCACGATTCAATTTTGTGTTTTCTTTTGTTCCGGGAACTAAAAATGTCAAAGCGGATGCCTTATCCAGACAATTCCCTTCTAAAGTAACCATGTCTTCTTCTGAGACCATTATCTCTCCAGATAGAATAATCGTTCATATTGATGCTTTCACTCTCTTAAGAGTCTTAGGACTGCACAAACTCGAATTCCCTCTAAAATTCATTCACCTATCAATTGTCTTTATGTACCTACGAAGCTACGTGTCAAACTTCTTGCTTGGGCATATGACAATAAACTCTCTGGACATCCTGAAATCAAATATACCCTGGAGAGGCTGATAAGGCATGTATGGTGGCCGACATTACAGAATGATGCTAAAAAATATGTTTCTTCTTGTTTCTTCTTGTTCTGTCTGCAACTCTCATAAAACCTCCAGAAAACCTCCAGATCTTCTCCATCTACTTCCTGTTCCTCATCTTCCTTGGACCCATATAACTATGGACTTTATCACAGATCTGCCTCCTTCAGATGATAATAGTACTGTATGGGTAGTTGTTGACCCGTTCTCCCGTATGGCCCACTTCATTGCCTTACCTGGTCTACCTACAGCACAGAAACTTTCCGGCCTCTTCATCCCACATATCCTCCATCACAATGGTCTTCCCACTGATATTGTTTCTGATCCGGGAACTCAGTTTGTGGCTATGTTCTGGAGAAACAACTGGGTATTACTATATCTCTTTCCGCAGCATTCCATTGGCAAACAAATGGACTCAATGAGCGTACCAATCAGTCTTTGGAAGTTTACCTCCGACACTATGTGAATGCTCATCAAGATAATTGACCCTCCTTGTTACCTCTGACTGAATTAGCCCACAAATGGAATGCCTCCCTAAAAACTACTCCAGCTCAAGCAGCTTTGGGATAAGTACCTCAAACCTTTCCCCTGGTAACTTTGGATTCAGAGGTTCCTACTGCTTCCCAAATGAGTACGCTCTCTCATCAGACACTCACAAAACATTTGTCAGTCTTTACTCCATTCTCTTACTAAAGCCAAGACTTTGGCTGATTGTCTAAGATCTATTTGTGTCCTTCTTTGAGTTGGCAGTAAAGTATGCCTCTCCACCCGACATTTAAAGTTGAAGCAACCCTCAGCCAAGCTCGGTCCACAGTTTGTTGAGCCATTCCGTGTCTTACAGAAAGTAGGTCCTGTTTCCTTTCACCTAGCCTTGACTTCTGCCTCTGCCTCTGCCGAGTACACCCTGTTTTTCATGTCTCGCTACTCAAACCTGCAATATCTTCACAGTACTCCCGTCCACTCCATTATCCTCCTCCTCTTGTGGTTGATGGTCATCAGGAATACAAAGTGTCTCGTATTCTGGACTCCAAACTCTGTGGCTTCAAGTTGTGTTATGTGGAAGACTGGAAAGGTTATTCAGTGGTGGATTGTACCCGGATACCTGCTACCAATGTTCATGCTCCTAGGCTGGTTTGTTCCTTCCACTGTTCCCATCCCAATAGCCCTGGGTCCTCTTCCTGAGTATCTTGAGGGTGGAGTACTGTTATGACTCCAGGTTGCCATGACACTATTTTGATGCCAGGTTGCTCCGTCGTGTCACCTGTGACGTATTTCAACACCTGTGGCATTTTGTGTCACCTGTGATGCATCGTGTCACCTTTGGTGCACTTTTTCCTTTAAATGCCATTCAGTTTCTCTATTTCATTGCCCTTGTATTGAGTTTATCTCTGGGTGTGTTTTGTGCAATATTTTTGGATATCGAACTTTGGCTTGTGACCTGGACCTCCATTGACTAATCTTCTGCCTGCTGATTTCACCTTGTTTGTTGCCCGATTGTTTCTGACCTTGGATTTTCCTGACTACTCTTTTGGAATCTGATTCTGCTTCCTGTGACTGTTTGGTTTGACCCCTAGCTTGTCGACTCTGCTTTGACCTTCCCGGTCTCTTCCTGGTATTCAACTCCTTAATATACTCCTATACTATAGTCATCTTCCTCCTGGGTCCTATCGCTACTATCCTAATAGATTTTTTGTTATCACTCCACTTGACGCCGGGATAACAAGACTACCGGCCAGTATTGGTTTGAAAGCAAAATATCTGAAAGAATCCTAACACCAATTAAGGAAAGAAATGGGTGGCATTAGACTGTAACAATTGCAGCAAACAAGGTATTAGATTCTGCTAATACATTATTTTATTGCACAACTGCAGGAAAATGTTGTAATTACAATGGACCAGATTACGAGTGCCGTGACGTTTTCTCGCAAACGATATCAGGTTTATGGCAGCTGTTTGTGTGCGTTGGTTGGATGGACGGTTCATCAACCTGGATAGTGCTTTCTGATTGGTGGCTACATCCAATCAGCAAGCACAACCCAGGTTCTGAACCAAAAATGGGCCAGCTCGAAAGCTTTCATTCCTGCTTTTTCAAATAAAGATACCAAGAGAACAAAGAAAAATTGATAATAGGAGTAAAATAGAAAGTTGCTTAAAATTGCATGCTCTATCCAAATCATGAAATAAAAAATTGGGGTTTAGTATCCCTTTAAGGATTTTGAGAAGGAAGAACATTCACATGGAATAAGAAAAACCCTAAATGTAAAAAGATTAATGTATTCCCAGAATTAAGAGAGAACAGTCATCACCTGATTATGAGTCATCAGCAACACAAGGTAAAGGTGAGGGTGACTGTCAAAACCATGGTACATTAGGGTCTCAACTACCACAAAAAAGACAATATTTGGCAAGCGATCTGTCAATCTATGCTTAAAGTACTAGTTTAGTCAAAATTAAACTTTCTTTATCTTTCTATCTTTATTTGAAAAAGCAGGAATGTAAGCATAGGAGCTGTCAGCACCTGGGTAGCGCTTTCTGATTGGTGTCTAAATGTAACCACCAATCAGCAAGTGCTACCCAAATTCGGAACCAAAAATGGGCCAGCTCGTAAACTTGCATTCAAATAGAGATAGAAAGAGAACTAAGAAAATGGGATAATAGGAGTAAATTAGAAAGTTTTTTTAAAATTCAATGCTCTATCGGAATCATAAACGTTTAATTTTGACTAGATTATTCCTTTAACTGTGAGCAGATATTTTGACTTTATGCTGGTCGAGTTATAGCTCCAATGGGCAGATATTTTAAAAAGATACAAAGCCCAATTTTCTTCTTTCATGATTCAAGTAGAGCATACAATTTTAATTAATTTTCCAATTTACTTTTATTATCAAATAGGGTAGCTCAAGATGGCAAAGATTCATGCTGGATTCCGGAGTATGTGCAAACAACCAAGCAATGCACAAGCATCAGCTAGCTCTTTAAATAACACTTGGTAGAATAGCCACATTACCTGGGTACTCCTCTAGCAAATATAAGTTCCTGTTGGTTGCAAGTTCGTGCTCCTAAAAGCACACTCAAGCAGGACATACTGTATTGACAGCATCAAATTACCACCCCTAAAATATATCCCTGTTAAAATAAATATTCTCTCGCCAAGCTACCTTCTCCACCTTAAAGGGACAGTCAAGTCCCAAAAAAACTTTCATGATTGAAATAGGGCGTGTGATTTTAAACAACTTTCCAATTTACTTTTATCACCCATTTTGCTTTGTTCTCTTAGTATTCTTAGTTAAAAGCTAAACCTAGGAGGTTCATATGCTAATTTCTTAGACCTTGAAGGCCGCCTCTAATCTAAATGCAATGTAGCCCTTCCTGTTTTTGCACCTGTATACAGTCTGCAGGAGAAGTTGCCTAGGCAACTATTAGACTGGTTGGTCATGTGATCAAGTGAAACTGAAAGAAGAGTGTAAGACACAGGAGGAAGCAGACATGTCAGAGCAGTGAAGGTGTGTGTGAGGCCTAGCTGTGTTAGAGATGCAGACTTCATCTTGTAAAGTAACAGCATTCCTCTGCTTATTTAGCGTATGCTGCCAGTTGCAGTCTGACCCTGTTAGAGAGCTGTGGAGAAGAATGCAGACAAAGTAAATGACTGGCAGACCTTGGAGTTTTCTTTCAGCCTGTGCAGATGAATCCTGTTTAGTGGTAAGAAGTATCCTCTCTCCTTGTCATACTGACAGGGCATTCTGTCCATCACATAAACTTATAAACAGCTCTTCCTGTGGATTGCAGTTTCCTATGAGCTGTAACTGTTTAAATGCATGTGGATTACCTTAAAGGGCCCCAACATTTATGTGCACCAACTGGTACCCATCAGCCATTAGGGTGAAGCCTGAGGGTGGGTTCGCAGGTGGTTTGGGAGGGTGCTGGGCCTGGTTAGAGAGAGTCGGTGTGTTAGTTAGCCACTGTATTTCTTGCCTTATTTTTATTTACCATAATCCTTTAATACATGTTCATACTGTTTTACTGTTATTACTGTGTGTGTTGTAGTTATTTATTATGTTCCTGTCTGGGAAACCCATTCTTGCCCTGGATGCCCAGTCAGGTGGAGGCACTGCCACAGTCATGTACCCCAACTCCCAGGTAGCGGAGACTCAGGATCAGCCTGCAGAGCACATGGAGGTAGCTGGGGTAAAGACCCACAGGGGTAATTGTGGGCCTAGGCCAAACCCCGTTACAGCAGTTTGACATTTTTTTTTATCACTAGTGGGCGTTAGTTCATGTGTTTCATATAGATAACATTGAGCTCATACACGTGAATTTACTGAGGAGTGAGCACTGATTGGCTAAAATGTAAGTCTGTCAAAAGAACTGAAATAAGGGGGCAGTCTGGAGAGGCTTAGATACAAGGTAATTACAGAGGTAAAACATGTATAATTATATCAGTGTTGGTTATGCAAAACTGGGGAATGGGTAATTAAGGGATTATCTATTTTTTAAAACAACAAAAATTCTGGTGTTAACTGTCCCTTTAAAGATCCCCTGCCAAATTAGTTAAACATAAAAATAAGTGGGCTGATCTTTGACGCTAAACCTGTCTATGTCCATCTGACCTGAACAAATAGAGGAGGTCACCAGTTCCATTAAGAGAGCAGATTGGATAAGCTACTGTATTGGTATTGTGATGGTCTTTAAGGCACATGTAGGGATGGTCCTCATGGAACCCCAAAAACTATGGGTTGTTTATTGGAAGAACAAACTATTTTACCTAAGTGATGTATGAACGTTCTATTTGCATCATCAATGATATTCGCCATTCCTTGGAAGCACTTATCAGTTGCATATCCTGGGCAATTCCATCAAGGACAATTGTTGGGTAATTTACTGTAGTTTTATGTACTATTCATGTGTCTCATCTCTTGTGACTCAAGGGCTGAATTATCAAGCTCCAAATGGACCGCTGCTACATAACTTGTCCGCTGCCTCCGAGGCTGCGGTCTTCAATCCGCCCAATCCTATACGATCGGGCTGATTGACATCCGTGCTAGTGTTCAATTGGCCATGAATCTGCAGGGGGCAGGATTGCACAAACATTTATCGATGTGCGGCGGACATGATATGCTACATTGTATCATTTCCATCCGCACTTTAGTAAATTGGCCCCTATGTGTGCAATTCATGCTTAAATAAAGAATCCTTTTGTTTGGAAAATGTCTTGATGGTTGACCTAGGAAGAGGAGTCTAAATAAAAGAGTTACATGAGCTTCAAAAGAAAATGATTTAAGGGAAGAAACCATTAATTCACCCTTAGCTGTCAGTAACTCGCTCAGCAGCAATTGAATCCTTGGCTGCCATTAACACATGCAAAATGAATTAGCTCCTTAGCTTCCAATAACACATCCTCTCATTCTTTGTCCAGCAGCACCATTTGCCTAGCCAAGTTCTTTTGGTATTGCAGAGACAATTTTATTTTTGGGAAGTCACACTCCTTAACCTCTTGAGTGCTTATTGTCTCACTCAGGTGCTAAAGACGGCTCAGAGCCATCGCTAGCACTCTCCCACCTTGAGGGAGATCTGGAGGCTTCCACCCGCTCCTACCACCCGCTCCCGGCGATCGGGCCTGTATAGTGACAGACATCACTGGGGCTTCACGTGACGTCACGCGCAATGACATGATGACGTCACCGCGCAACTTTGTTTAAAATGGACAATGCAAAGAAAAAGGGGGCATGCTGCTTAGAAGCCTGTATCTCAGGCATCTAAGCAGATACAGACCCCCAAGACCCACCTTTGGAAAGGTAATGACCTAACCCAACGGTATAAGTCTTGGGGATCTGTAAAAAAAAAAGTTAAAAAATGTTTTATGTAAAAACATTAAAAAAAAAGAAAAATTCAGCTTAGCACCAAGGTGGGAAAGTGCTTAGCACTCAAAGGGTTAAAGTGAAGATCAATTTGGATAAATTAGAGCCCGGTTTTTAATAATCCTATTAAAAACAAGGGCACTTTAATTCATCAAAATTGACATTTCACTTCTTTTCTTCAAAAACTTACCTTTTAATCCTGGCAGACCCTCCAGTGATTCCCCCAGCCATCAGAAGCCTCTGCAGACGTCAGAAATGATGAACCCGGCTTCCTCCAATCATGGCTTCCCCCGGGGGAATCTTGGCCTGATGCAACGCCATGATTGGAGGAAGCCGGATTCGTCATTTTGGACCCGAGAAGATGGCTTGCGACGGGCAGAGGAAGTGCTAGAGCGGCTGTCAGGATTAAAAGGTAAGTTTTTGAAGAAAAGAAGTGAAATGTCAATTTTGATGAATTAAAGTGCCCTTGTTTTTAATAGGATTATTAAAAACCGGGCACTAATTAATCAAAATTTACACTCACTTTAAATGTTTTTTTTTAGATTCTTAAACATAAAATGTTATTGTTGACAGGACTTTGAAAACAATAGTTATTATTATTGTTAATAATAAAATTCCTGTATATAATCTGTGTTCTCTGTATTTTTGTACATATATCCTATTTTAGGCTGAATTATATATCAACTAATTGCCATATGTAAAGTAACTTAATGTGACTAGCAATTATTAGCAGAGTATTTTGTATTTTTAATGAATGCTTAATTAATTTATTTGTTTTTAGTAAGTGGGGTTGACTTCCCCTTTAAAAGCATACCTTCCATGTTGAGGGTCATATCTATGATTACGGCCAAGGGCCGAAACGCGTAAGATCATGCTGTTCTTACTGCACTGATACTTTTGGCATATTTCCAGTTTTAATGTATACCTAATAAAGGACTTTACTTTTACCCAACGGGAGCCGATATCCTCTTGTTTTTTTTCCTTATTATTATTGTTCTCATTGTAACATTAGCCATATAATAGATTTACACTAATAAAGTAAATTCAACGTTGATATAAAAATAAAATGAAACAAAAAGTTAAAGAGATAACTGTTAATGTAAAATGTATAAATATTAAAAATGATATTAAATAGAAATATTACAAATAGTAAAATAACAACATTTAAACAAAAATAGAGAAACTTCCATGGGGTATATCCAGGTTCCTCCATTATTTTAGTGACTATTTTCTTTTTATCTCCCCCTTCAGAGATGATAGAATTTTACTAACCCCACAAATTTTAATAAATTAGAAACTGAACCTAAAAATAATATTGAGATATTACATTAAAAAAACTGTATCCACCTATCGTGTTTATTTTATATGTAATTCTTCCTCAATAATACTAGGACATTAAAAGGTCATAAAATCCAAAATATTTATTTCATGATTCAGATAGAAAATATAATTTTAAGAAAGTTTTCAATTTAGTTTCATTATCAAATTTGCATTGTTCTCATTATATTCTTTGTTAAAGAAAATATTTAAGTAGCATGCGATAAGAGAACGATATGGCAGTAGTTTTGCAAGAATTCTTTTGAGCACTAGATGGCAGCAGTGATTTCATAATATATAACATTGTTGAAAACATTCTTGCAAAACTCCTGCCATATATTTCTCCAGAGATAATCATGATACCTGCTTTTCAACAAAGTAAATCACATGAACTAAGGGCTCAATCACAATCTATCAGGAGGAGCATTTTCAACTCTTTTTCGGGCCAAAAGGTCCACTTGTTGATTTAGCATGATCACAATAGCATTGATCATCTGATTCTTCCAAACAGCTTTTAGGATCCTCAAAAAGTCCTATTTTCACTATGGAGTTGAAAAGTTCTCAGCAATCACAATATGTTTTCTGCTCCATTTTCAACAGCTTTTCAAGACCATTTTTGACTTATCAAATTCTGTACCTCAAGGCACTTGATAAGTACTTGGAGGCAGGGGCAGAACTACCATTGGGGCAGCAGGTGTAGTGGCACAAGGGCCCAAGAGCTGGAGGGGGCCCATAACAACCAGCCTATGCATAGGTGTATGTAGAATGTGTACAATCCTAATGCAGGGAAGTCCTTTATTAGTGCATGTAGAAGGTCCATCTATCTATCCTCAAAATCATTATACAGAACAGAATGTATTTTTTTACTTTTGCTTTTTTTAAAGTCCAAAATAAACTTTCATGATTCAGATAGGGCATGTAATTTTAAGCAACATTACAATTTACTTTTATCACCAATTTTGCTTTGTTCTCTTGGTATTCTTAGTTGAAAGCTAAACCTAGGTAGGCTCATATGCTAATTTCTTAGACCTTGAAGGCCACTTCTAATTTGAATGCATTTTGACAGTTTTTCACCACTAGAGGGTGTTAGTTCATGTGTGTCATATTGATAACATTGAGCTCATGCACGTGAATTTACCGAGGAGTCAGCAATGATTGGCTAACATGCAAGTCTGTCAAAGGAACTGAACTAAGGGGGCAGTTTGCAGAGGCTTAGATACAAGGTAATTACAGAGGTAAAAAGTGTATTAATATAACTGTGTTGGTTATGCAAAACTGGGGAATGGGTAATAAAGGGATTATCTATCTTTTTAAACAACAAAAATTCTGGTGTTGACTGTCCCTTAAAGTTACCTTTGGGGGGGGCCCAAAAAAAATCTTGCACCAGGGCCCTCTGTTGATTAGGTCTGCTACTGCTTGAAAGTCCTTTTTAGACATTTTTTAATGGCTATTACCCAACCATCTAGTTGCTTGCACAATACACTGTTCATGACAGTGCATACATTATTACATTTGTAAACTGGAACAAGCATTCGTAACTGTGAGTTCCATGATGTAGGCACTGCCGTGAACAAGTTTAGACTTAGAGTGCATGTAGGCACATCTCCTACAAAAAGCTGTTCACAAAGGTGCAATCTCGTTTTAAGGGTTTCTTAACTATATACAAAATAACAAGTCTGCGGGGTCACAAATTGCAGTTCAAAAGAATTTAAATCCTGTTAAAAAGAAAAAGAAAATATTTGTTTTGCACAGAAATTCATTGTCATTATCTTGTTTACAGTTCAAGCAAAAATAGAATTGGTCCTTTAACAAACAATAGAAAAAAATCTTGTTTAAAACAATCCTTGTAAAATTTGTAAAGCGACCATATAGTGATAGAAAATAAGTGCTCAATAACCTAAAATATGCATTTAGATAGGTTAGCATTGGTGCGGATGGAAACAGATTGCAATAGTTAACTATGAAAGCCATGGCTAAGTAATATATAAAAACTTGATTTTCATAATATCAATACTGTTAGTGACAATCATAACTGTGAGAGTGAAACTTACAAGCAAATATTAAAAATTACGATATAGAATTGTGGTCACTCGAGAAACTCGGCTCTCAATTCAGCAGGAAATTAAAAAACAATTCAGAAGCAAGTCACCAATAGACTGTGATCAAGGCCAAAATTTGATAATTCAAGTAAACTAGAGACTTCCTTAAAATTATTTTATATCTAAATCGGGAAAGCAACATTTTGGGTTCCATGTTCCTTTAAGATAGATTAGTTGTACGAGCTATTCATTTTTGAGCGATTACTGGGAAGTAAGATTTTTTTTTTAAAATCCACGTGTCTAATCAGTGTTCTGTCAACCGTATTATTTTCCTTTTTTCCTTTAGCTTGGTTTCAAATGCATATGATCAAACTTATTTTATTTGTATTATTTTGTAAGTGATACATTCCAGAAAAATCGATCTTGTTACAGATTTTCTTTAACTACATGAGAGCAACGTAACCAATAAAACTAACCTCAGAAAGCTACAGCCACCACCAGCTACTCCAAATTGCTCAAATTGTAGAAACCCAAAACCAATTGGAGTGCAGACAAAAAGTGTGTGTGCAAAAAGGAGAGAAAACAATCCCAATGGTGCAGTAATTAAATGGAAAAGCTCATGTGCAATCAGATGTCCCCAGTGAATAATAAGCCTGTTAGATAGAGGTCCAGAGCTACTGTTTCCACAGTGAAAAAGGCCAAATAGTAATGTAATAACTTCTGAGAATGTAGCGATTCCCCCATATTATTAAAGGCATATGGAAGTCAAAAATAAAGTGTCATGATTCTGATACAGCGCACAATTTTCAAATACTTTGCTATTTACTTTATCATGAGATTTAGAAGGGACAGAAAAGCCAACTTTCCAATTTACTTCTGTTATAAAATCTGCTTTGTTATTTTGGCACCCTTTGTTAAAGAGCATACCTAGGTAGGATCAGGATCAGTAATTTACTACTGCTAGTTGCTTAAAGGTGGTTGCACATATGTGCCTTCTTTTCATTGGTTCACCTAAAGTGATCAGGAGCAGTAATGAACTACTGGGAGCAAGATGCTGAATGGTAGCTGCACATATACAATATATATATTATCGTAGGCTTACCTGATGTGATCATCTAGCTCCCAGTAATGCAATACTGCTAATTCAACAAAGGACACAAAGGTTTAGAAGGAAATTTGATAATAGAAGTAAATTGGAAAGTTGTATAAAATTGAATGCTCTATCTGAACCATGAAAGTTTTGCGTTTCATGTCCCTTTAACTCTTGGTTTAACTACTTCCTATTACAGCATACTAACGCCTAGATTTAGAGTTCTGCGTTAGCCGTCAAAAGCAGCGTTAAGGGGTCCTAACGCTGCTTTTGGCCGCCCGCTGGTATTTAGAGTCAGCCAGGACTCTAAATACCAATAGCCGTGTGGTAAATCCGGCTCCCATTTAGTGTTAGGTTTAATTGTAACTTAGGTTAGGATTTATTTTACAGGTAATTTTGTAATTATTTTAACTAGGTAGCTATTAAATAGTAAATAACTATTTAATAGCTATTGTACCTAGTTAAAATAAATACAAAGTTGCCTGTAAAATAAATATAAATCCTAAAATAGCTACAATATAATTATTAGTTATATTGTAGCTATATTAGGGTTTATTTTACAGGTAAGTATTTAGTTTTAAATAGGAATACTAACGGCTAGATTTAGACTTCTGCGGCCAAAGGGGTGCGTTAGCTACGCATGCTTTTTTTCTCCCGCACCTTTTAAATACCGCTGGTATTTAGAGTTCACAGAATGGCTGCGTTAGGCTCCAAAAAGGGAGCGTACAGGCATATTTACCGCCACTGCAATTCTAGATACCAGCGTTGCTTACGGACGCGGCCAGCTTAAAAAACGTGCTCGTGCATGATTCCCCCATAGAAAACAATGGGGCTGTTTGAGCTGAAAAAAAACCTAACACCTGCAAAAAAGCAGCGTTCAGCTCCTAACGCAGCCCCATTGTTTGCTATGCGGAAACACCTCCTAAGTCTGCACCTAACACCCTAACATGAACCCCGAGTCTAAACACCCCTAACCTTACACTTATTAACCCCTAATCTGCCGCCCCGCTATCGCTGACCCCTGCATATTATTATTAACCCCTAATCTGCCGCTCCGTACACCGCTGCCACCTACATTATAGCTATGTACCCCTAATCTGCTGCCCCTAACACCGCCGACCCCTATATTATATTTATTAACCCCTAATCTGCCCCCCTCAACGTCGCCTCCACCTGCCTACACTTATTAACCCCTAATCTGCCGAGCGAACCGCACCGCTTCTATAATAAAGTTATTAACCCCTAATCCGCCTCACTCCCGCCTCAATAACCCTATAATAAATAGTATTAACCCCTAATCTGCCCTCCCTAACATCGCCGACACCTAACTTCAATTATTAACCCCTAATCTGCCGACCGAATCTCGCCGCTACTGTAATAAATGGATTAACCCCTAAAGCTAAGTCTAACCCTAACACTAACACCCCCTTAAGTTAAATATAATTTAAATCTAACGAAATAAATTAACTCTTATTAAATAAATTATTCCTATTTAAAGCTAAATACTTACCTGTAAAATAAACCCTAATATAGCTACAATATAAATTATAATTATATTATAGCTATTTTAGGATTTATATTTATTTTACAGGTAACTTTGTATTTATTTTAACCAGGTACAATAGGTATTAAATAGTTAAGAACTATTTAATAGCTAAAATAGTTAAAATAATTACAAAATTACCTGTAAAATAAATCCTAACCTAAGTTACAATTAAACCTAACACTACACCATCAATAAATTAATTAAATAAAATACCTACAATTATCTACAATTAAACCTAACACTACACTATCAATAAATTAATTAAATACAATATCTACAAATAAATACAATGAAATAAACTAACTAAAGTACAAAAAATAAAAAAGAACTAAGTTACAAAAAATAAAAAAATATTTACAAACATTAGAAAAATATTACAACAATTTTAAACTAATTACACCTACTCTAAGCCCTCTAATAAAATAACAAAGCCCCCCAAAATAAAAAAATGCCCTACCCTATTCTAAATTAAAAAAGTTCAAAGCTCTTTTACCTAACCAGCCCTGAACAGGGCCCTTTGCGGGGCATGTCCCAGAGAATTCAGCTCTTTTGCCTGTAAAAAAAACACATACAATACCCCCCCCCCAACATTACAACCCACCACCCACATACCCCTAATCTAACCCAAACCCCCCTTAAATAAACCTAACACTAAGCCCCTGAAGATCTTCCTACCTTATCTTCACCATGCCAGGTTTACCGATCCGTCCTCGGAAGTCTTGATCCAAGCTTCGGAAGTGTTTATCCAAGCCCAAGCGGGGGGCTGAAGAGTGACATCCATCCTCGGGCTGAAGTCTGGATCCAAGCAGCGGCTGAAGAAATCCATCATCGGGCTGAAGTCGGAAGTCAATCATCGGGATGAAGTCTTCTATCAAGCAGCATCTTCAATCTTCTTTCTTCCGGAGCGGAGCGGAGCCATCTTCTTCCCAGCCGACGCGGATCCATCCTCTTCTAACGACGCCTACTAGCCGAATGACGGTTCCTTTAAATGACGTCATCCAAGATGGCGTCCGTCGAATTCCGATTGGCTGATAGGATTCTATCAGCCAATCGGAATTAAGGTAGGAAAATTATGATTGGCTGATGGAATCAGCCAATCAGATTGAGCTTGCATTCTATTGGCTGTTCCGATCAGCCAATAGAGGACGGATCGGTGAACCTGGCATGGTGAAGATAAGGTAGGAAGATCTTCAGGGGCTTAGCGTTAGGTTTATTTAAGGGGGGTTTGGGTTAGATTAGGGGTATGTGGGTGGTGGGTTGTAATGTTGGGGGGGGTATTGTATGTGGGGGTTTTTTACAGGCAAAAGAGCTGAATTCTTTGGGGCATGCCCCGCAAAGGGCCCTGTTCAGGGCTGGTAAGGTAAAAGAGCTTTGAACTTTTTTAATTTAGAATAGGGTAGGGCATTTTTTTATTTTGGGGGGCTTTGTTATTTTATTAGGGGGCTTAGAGTAGGTGTAATTAGTTTAAAATTGTTGTAATATTTTTCTAATGTTTGTAAATATTTGTACTTTAGTTAGTTTATTTCATTGTATTTATTTGTAGATATTGTATTTAATTAATTTATTGATAGTGTAGTGTTAGGTTTAATTGTAACTTAGGTTAGGGTTTATTTTACAGGTAATTTTGTAATTATTTTAACTATTTTAGCTATTAAATAGTTCTTAACTATTTAATAGCTATTGTACCTGGTTAAAATAAATACAAAGTTACCTGTAAAATAAATATAAATCCTAAAATAGCTATAATATAAGTATAATTTATATTGTAGCCATATTAGGGTTTATTTTACAGGTAAGTATTTAGCTTTAAATAGGAATAATTTATTTAATAAGAGTTAATTTATTTTGTTAGATTTAAATTATATTTAACTTAGGGGGGTGTTAGGGTTAGGGTTAGAATTAGCTTTAGGGGTTAAAAAATTTATTAGAGTAGCGGTGAGCTCCGATCGGCAGATTAGGGGTTAATACTTGAAGTTAGGTGTCGGCGATGTTAGGGAGGGCAGATTAGGGGTTAATACTATTTATTATAGGGTTATTGAGGCGGGAGTGAGGCGGATTAGGGGTTAATAACTTTATTATAGTAGCGGTGCGGTCCGCTCGGCAGATTAGGGGTTAATAAGTGTAGGCAGGTGAAGGCGACGTTGAGGGGGGCAGATTAGGGGTTAATAAATATAATATAGGGGTCGGCGGTGTTAGGGGCAGCAGATTAGGGGTTCATAGGGATAATGTAGGTGGCAGCGGTGTGCGGTCGGCAGATTAGGGGTTAAAAAATTTTAATAGAGTGGCGGCGATGTGGGGGGACCTTGGTTTAGGGGTACATAGGTAGTTTATGGGTGTTAGTGTACTTTAGAGCACAGTAGTTAAGAGCTTTATAAACCGGCGTTAGCCCAGAAAGCTCTTAACTCCTGTTTTTTTTCTGCGGCTGGAGTTTTGTCGTTAGATTTCTAACGCTCACTTCAGCCACGACTCTAAATACCGGCGTTAGAAAGATCCCATTGAAAAGATAGGATACGCAATTGACGTAAGGGGATCTGCGGTATGGAAAAGTCGCGGCTGGAAAGTGAGCGTTAGACCCTTTAATGACTGGCTCCAAATACCAGAGGGCGGTAAAAACCAGCGTTAGGAGCCTCTAACGCTGGTTTTGACGGCTACCGCCCAACTCTAAATCAAGGCCTTATTTAATAAGAGTTAATTTATTTTGTTAGAATAAAATCATATTTAACTTAGGGGGGTGTTAGGGTTAGTGTTAGACTTAGCTTTAGGGGTTAATACATTTATTAGAGTAGCGCGAGGTCCGGTCGGCAGATTAGGGGTTAATACTTGAAGTTAGGTGTCAGCGATGTTAGGGAGGGCGGATTAGGGGTTAATACTATTTATTATAGGGTTTTTGAGGCGGGGTGAGGCGGTTTAGGGTTAATACATTTATTAGAGTAGCGGCAAGCTCCGGTCGGCAGATTAGGGGTTAATAAGTGTAGGTAGGTAGCGGCGACGTTGGAGGGGGCAGATTAGGGGTTAATAAATATAATATAGGTGTCGTCGATGTTAGGGGCAGCAGATTATGGGTTTATAGGTATAATGTAGGTGGCGGCGGTGTGCGGTTGGCAGATTAGGGGTTAAAAAATTATTAGAGTGGCGGCGATGTGGGGGGACCTCGGTTTAGGGGTACATAGGTAGTTTATGGGTGTTAGTGTACTTTAGAGCACAGTAGTTAAGAGCTTTATAAACCGGCGTTAGCCCATAAAGCTCTTAACTACTGACTTTTTTCTGCGGTTGAAGTCTCGTCGGTAGAGGCTCTACCGTTCACTTCAGCCAAGACTCTAAATACCGGCGTTAGGAAGATCCCATTGAAAAGATAGGATACACAATTGCTGTAAGGGGATCTGCGGTATGGAAAAGTCGCGGCTTGGAAGTCAGCGTTAGACCCTTTCCTGGCTGACTCTAAATACCAGCGGGCGGTAAAAAGCAGCCTTAGTAGCCCTTAACGCTGCTTTTGACGGCTAATGCAGAACTCTAAATCTAGGCGATTGTTTAGGGGTTTTTTTAGACATAATGCTATTGCACATTTAATAGACTACAGTATAGTGTAAATATAACTTTTATATGCACTGGGAAACAAATAAAATTGTGTGTAACCGAACCCGTAATATCTCCGAGGTATGCCTGAATTTACTGTAAATATTTCAAATTCCAATGTTTTTTACATAGCAGAATATGTTCTAAGTATTTATAAATAAATGTTCCTATATATCTGTATATATCTATAGTATTCTATACCTATATATAATCATCTATATATAAATATATATTTGTTTTAAAAAAACATCAGATATATGTAGAAATATTTATTTATGAATAAATAGAACATATTCAGTTATGTTAAGAGCATTGGAATATTAAATATTCATATTTCTTTCCAATTGGCATGGAGAGACACAAATCCATTCTAATTTCCAGTTGGAATTCAACTCCTGACCACCAGGAGGAGGCAAAGAATAACCCCAGTAAAGTTAAATATTACTTCCACTTCCCATAAACCCCAGTCATTATTTGCCTTTACATCCAGGAGGATGTGCAAAGACGGTGTCTGAAGAAAATCAAGTTTTAATCCTTTAATGGGTATTTTCCCTGCTAACAAGGATTGGGGCAATGCTGTGTCCATGTAATCCTCTTTAGTAAGAGAGTAATGGTGCCTTTAGCTGTTGGAGGTCAGTGAAGTAGTCCTTACTTTGACTTCAACATTTATGCTAAACCCTATCTGGAAAACCAGAGTTGGCTACTCTGTTTTTTCTTTATCTCCAGGTCCCTGTCAGAGGCCGTCTGCATTTATCAGACCTGGGATACGGTTCCTGCTGAAGCCCAAGGTCCCTGTCAGAGGCCGTCTGCATTTATCAGACCTGGGATACGGTTCCTGCTGTAGCCCAAGGTCCCTGTCAGAGGCCGTCTGCATTTATCAGACCTGGGATACGGTTCCTGCTGAAGCCCAAGGTCCCTGTCAGAGGCCGTCTGCATTTATCAGACCTGGGATACGGTTCCTGCTGAAGCCCAAGGTCCCTGTCAGGATGAATATTTTTCTGCCAGACCACGGGCTGCTGATAAAGCTGCAAGACTGGTAAGTCCCTGGATTCCCTTATCCCTCGATGGTTTGTGGTCTAAGTGTGGGGGTCTTAACGGCTAAGGATGGGGGACTTTTACCTGTTTAATTTATACTCTGTGGGGCAGGAACTATTGAAGTACCTTAAAGGCATTTTATCATATGAAGCTTATAGTATTTAGCTTCTGAATGCCGGTTAGTCTCCTTTGTTAGCGGCAGCACCTCTGTTTACAGGTGGAGGTGATTGCACACTATTCTATATGGAGTTTCAAATGGACCTCTAATCATCCATCTTAAGATATATCTGGTAATAGAGGTTTTGCCACGGCTTGTTCCGTGTTTTATTAGAAGGCTTACAATGAATGTAAAGTGTTTTGTGGTACAACATTAAATAAACTGTGCATATATGTTTAATGTCACACATTTCTGTAGTCTATGCTATGATACGGCTATGATTTTGTGTAGTGTGAAATGCGCACTTGAAATCTCACAGTGAAGGCGGCGCTATTTTTTAAGTCCCAGATAGTGACTTTTCCCGCCTTGGCTTCTTCTGCTGCGTGAGTATATGCAGCGTCTTATTAGAGACAGATTCTGTTTTGCCCTCAGCTATAGCACCTCCTTCTACATACGACGAGAGGAGACGCTTAGTTTGCTTCTGTAAGACCTGACTCAGTATTAGTTCTTTTTTTGTGAAAGGACTATAATCGGAGGGTAACCTTCCTCTGGTATGCACATGGCCGTTGTATCACCATTCTCTTAATCACATGCACAGCTCCCTCGACCGCATCAAATCATAGCACACGGCCAGTTTTGCGATATTAAGCTAAGATGTTTATGTTCTCGGCTGCATTGCAGCATATCACATTTTTCACTATCTCGCCCGCATTTCAGCCCCTCTTAACTCAGGCCCTAAATTTGATGGCATATGTCCGTAGAGACAGTCGCTTCTATAGAGGACCCTGTACTCTTCTAGAGAGCACCGCCGCAGGCACTGGCGGCAGGTTGATTTGGCGTACATCTCTTCAGGGCATAATGTCAATTATTTATCCATAGCGGTACTTTGTCCCGCCACGGACTGTGACTTTTTATAGATCAGCTCCTTCATGGAGTCTGTCTCCAGCACGATTGTTTACTCTAGCGCTTCATATGGAATGTGACAGGGGTATTTATGTTATACCGCCCTAATTTTCTTTAAAATAGTCTCTGTTAAATTTATATGCACAGTCTTATCTATACCCTTTACATAATGTGTTTGTCGGATAGCACACTTATAAATTATAAGGGTAAGACAGGGGGCTGAATGTCTTGCTCAAGACCTTATTACTTTTAGAAGTATTGGTCTTTTTTCAAGGGTTTGTCGCCATCTTGTGGCAATTTAACGCAGGATACCTTTTCTTACTTAACAAATGTATCTCCCTTAGTTATCCTGCTGCTTTTCTCTTTATGAAGTAAAATACTTTGTTTACTTCTTATTTATTTTTATTGGGCTCTACTTTGCAATCCCTTTGATAGTAAGAAGGTTTCTTGCCTTTTTATTGCAGCATTCCCATGTATGAAGTAAGATTTTTGATAATCATATTTAGGGTCTTAGGACTCTAATTTGTATGTGACAGGTGCAATCAAATATTTCTTTTATATTGAGAGTTTTTTTATCTAATGTCTGTGACATCATCTTTTCTACTGTCTATGACTTCAGGTCCTATCCTACATATCGTACATATATATATATATATATATATATATATATATATATATATATATATATATATATATAGTATATATATATATATATATATATATATATATATATATATATATATATATATATATATATATATATATATTAAGAGTTTCTCCCTGTTCGGCTAACCTACTGGTTTAGTCTAGTGGTTAGCTCGGGCTTCACTGGCATGAACATGAGAGTTTGAATCCCTCTGTGGGTGCCGGATCTTCGTCTACATACGGACCCTATTTTGTAAACGTAAGGGATCTTGCTTCTCAAGGAGTGATTATCCCAGTTTCCTCTGGCGGAACAGGTCAAGGTTTCTATTCCTTTGTGGTTCCCAAGAAAGAGGGGATTTTTTTTGGCCATTTTAGACCTCAAGTGTCTCACAAGATTCTCAATGCTCAGTCCTTCAAATAGAAACTATCAGTTCTATTCTCCCTTTTGTTTAGGAGGGTCAGTTCATGGCTACCATTGTCCTGATGGACGAGTATATTTTTATGCTCCTATCCACAGGAAACATTTCTTATTCCTGTGGTTTGCCCTTTGGACAAACACTTCAAATTTGCAGCCTTCCTTTAGGCTTAGCCAGGGACCTTCGAATCTTCAAAGGTTATAGGGGCACTTCTGACAGTTGCCAGATCTCAAGGTACTGTGGTGGCTCTGTACCTGGACGTTATTTTGGTTCAGGCGCCACCTTTTACATATATCAGGATCAATACAGATTCTCTGTTGTCAAGTGCTGCTCAAATAGCATAGTGGTTAAGTGAGCAGTTTAGTAACAGAGTTACTGATTTGATTCCCTATTCTGGTAAGGAAAATTTTCTCGCGGGTGGAAGGTGAATCTGGGTAGGAGTTCTTTAGTACATCATACCAGGGTATGCTTTTTGGGGATGATCATAGACTCGATCTCCATGAAGATTTTCTAGACGGAGGTCTGACCATCCACTTTGTGCTGCATGTCTTTCTCTCAGTCCTCTACCCGTCTTTCAGTGGCCCAGTGTATGGACGTCATGGGTCTCAGGGTGGCTTCCATGGACATTATTCCTGTTGCTCATTTCCTTCTGAGGCCTCTACAGTTATGTATGCTCAGACAGTAGATCAGGCTCCACTTAGGCTTAGTATAGTCATAGACAACCGGACAAGAGATTCTCTGTCCTGGTGGATCTCTCAAAACAATCTATCTCAGGGTATATGCTTCCTGAGACCATCTTGGGTGATTGTGACCACGGATTCCAGCCTTTCGGGCTGGGGAGCAGTTTAGAGTTCCTTAAGAGCCCAGGAACTTTGGACTCAGGATGAGTCTGCCCTTCCTATAAATATCATAGAGTTGAAGGCAATCTTCAATGCTCTGATATCTTGGCCTCAACTGTGTTCAGTCAGGTGTATAAGATTTAAATAGGACAACATTTATTTGATGGCACATATCAGCCAACAGGGAGGAACACAGATTTCCTTAGCAATGAAAGAGGTATCTCCCATTCTTCAGTGGGCGGAGTCTCACAATTGCCTCTTGTCCGCTATCTACATTCCAGGAGTAGAAAACTGGGAAGCGGATTATCTGAGCAGACAGACCTTTCATAAAGGGGAGTGGGCCCTCCATCTGGAAGTATTTTAAGGATTTCTTCCGAAGGTGGTATGATATTTTACAAGTGGGGAGTTCCGGAGTGGCGTCTAATCTGAACGCTAGGCTTCCAAAATTCAGTTCAAGATCATGGGATCCTCAAGCAGTTCTAGACGATGCTCTGGTGGTTCCTTTGAACTACGATCTCATCTTCCTGTGTCCTCTGTTTGCCCTTCTTTTTAAGGTGATAGCCCGTATCCATCAGGAGTGGGCTTCAGTGATTCTAATCGCTCCTGTGTGGCCTCGCAGGATTTGGTTTGCGGACCTGGTGAGGATAGCGTCCTATCCCCTGTGGAAATTACCTCTGAGGTAGAACCTTTTTCTTCTGGGTTCTTTCCTACTTCCAATCTTAGTTTCTCTGAGGCTGACTGCTTGGAGAACACTTAGTCTTGTCTAGACAAGGTTTTCCAGATAAGGTTATTACTACCATGATTAATGCTCGTAGGCAGGTAACTCGCTAGATTTTCCATAAGGTGTGATGTAAGTACCTTTATGGGTGCGAATCTAAGGGTTTTCTCTGGAAAGGCTTGTCATTGCCCTGGAAATTCTTTTGCTTATATGTCTGGCTGACTTGCCAGATGTTCTATCCTTTGTTCAGGCCTTGGTCAGAACCAGGCTTGTGTTTAATCTGGTTGCTCCTCCGTGGAGCCTTAATCTTGTTCTTAGAGTTCTGCAGCAGGCTCCATTTGAGCCTATGCACTCTGTTGATATTAAGTTATTATCTTGAAGAGTTTTGTTTTTTCTCGTTATTTCTTCTGCTCATAGAGTTTCAGAGCTTTCGGCTCTGCAGTGTGTCCCTCCTTACCTTATTTTTCATGCGGATAGGGCAGTCCTTCATACCAAATTGAAATTTCTTCCGAAGGTGGTGTCGGAGTACAATATCAATCAGGAAATTGTCGTTCCTTCTTTGTTTCCTAAACCTTATTCTTAAAAGAAACGTCTGTTACATAACCTGGATGTTGTGTGTGGAAAGTGGATGTGATACTTAACAGTTTTACTTGGGTGTTCTTTGCCTCCTCCTGGTGGTCAGGAGTTGAATTCCCACTAGATATTATGATTTGTGGACTCTCCATGCCAAGAAAAGAAAATAATTTATCAGGTAAGCATACATTTTGTTTTTTATATGTCGAGTTTGCGCTAATGAGAATATGTTATGGTGTTTGCGTAAGAGTGGGGTTTTTTTTCAACTTTTTGTTCTCCATTGACTTCTATGGGGGAATACGAGAACATGCACGCGATATTCCATGCACAGATTTGTGCACTAGCTGGGTAGCCGCTTGCGCAAAATAAGTTATTTTTTTAACTTGCAACCCGACTAGCACAAAAATCTTAACTCTAGCAGAAAAAGCAATGTACCGTGCAACTTTAGCCCCTAAATAGCAGCATAAAAAAAGGGATTTGATTATTTAAATCCTAGGGCCCCATGTATTAAAAGGCAGGTGGAGAGCTTCTCAACTTGCGAAGCTGCCAGCCCAGCTTTGCTGCATACGGGCAGTGGATCTCTTCGCCCGTTGGCCTGTATGTATTATTATACACTCCGATGAGGATGAGCAGAGAGTGTGATAAGCAGCGGTCTAATGACTGCTCCTACTCAGGGCCGGTGTTTTGTATTAGGCAGTGTAGGCAGCTGCCTTAGTGGGCACCAGCAGGGGGGTGCTGAGAGCGGTGCCGAGTTGCCGACTGCCTATGTTAAAAAAAAAATTAAGGGGGGCGGAGCTAGCCACTGATCTGAGCAGACGTGTGCACTTTGAGCTCCGTAAATCACATATTGAAAAGAGACTTACAAACTCTGAATTCTGGTCCTACTTAATATTTACTCTACCTGCTCTAGTCAGTGGACATCACTACACTGCAGAGTGGCTTTTTTATCCACCTCGCCAGCGGCTAATAACCACCTCAGAGGGGGACATCTACAGAGGGACGAGCGGTCCCGCTTCCTGCTGTGGAGAGTGCAGACTGGCCCCAACTATATCCTGAGGAGTTTGTGGTTCCCCAACCGGCCTCCTTACCATCACCGGTACTAGCCTGGTCTCCGGCATCTAACCTCTCCACTACCGCCTCCACCCAAGAGTCTCCTGTTTGTTCCCTGTGGATCGCACGGCAATCCCTCACCTTGTGCTACAGCTGCTCCCTCACTCCGGAGGGTCGGGGCTCCGCTCCAGAGTTGCTGCTGCCCCTTGCACCCGCCAGCACCAGACTCCTATCATCACTGACTGACTTCACTCCGGAGGGACGGGGACCCGCTCCGGAGCGATCAGCAGTTGCTCGTTGCTGGATTATCAGAGGCCTTCACTGCGCAACCCAGGAGGGGAAAAAGAGCGCGAACATCCACCATCTTGAGGCCCTCTGGCTTCCATGCCGGACTGGAACCGGCATCCAGTTAGCAGGTGGACTTGTCAGCACTTCAGCTACCGGAGCCGGGTAAGAGCCTGTCAGGATAGCTGACACACTATACAGACCAAATTGACCCCGGTGTATAGGCAGCACATTACTAATGCTTGTGCCCTATACGGGCTGACATCCAGGTCCCCACAGAAAGAGTACCTCTCCTGCCTGCTAGCCCTGTTGATTGACGGAGGGGGAATTGGCCAGGCCCCTGAGACTAAGCCAGGGTTTTTGCTTACGACTGGTCACCTGGGGACTGTAATGAGGGGTTCACCCTAGTGAACACAGATCACAATAAGGAGCTAGTTCCACGGACCAAACTAAATAGCTCTGAAGGCACATATAGACAACATCTCCCCTGCAGAAACAGCCCCAATATATCAGGATACATTATTGAGCCTGTTCTACCTGGGGTTCACAGTAAAGCCTGCAGCTGTTTCACCTCACAGGTCACTGCTCTTTAAAATTGGAAGTGGGCAACCGACCCCTGACCCACCTATTCGTCTGGAGTCCAGGCTTCTGGGATCTCCTAACACCTAGATATTGGGTCCTGCAGCCACATTCTGCAACATAGTGACTGTGACATTCTCGTTGGTATCTCACACAACCTCCTTATTATAGTGAGACCTTACATGGCCTTTATCTTAGGGGCATTATCACACTAATTTTTGTTATATTCTTATTAGCTGCTGCGTCAGCTTCATCGTCCTTAGGGCTCATAGCCTGAGGTGTAGGGTGTTTTTGTATTGCTGCCTTAACTATATACCTTTTTTCCTTTAGGTGTCTCAGTATCTTGCATCACAAAGTGTTAATGCAGCTCCCCATTCATCTGGTATACCGCTGGTAAGATTAGAAAGTACTGCTCTAGCTTGGCAGGCTTGTGAGTTCCAGACTAGCTTATTCACCTACCCAAAGCTATCACAACTATCTGCACGTCTGGGACCAGATAACCTGCATTAATAATAGAATCCCACTCCACACAATTAGCTCTAGAATCAGATCATCTTAAGGTTGATGTTTTGATAGCTTATAGCCTATTTGTGTGCCTCTCCAGCGAGTTAGGCCATAAGCCTCTACTCAAATATCCCCGTCAGTGCTTAGGATCTATTAATTTCCCCCCGAGACCATTTTTGTCACTTTTGGGCACACTGCTCTTATAAAATAAAAAAAAAAAAAAAAAAAAAAGAGGGAAAAAAAAAAAAAAAAAAAGTGAGAGGGCTTTTCATACTCTGCTGCCTTCTTATCCCATCCCATAGATTTGATGATTTTTCAGCCTCTACGCTAACTCCTGGTAATTGGTCTAGCTAAGTTAGTTGTAATCTTAACCTGCCGCCTAGTCCTAACCCAATCTCTATAAAGAGACTGTAGCAGGTTACTGGGCGTTAGACCCGCCACTATATTGGTTTGCCTTCTGTCTAATTTTGATTGCACTTTTGATTTGTCTCTCTGACCTAATTTCCACTAGTTGCCATTCCCTCACCTCTCCGCTCCCACCCGGCTTGTCGGAGTGGGTCACTTCCACTTACCCTTTCCCTTCCTTCGGGTCGTATCCTTCTCTCCCCTGAGGTGAGGGACCAGGGCTAAGCCAAGGTATATACGTATTCATGTCCGAAATGTGAGTGTTACTATTCCTATGGTAATCAGCCCCGCTCTGCATTCTTTAGAGTAATGTTTTAACTTATGTATGTGCTATGACTCATTAACCCCATTTTTCCTCAGCAGAATAACTATAACCCCTTGCAAACACATCTGAGTTATCAGGTCCAGAGTGCCTTGTCACTATACAGTCACAAAACTATGCCGCACTTGGGAAGAAAACCCCTTAAGTCTGCTTCAAAATCTAAAAAGACCGTCTATGACCACTTCACACAGCAGCCTAAGGGTTTAGACATGGAACCCCAAGTCGAGTTGAGTGACCCGGACTTACAAGATGAAGAGTCCCAATCTAGTGTCCACTCTGCATCTGCATCACAACACTACATTACCGAGAAGTCCTTAAAGAAACTGCTGGCCTCTCAGACCAAATTCATCACTCAGGAAATCCAGCGTAGCTCAGCAGAGCTCAAAAAAGAGATCTCGGAGATCGGGGAAAGGGTAGATGCCCTGGAAAGGAAACAAGACGACGTGGTGGTCGATCAATCCAACCTATTGGCCTATTCAGAGAGCTTGGCTGACCAAATTTCTCAACTGGAACTGAAGGTGGCGGAGGTTGAGGACAGATCTAGGCGTAATAACATCAGATTCCGGGGTATAGCGGAATCGGTAGCGCCATCCGACCTTCAAGACTTTCTGAGAGAACTGTTTCACGCATTGATTGGTAGCCCAGAGGGCCTGACCACCACTATGGAGCAGGCACACAGGGCACTGCGCTCTAGGAATGTGGCTCAAGATAAACCACGGGATGTAATAGTGTGTTTCCACAGCTTTTTGTATAAGGATAGGTTGATGCAGGCAGCCTTCAAGAAACCAACTCTGAGCGAGAGATTTCAAGATATCCAGCTCTTACCTGACCTTTCGGTTCACACCTTACAGCAGAGACGTCATTACCAATCTGTCACTATAACTCTGAGGAAGAACAACATTAAGTATAGATGGGGATTCCCAACTCGCCTTATCATCACCAAAGACAATCAAAATTTCGTGGCCACAACTCTGAGTCAAGGTCTAACACTTCTCACTAATTGGGGTCTTAGGCCGGAACCGCCCCCCCAAAGGGAACCTCCCTACCCTAAGCTGCGGGCCTCAGCCCCAGAATGGACTGTCAACGATCAGAGAGCCAAGAGGGCGAAATTGCCACAGCCCTCAACTGTTTCTTAACTGCTGGGACTTGCCCTATACAGACCTGCTGTAGGGCGAATATTACTTCTAGTTATAGCCACTTAGTGGTTATCTGTTTGTTTGATGTGTGGTTTTATGTTTGCAATACCTTTTTAATATGTTTTGTTGGAGTTTATTCTGCAGGTTATTATATCTTTATCATATAGCAACATACTTAGTGTAAACTAAATGTCAGTTAATATTTCAGTAATTAATTTTAGCAGAGCGGGGCTGTTGTTTACGATGCCCCTAACTTTGTGTACTTTAGATTATTTTTTTCTCTTGCTCCGCCCCCACATAGAAGTCCACTCCAGGACACCTCGAGGTGGACTATTTCCACCACACTTTTGAGCGCTTCTCTTAGTGCTCTTCTTCCCTCTCCCACCCCATTCCCACCCCCCCTAACCTTACTTCCCCTCTGTCCTCCCCCTGACCCACAATACAACCCAAGCCCCCCACAAGGGACTCATTACAGCACCTCTCCTACTAGCCATGTCCACCATCAGGCTTCTGACACATAATGTTAGAGGCCTCAACTCACCCCATAAACGCAACCTATTAATTAGGACGCTGAAACACCACAACCCAGATGTAGTATTCCTTCAGGAGACCCACTGGCTAGACAGGGAACCTCTAAGACTCATCTCCAAGTCTTATACACATATTGAAACTGCTTCTTTCAACAAAAAAGCTAGGGGAGTAGCGATATTGTTACACAAGCGATTGGCCATCGAAAGCATACAAGTCATCAGGGACCCTCAGGCCAGATTTATTATCCTTATATGTAAAATAAATCATGTCACCTACACCCTGGCATCCGTGTATCTCCTGAATTCCAAGCAACCGCGATACCTCAAACACATTCTCCATGCCCTCTCCCAAGTTCAACAAGGGAGAGTCCTCATAGCGGGTGACTTTAACATGGTCTGGGACCATATATTAGACAGAAGACCTAAATCTCTTGACTTAACACCCACCTCAGCAAAACAACTTGCACACAAATTCAGGCAAATGATGTCTGCCTCGGGTCTGTATGACATATGGAGAGCCCTACAACCTAAGGACCATGACTACACCCACTTCTCGCACCCCCATAAGCTTTACTCAAGGCTTGACTATATCTTCTCTACAGCTGACTCCCTTGACTTAGTTCAGAGGACCAAAATCTCCCTTTGTTCCTGGTCTGATCATGACCTAGTTCAGGCTGACATAATTTCCACTAACACTACCCACATCAGACCTAAATGGAGATTGTCCCATCAGATATTAGAGGAACTACGCAAAGACATCGCCCATTTTATTCAAACTAATGACAACTTCACGGTCAGGGACGATACATTATGGGGCGCGGCTAAAGCTACATTTAGAGGCCTCCTTATCACTAAACAAGCGCATCTAAGGAAGCAGGCGGGTCTCACCCTTTCGCAAGCCCACATTAAGTTACGACAACTAGAGGCATGCAACAGAAGAGTAGTCACAGCAGAGACCATATCCCAAATTACCGAAATCAAAGATCACATCTCTAGGATTGAACTGCGCAGAACCCAAATTAACCTCACCAAGCTTAAGCAATTATTTTACTGCAAAGGCAACAAAGCGGATACCCTGTTGGCAAATAAAATTAGGAACAGACTAGGGGCCTCCCAAATTCACTCCATACGAGCTTCAGGTTCTCTTCTCCAGATCCCGTCCCAGATAGGTAAGGCATTTGCCAATTACTATGCCAAGCTTTATAACATAGCTACAGCCGAGCCTCTTAGATCCTCCTCCCAGGTGGTTCTGGATACTTATCTTAAGGCAATGACGCTCCCTATGCTCGCCCCCGAATAGAGAGATGCTTTGAGCGCTCCCTTTTCTCTTCAGGAGGTCTTGAGAGTTATAAGGAATGCAAAGTCCTTTAAATCCCCGGGACCTGACGGTTACCCGGCGCATTTCTTCAAGACTTATGCTAAAGAATTAGCCCCGTTGCTTCTAAAATTCTACAATCTGGCTAGAGAAGAGGGCCACTTTAAGAGCGAATTTCTAGAAGCTAGCATTGTCACCATCCTCAAACCAGATAAGGACCCATCGCTGTGTGCGAGCTACAGGCCCATCTCTTTGATAAGTACGGACATCAAGTTCTATTCAAAGATACTCGCCAATCGTCTAGCTAATTTACTCCCTTCCCTTACGTGATTCGGACCAGGTGGGATTTGTCCCCCTTTGGGAGGGCCCAGACAATACGAGACGCCTCCTTAACATACTCACTTCTGCCTCACGTCTTCGAAGGCCGCTGGCGGTCATCTCGCTCGACGCCGAGAAGGCGTTTGACCGGGTTAGATGGCAATACCTCTGGGCAGTCCTTAAGAGATTCCATTTTCCCCCCGACTTCATAACGGCCGTTCAAGCCTTGTACTCAACTCCTACTGCCTCTGTGTGTGGTCTGGGTTTTCGTTCCTCTCTCTTTCCTATCGCAAATGGCACCAGACAGGGGTGCACCCTTTCGCCACTTCTGTTCGCCCTGTCCATAGAACCTTTGGCTGAGCAGATCAGAACTGACCCCCACATAAAAGGAGTCACCTTGTCGGGCACTGTGCACAAAATTGCACTCTTTGCTGACGACGTAACTTTGTTTCTATCACACCCTGATCAAGGGATACCTAGGCTTCTCGATATACTCACCACGTTCGGGGCCCACTCTTACTATAAGTTGAATTTATCAAAAACACAAGTGTATACGCAGGGGTTTACGAAGGCTCAATTAGTTCCTCTTACGGAGTCTTATAAATTTGACTGGACTGAACACTCTGTCCTACACTTGGGTGTCAGAGTCTCTAGCAGCTTTCCCCAAACAATAAAAGACAACTATCTCCCTCTCCTAACCTCCCTTCGCTCTCTACGAAAGGACTGGAACCTCCAGCATGTCTCCTGGGTGGGTAGGGTTTCGGCTCTGAAAATGTCTTTCCTTCCCAAGCTGACATACCTATTCCGCTGCCTGCCTATTAAAATACCGAGGCATCTGCTCCTTCAATTTCAAAGTGGGTTCACCAAATTTATATGGTTAGATAAACCTCCTAGAGTCGCACACAGAGTACTTCAACTTCCCAAAACCGCGGGGGGCATAGCTTCACCGTCGGTGATACGGTACTATGAGGCTGCAATGCTTACCCATGTATCTCAATGGGGGGTAAAGTCATCAGAGGCCAAGTGGAAATCCATTGAACAGGCTTCGTTGCCCTTTCAAATCGCCTTACGCGACTTAATTTGGTCCCCTCCACACTGTCGTAGGGAGCTTGCCCTAACGAACCCTGTGGTTTGCGAATGCCTCAGCTTTTGGGACAGAATACGGCACCACCCCCTCGTGGCTCTGCATCCCTCCCCAGTCGCCTCCATAGTAGGCCTCTTATCGGGCCTCCAAGATTCTCACCCTAATAAGTGGGTCCAACTGGGAATCAATAATATAGCGGACCTCTGGTCCACGTCCCCTCGAAACTCATTTAAACAATTATCCCAGATCAGTGCCGAGGACCAGATCCCATCGTATCTACCTTTTGAATACCAGAGGATTAAGAGCTTTTTAAGCAGTTGGGGCTTCAAGCCTACCCTAGACAGACCTCTGACCCCCTGGGAGTCCATCTGGAAAAGGGGAGATAGGCTGTGTAGGCCTCTTTCAGTTCATTACAAGCTGCTAGGGGGTTCCCAAGACCCGGAGACCCCTCCCCATCTCTCCCGTTGGGAGATGCTGACAGGTAGGCATGCTTCCTTGGAGGAGTGGGAGCGAGCTTTCTCCCTGACCCAGAAAGCTATACATTGCACAACATTATACGAAACCTATTTTAAACTTCTCACTCATTGGTACTACGTACCCACTAGGTTAGCGAAAATATTCCCGGCAGCGTCCCCCAAATGCTGGAGGAATTGTGGCCATAGGGGTAATGCACTACATATATGGTGGGAGTGCCCCGTGATCCGGCCCCTGTGGACTAGATGCTTTTCGGTGCTACAGAGCATTGGCATTGGGCTTCCCAGGCTAGCTGACTCAGCCCTCCTCCATTTAAATCTACACTCTTTACCTAAAAATCACGCGTATATCTGCATTTACCTGTTCATGACTATAAAGTACTCTGTTGCATGCTCCTGGAAGAAGGAACGGGCACCAAGTTGGGCAATAATCTGTAATAATATGGCATACATGTATACAATGGAAAAGGACATCTTTTACAAACTAAATAAGTCTGACCTGTTTGAGTTAATTTGGGCTGACTGGAAGGAGCTCCAAAATACAGACTGGAGGCCCAATGCAATGGCCCAAGATGCATAGTTCCAAGCCTATATCCCCTCCATGACAGTAGCCCTCATAACACATACACTACCTCAATTAGTTGGTCCAGGCTCCCCTCCTGATACCTTTCTTTATACTACCCCCCTCCACTTCTACCACACCTCCTTTCCACCACCCTCTTCTCTTATGCTTAGAAAATCTATTACATGATCAGATTTTAAGTCCCCCCCCCCCTTTTTTTTTTTATCTCAGACTTGTCAGCCATGAATCAAGGCTTGATAAGTCGACACTGTTCATAGTGCTTTGTAAGTGTTGAAAATATGTTTCAATTTGTAAGGCGCAGACCCCCACTTGTTATATCTGTAAACTTTATCTTGTCAGATAGGAGCTGCTTCTCCAGAGTATTTGTATATTCTTCTATTTACTACCAATAAAAATTATAAAAAAATAAATAAAAAAAAATTAAATGTATTTTTACTTTTGTTAAATTTGATCTGCACTTTAGTTTTTACTACTATACACTTCCAATCCTTATCCTGAGTGACACCTGTGTGAGACTTGTCCCACTCTTTGCTGGCCTGGCCACTCGGCTATTATTGCTTATATTATAGCCTATGGGGAGATTCAAAATGAATTGGGCACCATGGTCTGTGCACGCCACGTGTGCGTGTGGTGACCGTATCAGACTCAGTCTCGGAGCTCAGTGGAGGACTGGAGGTGATGAGGCGGAGCTCACTTGTCTTGCGCAGCTGCACTGCCTGCCGCTGCCAGTGACTGACTATCTACCTGATGTCACTCACTCTGAGAGGGAGAAATCGTGTGGGATGAGCCTGTGCCGCCTGACTTCTCCACGTGACACAGGCTCACACACTGTCTCCACCATCGGAGCTATGTGAAGTGACTGAGTGTGCCCGCTGCTCGCAGATGACCAGTGAAGTTGACGAGGAGTGTTCTGTCTATTATATGCTTATGTTAATGACATCTGGTGGTTTCATGTTGCAATTACAACTTGGTTCCTCTCAAGAAGGAAACAGGAAGTGTTAATAAAGTTTGTTAATAAAAAGTTTTACTTTCAGTTTCTCAGCAGCCATCTTAGTTTCAAGAAGCATGGAAATCAGCTCTTCATATTTGCCTCTAAATATACATATGAACTAGATGGCAGCACTATTTCCTGTAATGTAGTACTAATGTTATACATCAGCAAGAGCAGTAGATGGCAGCACTATTTCCTGTCATGTAGTACTAATGTTATACATCAGCAAGAGCACTAGATGACAGCACTATTTCTTGTTATGTAGTACTAATCTTTTACATCAGCAAGAGCACTAGATGGCAGCACTATTTCCTGTCATGTAGTACTAATGTTATACATCAGCAAGAGCACTAGATGGCAGCACTATTTCCTGTCATGTAGTACTAATGTTATACATCAGCAAGAGCACTAGATGGCAGCACTATTTCCTGTCATGTAGTACTAATGTTATACATCAGCAAGATCACTAGATGGCAGCACTATATCCTGTCATGTAATACTAATGTTATACATCAGCAAGAGCACTAGATGGCAGCACTATTTCCTGTCATGTAGTACTAATGTTATACATTAGCAAGATCACTAGATGGCAGCACTATTTCCTGTCATGTAGTGCTAATGTTATACATCAGCAAGAGCACTAGAGGGCAGCACTATTTCCTGTCATGTAGTACTAATGTTATACATCAGCAAGATCACTAGATGGCAGCACTATTTGCTGTCATGTAGTACTAATGTTATACATCAGCAAGATCACTAGATGGCAGCACTATTTCCTGTCATGTAGTACTAATGTTATACATCAGCAAGAGCAGTAGATGGCAGCACTATTTCCTGTCATGTAGTACTAATGTTATATATCAGCAAGAGCACTAGATGGCAGCACTATTTCCTGTCATGTATTACTAATGTTATACATCAGCAAGAGCACTAGATGGCAGCACTATTTCCTGTCATGTAGTACTAATGTTATACATCAGCAAGATCACTAGATGGCAGCACTATTTCCTGTCATGTAGTACTAATGTTATACATCAGCAAGATCACTAGATGGCAGCACTATTTCCTGTCATGTAGTACTAATGTTATACATCAGCAGGAGCACTAGAGGGCAGCACGTTTTCCTGTCATGTAGTACTAATGTTATACATTAGCAAGAGCACTAGATGGCAGCACTATTTCCTGTCATGTAGTACTAATGTTATACATCAGCAAGAGCACTAGAGGGCAGCACTATTTCCTGTCATGTAGTACTAATGTTATACATTAGCAAGAGCACTAGATGGCAGCACTATTTCCTGTCATGTAGTACTAATGTTATACATTATCAAGAGCACTAGATGGCAGCACTATGTCCTGTCATGTAGTACTAATGTTATACATAAGCAAGAGCACTAGATGGCAGCACTATTTCCTGTCATGTAGTACTAATGTTATACATCAGCAAGATCACTAGATGGCAGCACTATTTCCTGTCATGTAGTACTAATGTTATACATCAGCAAGAGCACTAGATGGCAGCACTATTTCCTGTCATGTAGTACTAATGTTATATATCAGCAAGAGCACTAGAGGGCAGTACTATTTCCTGTCATGTATTACTAATGTTATACATTAGCAAGAGCACTAGAGGGCAGCACTATTTCCTGTCATGTAGTACTAATGTTATACATTAGCAAGAGCACTAGATGGCAGCACTATTTCCTGTCATGTAGTACTAATGTTATACATTAGCAAGATCACTAGATGGCAGCACTATTTCCTGTCATGTAGTACTAATGTTATACATCAGCAGGAGCACTAGAGGGCAGCACTATTTCCTGACATGTAGTACTAATGTTATACATTAGCAAGAGCACTAGATGGCAGCACTATTTCCTGTCATGTAGTACTAATGTTATACATCAGCAAGAGCACTAGATTGCAGCACTATTTCCTGTCATGTAGTTGTGCTTAAGGTATGTGCACAATATATACCTAGGTATCTCTTCAACAAAGAATAACAAGTGAATAAAGCAAATTTGATAATAGAAAGAAAGAATTTGGGTAGTTTCTGCGGAGTGTTAGGGGCAAAATCCAAATTGCGATGCATCAGGAAACGAGGTGGGGGGATGATAAAAGGACAGAGACTTCATCCTCAGCAACAGGGGCAAAGTTGGCAAACACTTGAGGCAGGTGGTGATTTGTTGTGTGTTGAGAGAGTACTTCATTTCTGGTGGACTCTATCTTGTTATTGAAGTGGCTGACACATCTTAGTATTGATTAGTACTACAGAGCTATGTATTTTGTGTCTATGATTAAATCCATACAGAGGCTGCAAGATCAGTTTATTAAGTTAAATAGATTTTAACAATTTTCAATAAATGTGGTTTTAATAGTTCCTGGGTTGTTTTATATTGGTGCATAAAGTGTTGTCAGTATTACAACATACATTCTGCAGCAAGGTTAACAGTATTGTGCACAATCACACACACATGCACACACACACACACAAATAATTTATTAGTGTCTATATGGAACTCAAAATTCTACTAACTGATCAATCTTACATCTGCACAGTTCATTGTACTGGACAGTATTAGTCCGAGGAATTTCAAGTACTAATCACAATTTCTTATCTGTAGTCTAAAATATTAAAACTGTATCACTTAGACCTACTTCTGTGGTGTTTTACAGCAGATCACCCCCTGTACATGACACTTGTTACGCTTCAGATGATATATATAACAGAAAGATCAGATTTTCTCATATAAGTTATTTAGCCAAGTCTCCAGATACTCCTCAGGAGGCCAAATAAACATTTTGAAACAGTCATCCCTAATTTGTCTTGTTTATATTGGAAGAATCATTCCGTTAAAGCAGTAAAGAAAAAAAATAGACAGAAACAGGCTCTGTGAATTTATGAGCCAAAATAAAACACAGCCTCTTTTCAGCGTGGATCGTAAGTAAATACTGTATAATGTATTTTGATACCGACGCAGTCTGGTGTCATGAAGACATTTTTAAAGTGTTTATGTAAAATACTACATCATTTGACTGGCAACCAGTTCAATTTTCCATTAACTTCTCAAACTGGGTTAAAATTAGTATCATCAGCAAAAAAAATATAAAAATCACTTGATATAATGTATCTGTATTAAAGGGATAGTAATATTATCATTTCTTTATTATATATTCATTTCATATTGGTTTATTCTCAAACAAGTGAAATATTTATGTGGATTGGAATTTTCAAAACCAATTCAACATCGAAATAGTTACCAAAGTTTCGTACATAAATTATGATATGAGGATTATTTCTAACAACATCTCACTCAGTAAACAACATATGTAATACACTCCCACAAACCAACATCATTGATTCTCTTTGGGGATTCTAATATTAACCCATTCCTTTTCGGGTTGATGATGTGATCGTTTTTGAAGGTTCAATGAACTCCTAGGGGATATTACTGTAAATTTGGCTTTCCATTTTTTTTAATTATTTTTTTTAATTCGTTACACCTCTTAATACACAGACATTTTATCAGAAATATACACTGACTTCAATGCAAGACTCTGTGATTCTACATGTGTTAGAATCTTTTAGAAGAGAATCTTTAGCCTGATGTATATACACGTAATCAGTAACCCCTGCTACAACATCCGTTTAGTGAATTTTTGTTTTTAGATTTGAGTCCGTATGTCTGATTTCTATTGGTCTTTGTATAAGTGACAACTTCCGTTTTTGTGTATATAATGTAACCATTTGTAATGTTTTGTATTCGTTTTTTATTGCCTGAAGAAACGACCAGTGATTGGTTGAGAAACGCGTTGTTTTGTAACAATAAAGCGTTTTTATCTTTTATAATATTGGAAGTTGTCCTCCATCTTTTATCTTTTTCAATCCTACGGGTTAATACAGAAATTGTTTGTATCACTACTGGAAGTTGTGCAGTGCTGGATTACAGTGGAGAACCTACCAGGGAGACCCCATTCAGTGTACTAGCCACTGTTGAGTGCTAGCCTGCCCTAATGCACCGGTCACAGCACGGTTTCTATACGTCTGGTAAGCACATTCACCACCATTATATACCATATTATATGAGACGGATTACACTATGAGGCACCCTTTTTCTGCTCTCACATTTATTTAGATTGCCCTGCACACCAGGTCCAAGAGGAGCTGTCTTGTTACACATTGGAGATACCGTCCATCACCAAGAATCCTGTATATGGCACTTTTAGAAACATTTGTTACAAACAACTATCTGGTAACATTTGGATATTATATGAACTTATTTTAGCGCGCCTCTTTTGGTTCCCTTCTGGGTTCTTTTTCTAAACAATATTATTGTTACACATTTGGTGCACTAGTAGATATAGGGATAACAATGAAAAATACATTACTACTTATGGATTATGTTACAACTTTGTCTCTTATTACAAAGCAGGGGGACAATATTATTTCTTTTAGTGTCTCTTTGTATGTATTGGGTAAGGGTCTCAAGGCGCTGCTCATTTTATCGACCTCGGAAGGATGAAAGGCTAAGTGCACCTCGCCAGGGATCGAACTTGCAACCCTCAGGCTGCTACAGAGCTCAGTCACAGTGCATTTTTTTTAATTCGTTACACCTCTTAATACACAAACATTTTATCAGAAATATACACTGACTTCAATGTGAGACTCTGTGATTCTACATGTGTTAGAATCTTTTAGAAGAGAATCTTTAGCCTGATGTATATACACGTAATCAGTAACCCCTGCTACAACATCCGTTTAGTGAATTTTTGTTTTTAGATTTGAGTCTGCATGTCTGATTTCATTTGGTCTTTGTATAAGTGACAACTTCCGTTTTTACCAATTACAAGTGTTTATAATGTAACCATTTGTAATGTTTTGTATTCTCTTTTTATTGCCTGAAAAAACAACCAGTGATTGGTCGAGAAAAGCGTTGCTTTGTAACAATAAAGCGTTTTTATCTTTTATAATATTGGAAGTTGTCCTCCATCTTTTATATTTTTCTATCCTACGGGTTGATACAGAAATTGTTTGTATCACTAATGGAAGTTGTGCAGTGCTGGATTACAGCAGAGAAATCTAGGGACTAGTCACTGTTGAGTGCTAGCCTTCCCTACTGCACCGGTCACAGCACAGTGCCTATACGTCTGGTAAGCATATTCACCACCATTATATACCATATTATATGAGACGGATTACACTATGAGGTGCACTCTTTCTGCTCTCACAATAATATTGTTTGATTTAGAAAGGGTATAGAATTTTAATAAAGTTTCTCATTTTTATTATGCGGTTTGAAAACTAGATATGCTGCATCGGAATAGACGCGAGCGTACCTGTTAAATGTTTGATAAATTGGGAAAAGGGTCAAATAGAGTCAAATGTGAATTTGAAACATCTGTAAGGACGCAAGCATCGATCTGCGTTGGATTGAAATCACGGGAGTGTATATTTCGTCACACATTTCAACATTTGACAATCTTGGCGCTTTGTTAACTATGGCTGATCAATCTTGCATCAAATACGACACAAGATTCCAGCTTATTATCAGTTGACTCATTGATAAATATCTCCCTTTCGGTTAATTCAGATCAATAACAGATCAAGACTTTTTACTCAACTTACTCAATGTTCATTGTGTTCAGAGAGTAAATTAAAACTCTATACACTGTGTGCAGAATTATTAGGCAAATGAGTATTTTGACCACATCATCCTCTTTATGCATGTTGTCTTACTCCAAGCTGTATAGGCTTGAAAGCCTACTACCAATTAAGCATATTAGGTGATGTGCATCTCTGTAATGAGAAGGGGTGTGGTCTAATGACATCAACACCCTATATCAGGTGTGCATAATTATTAGGCAACTTCCTTTCCTTTGGCAAAATGGGTCAAAAGAAGGACTTGACAGGCTCAGAAAAGTCAAAAATAGTGAGATATCTTGCAGAGGGATGCAGCACTCTTAAAATTGCAAAGCTTCTGAAGCGTGATCATCGAAAAATCAAGCGTTTCATTTAAAATAGTCAACAGGGTCGCAAGAAGCGTGTGGAAAAACCAAGGTGCAAAATAACTGCCCATGAACTGAGAAAAGTCAAGCGTGCAGCTGCCAAGATGCCACTTGCCACCAGTTTGGCCATATTTCAGAGCTGCAACATCACTGGAGTGCCCAAAAGCACAAGGTGTGCAATACTCAGAGACATGGCCAAGGTAAGAAAGGCTGAAAGACGACCACCACTGAACAAGACACACAAGCTGAAACGTCAAGACTGGGCCAAGAAATATCTCAAGACTGATTTTTCTAAGGTTTTATGGACTGATGAAATGAGAGTGAGTCTTGATGGGCCAGATGGATGGGCCCGTGGCTGGATTGGTAAAGGGCAGAGAGCTCCAGTCCGACTCAGACGCCAGCAAGGTGGAGGTGGAGTACTGGTTTGGGCTGGTATCATCAAAGATGAGCTTGTGGGGCCTTTTCGGGTTGAGGATGGAGTCAAGCTCAACTCCCAGTCCTACTGCCAGTTTCTGGAAGACACCTTCTTCAAGCAGTGGTACAGGAAGAAGTCTGCATCCTTCAAGAAAAACATGATTTTCATGCAGGACAATGCTCCATCACACGCGTCCAAGTACTCCACAGCGTGGCTGGCAAGAAAGGGTATAAAAGAAGAAAATCTAATGACATGGCCTCCTTGTTCACCTGATCTGAACCCCATTGAGAACCTGTGGTCCATCATCAAATGTGAGATTTACAAGGAGGGAAAACAGTACACCTCTCTGAACAGTGTCTGGGAGGCAGCGGTTGCTGCTGCACGCAATGTTGATGGTGAACAGATCAAAACACTGACAGAATCCATGGATGGCAGGCTTTTGAGTGTCCTTGCAAAGAAAGGTGGCTATATTGGTCACTGATTTGTTTTTGTTTTGTTTTTGAATGTCAGAAATGTATATTTGTGAATGTTGAGATGTTATATTGGTTTCACTGGTAAAAATAAATAATTGAAATGGGTATATATTTGTTTTTTGTTAAGTTGCCTAATAATTATGCACAGTAATAGTCACCTGCACACATAGATATCCCCCTAAAACAGCTATAACTAAAAACAAACTAAAAACTACTTCCAAAACTATTCAGCTTTGATATTAATTAGTTTTTTGGGTTCATTGAGAACATGGTTGTTGTTCAATAATAAAATTAATCCTCAAAAATACAACTTGCCTAATAATTCTGCACTCCCTGTAATGATGATGTAATGATATTCATGTGGTTTTGGCATCTTCATATTTTTTGTTTATTTTCATTTCCGTTGTTGCATCATGGTTAACAAAACGTTATCCTCACATCACCATCGGACGAATATTGTATCATTGATTTAACAAATTCTCATTCACTCTTATTTAAGCACCAACACCTTCTGTCTAGCCTCCCTAGCTGACTACTCTGTTCTTCTGATGCTTTTGTTCTTCAGCAAAATGTCGCTTACTCCCCATCTGCATCCCTCTCGGTAGCATATTATACTTTTTCTGTCCCTACTATGTGGGATGACATCATGAGATTACCAAGGCTTCTGGCTGGTTAGCTATCTGCACCAAAGCAGCTGAATCCACTTCCAGAGATACACAAGCTTTATGTAAATAAAACAGCTCCAATTCAACATTCTTCAAAATTGGTGCATCTGATTTTGACTTATCCATAGCAAGTAAATGATTCTCTCGAAACTACTAAGCAGCCATCCAATCTCATGTCAGATCCATATAGCTAAACCCCAAGGAAGTTCTTATATCATCTTTCTATACCAGGTGAGTAGTGATGTCGTGAATAGTTCGCCGGCGAATAGTTCCCGGCGAACATAGCATGTTCGCGTTCGCCGCTTCAGGCGAACATATGCTATGTTCGATCCGCCCCCTATTCGTCATCATTGAGTAAACTTTGACCCTGTACCTCACAGTCAGAAGACACATTACAGCCAATCAGCAGCAGACCCTCCCTCCCAGACCCTCCCACCTCCTGGACAGCATCCATTTTAGATTCATTTGGAAGCTGCATTCTTAGTGAGAGGAGGGACAGTGTAGCTGCTGCTGATTTAATAGGGAAATCGATAGCTAGGCTAGTGTATTCAGTGTCCACTACAGTCCTGAAGGACTCATCTGATCTCTTCACCCCAGCACCCCAAAAAGCCTTTTTTTTTCCTGTGTAATCTAATTGCAGTTGCCTGCCTTCCAGCGTGTGTGTCAGGCTCACAGCGTATATTGTGCCCACTTGCCCAGTGCCACCACTCATATCTCGTGTAACAGTAGTGTACATTTAAAAAAAAAAAACTTTTTTGACTGTGAAATAATAGCAGACAGCTGCCAGTACCCAAGATGGCCGCCAATAAGGCAGATGGGGAGGGTTAGAGAGCTGTTTTGGGGGGATCAGGGAGGTTGGGGGCTAAGGGGGATGCTACACCACAGCATATGTAAATATGTTAAAAAAAAAATAAAAAAAAATGTAAAAACCTTTTATTTTAGTACTGGCAGACTTTCTGCCAGTACTTAAGATGGCAGGGACAATTGTGGGGTGGGGGAGGGAAGGGAGCTGTTTGGGAGGGATCAGGGGGTCTGATGTGTCATGTGGGAGGCTGATCTCTACACTAAAGCTAAAATTAACACAGCAAGCTCCCTACAAACTACCTAATTAACTCCTTCACTGCTAGCCATAATACACGTGTGGTGCGCAGTGGCATTTAGCAGCCTTCTAATTACCAAAAAGCAACGCCAAAGCCATATAAGTCTGCTATTTCTTAACAAAGGGGATCCCAGAGAAGCATTTACAACCATTTGTGCCATAATTGCATAAGTTGTTTGTAAATAATTTCTGTGAGAAACCTAAAGTTTGTGAAAGAGTGAACATTTTTTTTTTTTTTTTTATCGCATTTGGCGGTGAAATGGTGGCATGAAATATACCAAAATGGGCCTAGATCAATACTTTGGGTTGTCTACTACACTACACTTAAGCTAAAATTAACTCTACAAGCTGCCTACATGCTCCCTAATTAACCCCTTCACTGCTGGGCATAAAACACGTGTGGTAAGCAGTGGCATTTAGCAGCCTTCTAATTACCAAAAAGCAACGCCAAAGCCATATAAGTCTGCTATTTCTGAACAAAGAGGATCCCAGAGAAGCATTTACAACCATTTATACCATAATTGCATAAGTTGTTTGTAAATAATTTCTGTGAGAAACCTAAAGTTTGTGAAAAAGTGAACAATTTTTTTTTATTTGATCGCATTTGGCGGTGAAATGGTGGCATGAAATATACCAAAATGGGCCTAGATCAATACTTTGGGTTGTCTACTACACTACACTTAAGCTAAAATTAACTCTACAAGCTGCCTACATGCTCCCTAATTAACCCCTTCACTGCTGGGCATAAAACACGTGTGGTGCACAGTGGCATTTAGCAGCCTTCTAATTACCAAAAAGCAACGCCAAAGCCATATAAGTCTGCTATAATGGCATGTCTGGCACACAGTGTTGGGGCAAGGGTCCATCTGACCACTGATACCTGGTCTGCAAAGCATGGTCAGGGCAGGTATATCACCTACACTGCGCACTGTGAAGCGGGCGTAACACTTACACTACCTGATCGATACAACATCATACCTGATGTTTTAAAGCACGTTATTCCAAACAATTTAGGAATGTTAGGTGATTTATGCCCTTTATGGATTAAAACCAGACTCTGCATCAACTATGTAATTTTCCATGGGAGTTTTGCCATGGATCCCCCTCCGGCATGCCACAGTCCAACAACTTTTCCATCACTATTGTGGCCAGAAAGAGTCCCTGTGGGTTTTAAAATTCGCCTGCCTATTGAAGTCTATGGCGGTTTGCCCGGTACGCCCGTTCGCGAACAGTTGTGGAAGTTTGCGTTCGCCGTTCGCAAACCCAAATTTTTAGGTTCGCGACATCACTACAGGTGAGATGTTTGGGTACCATGGAGGGTAGAGATATTACCAGTCTCATATGAATTAATTCTGGTTTCCATTTGGACTGCATACCATGGGTGTGTTCAGTTATTGTATTAGGTATGTCTGTAAAGTAGCATGCCACATACGTTTAAAAAATATTCTGTGATTGTTTAATAGACCACTCAGAGTGTCTTTTAGCTTACAATCCCTTTCAATCCCTTTTATATTAATCTGATCCTGCTAAAAAGACAGTCCAGCCCATAAATATCTGGCAATCACCCTTTGAGCAGAGGAAAACTACAAGGGTGATATCTATCAAGCCGCCAACTTTGTTAAATTCTACGGCACCAATACGCTCGCCTAACATTGCCTAACATCGCGGCCACGGACCTGAATATGATCTCCATATTTATTAAAAAAAGCTGGCAAAAAGCCATGCACCAGGTATGGGACGATGAGCACCGGACTGTTGTTAACTAACAGTCATCCATCTCGCGTCTATTTGGCTTTTTATCAACTTTATTTATACCCTGTCACTAAACGTCGCCACTATACTAAAATGCTTAATCCCTATCCCGCCACTCCTGGACCCCTCCGCCACTAAATAGAGCTAATAACCCCTATCCCGCCACTCCCGGACGACGACGCAACATAAATAAACGTATTAACCCCTAAACCTTTGGCCTCCCACATCACTACCACTAACTAAACCTATTAACCCCTAAACCGCCAGCCCCCCACATCACCATAAACTAAATTAAGCTATTTACCCCTAAACCTAACAAGCCGCTAACTTTAAATTAAAATTACAACATCCCTATCTTATAATAAATTTAAACTTAGCTGTAGAATTAAAATAAACTATTTTTAAACTATTAACCTACAGTAACAATTATACTACACTTAAATTCTTCATCCAGCCGGCAAAGTCTTCATCCAGACGGCTTCTTCTATTTTAATCCATCCGGCACGGAGCAGGTCCATCCTGAAAACATCCGGCGTGGAGCTCCTCTTTAATATGGTCAACGCCGTAAACTGGAACTTGAATGCAAGTGAGGGCATCCAAGATGGTGTCCCTTGCATTCCTATTGGCTGAAAGGTTCCAATTAGTCAATAGGATTAGAGCTGCTAAAATCCTATTGGCTGTTCCAATCAGCCAATAGAATTTTAGCAGCTCTAATACTATTGGCTGATTGGAACCTTTCAGCCAATAGGAATGCAAGGGACGCCATCTTGGATGACACCACTTGCATTCAAGTTCCAGTTTACGGCGGCAACTGTATCGAAGAGGAGCTCCGCGCCGGATGTCTTCAGGATGGACCCGCTCCGCGCCGGATGGATGAAGATAGAAGAGGCCGCATTGATGAAGACTTCGCCGGCTGGATGAAGATGGAAGAGGCTGCCCGGATGAAGACTTCTTGCCAGCTGGATGGATCCTTCAAGCTGGACTTTAATAACTGTAAGTGGATCGTCGGGGTTAGTGTTCATTTTTTTAAGGGTTTTTTGGGTGGGTCTGGGCAGTAAAAGAGCTAAATGCCCTTTTAAGGGCAATACCCATACAGATGCTCTTTTCAGGGCAATGGGGAGCTTAGGTTATTTTAGATAGGGTTTTTATTTGGGGGGGTTGGTTGTGGTAGTGGTGGGTTTTACTGTTGTGGGGTGTTTGTATTTTTCTTTTACAGGTATAAGAGCTGATTTCTTTTTAAGGGCCATTGGTAGTTTATTGTAGGCTGGGGGGTTTATTTTGGGGGGCTTTTTTATTTTGATAGGGCTATTATATTAGGTGTAATTCTTTTTTATTTTTTATAATGTGGTTTGTTTTTTTCCGCAATCTAGTGTTTTTTATCTTTTGTAACTTTTTTTGTAATTTAGTCATTTTTAATAAGGTTAAATAGTATATTTAAATAATTTGAGTAGGGTTAGGTTTTTTTAATATGTAATTTAGTTAATTTAATTGGTAGTTTAATTTAAGTGTAGTATAATAGTTAGGGTAGGTTAATTAATAGTTTAAAAATAGTTTATTTTAATTCTACAGCTAAGATTAAATTTATTATAAAATAGGGATGTTGTAATTTTAATTTAAAGTTAGCGGCTTGTTAGGTTTAGGGGATAATAGCTTAATTTAGTTTATGGTGATGGGGGGCTGGTGGTTTAGGGGTTAATAGGTTTAGTTAGTGGTGGTGATGTTGGAGGCCAGAGGTTTAGGGGTTAATACGTTTATTTAGTGGTGGCGGGGTCCGGGAGAGGCGGGATAGGGGTTAATACTTTTATTTAGATTGCGGCGGGGTTGGGGAGCGGCAGATTAGGGGTTAATAACATTATGTAGGTGGCTTATGTTAGGGTTTTAGGTGTAAACGTAACTGGTTTTCTACCATAGAAATCAATGGGATATCTGGCAGCATCGAACATAAGATTTCACTGCTTTCAGACTCCCATTGATTCCTATGGCATCTGCGGCATCCAGGGTGGCGGATTGAAAACCAGGTATGCTGGGCCGGAATAGCCGCGAATGTACCTGTTAACTATTTGATAACTTTGAAAAAGTGTCAAATAGTGCCGAATGTGTATTTGGAACATCTGTAATGACATAAGCATCGATCTGTGTCGTATTGAGACCGGCGGATCGTATGTTACATCACAGATTTAAACTTTTGCCGGTCTGTAGGCTATGATAACTAGGTCGGATCAAGCTTGCAACAATTATGCTGCGGAATTCCAGCGTATTTGTGTTTGACGGCTTCTTAGATATCCCCCCAAATCCCAGACATTGGTTTCAGCCTTTCTTGAACTTATGAGTAAGATGTAGTTACCCCCAGCAGAGCATGACAGCATGGAGTCCATGCCTGGTCCTCCCCAATTATTCTTAGTGTACCTTCACCCAGATTATTTTGCATATGCAAACTACTAAAAAAAAAACAAAAAAAAAACTGTGTATACTTAGCTAAAATTTACCTCTCTAAAATTATTTGAGGTATATTTTAAAATAAAAAAGGCTTTGTAGAAAATCTAACCAGACCAGAAAGCTTTAGAGAATCGGGCCCCTAGTGTTCAGGGAGAAAATGCCTGGATTGCTGGGGCTAGACTGTTTTTTAGGGGAGTATAAGGCTGATATAGTACAGCTTTGTTTATTCTCAAAAGAGTGCATCTCTATTTTCTTTTTGTTTATTTAAATATTTTTTTATAGAACCTTTTGATTGGAACTATGCAAATAAATGTACCAATATAAAGTTGTAGTGATATGCAATATAAGTAAAATCAGAGCATGGCAAAACTATAAAGCAAACGGCTTGTCCACATTCCAGCTGGTTTAAAGTTTTTATGCAAACTTGTTCCAAATTTACATAACCAAACTCGAGTTTCTTTGTCAAAGAGCAGCACTACAATTAAAGTAGATTTTTCAATTGTAACAAATCAAAAACCACCATTCCAAGATCTCAAAATCAGTGTGTCATTTATTTTGCAAAACAACATTAAGAAAGATAAATATAAAAATATATATATATATACACACACACATATACCCTCAGCTACCTTGCCCAGTATGGTTTTAAAACATGGGAAGGGGAATATGATCTCTCAATAAACAAGAACAAAGCAGTCACCCAATACAGTTCGGAAGACAGCAGGCCAGTACTCCCTAGTCCAGCAATGTTGCAGTGTCAGAACTAGACTCAGTGCATAAAAAAATTCTGTTAACCCATGCACATCTCCTGTGTTCCCATGTAATAAATAAAAAAAGGTTATTATAAATAGAACACAACACCAAGCTCAATAAAGGAAACAATTGATACATTTCAGTACGCAGTGTGTTATTTACAACATTATTTATATCTGTGATTTGATCTATATAACACATAGTAAACATTAAAGTGTAGATCTTGGGGGGGCGGAGCTAGCAGCTGAAATGGATGGTCGCACTCTTGCTGTGCTCCTAGCTCTGACTATAGGAAAAGGAGATTTATATATTTAATTTATAGCTCAAAGATCTCTAAAAGATGAATCTCAAGTACATGAACTTATAAAGCACGAGCTTGAGACTATACAACAGCTTTTGGCATCAGTTTTCAAAGAAAATCTCACAACGAGTGAGTCACTAGAGTGCACCAACATGGCGTTAACCTCATGGGAAAAAGAAGCTATGGATCTTATTGACGGCCACTTCTCCAAGTTACTAAATGCACTTGCAGGGGCATTTGAGCGGGTGCCGCTGTCCAGGGTGCATTTGGAACACTCTGAGATGGTACAGAGCCACGGCGAAGATGTTTTTTGCTGCTATCTTGGGCCTTCCCTGTCTGGGTTCGGCTGCGAATGTTATACTCAATAGGAGAGGGTCCCTGTGCACAACACCCAGCTATCGAAGGCTGTAGTCCCCACCGCAAGTATCCATGGGTCTGAGGGCGCACAGGAGGTTGCCACTTTGAAGATACCTATCGGAATCACACCCATACCGACCCCTAGTTCAGGCACGCAGCACAAAGCCTTTACTCCTTCACTTACCATACCCTTGGTCCGGGAGGTCTGTGGTGTTGCAGTTCCGCTGAGCGGCGATTATCTTTTTCTGTCCCCACGCAGAGGCTGTGAGTGGCGGTTAGTGGAGGGAAGAGATCAATGTGGTCTTTCCCTGAATGATCTGACAAGGAATGCGAGAGCGAGGTACCGCTTATGTGCATGGGTAAGCTGCCTTACGATGCCGCAAATGAGCCCCAAGCGAGGCATAGGCTGAACTTATGATGGCATTGATCTTGAAGTAAGGTGGTCTGCCTGTTATCATCCTTGGCGTTGGCATGAACATTTATCTCCTGGATTTATCTAGGTTCGCGGACGGCCCTGCATGTTTTTGTTTCTATATGTTTTTTGGACATGTCACTGATTCTGTGCCTGGTGAATTGGCGTAATATATTAGACATTACAAAGGCTTATTTATTATGGCGTCCCAAACTGCATAAAGCTGACTCCAACCACCTCTCACAATACAGCCAACGTGATAGACTGATAATGCATATTAATTATCATGAATTAGGATAAACATGGTGGACATTGGGATTGTCATTGCGCTGACTGATCTATAGGGTCCTACCACAGTCACAATTTGTAGAGTTAAGTTTCATAATTACATGTTTGTTTTATTGTCATTTTTTCAGTCTGGTATTTAGATTGACCTACAAATTCAGAGACACTAACTAGATATATGATATATTTGATGAGTGCCTGTTTTGATGTTCACTCCCTATATAGGATATTGGAATGTCGTATGTCACTTGCTATTTTATATTCCTTGTCTGTGGGCAATGTTATGGCAGAGTTGTAAAATTGCACATCCTGCACATCCAATTTAAATGACAGTTAATCTACTTGTTAGTGTGTACAATATAATCTTCCTGTTAGATTAGCTATATAAACCGTTTTACATCTAGTTGGTAAACATTAACATACTTTATTCCATTTGAAGCTCTAAGGTCCATGTGTAGCACTGCACTATACAATGGTTAGGTAGCGGATCTACTTTAGATACAGCTCCTAGATATCCTCATGCTGCTCAAAATAGATATGAGCCTAAGTATTTACCTTTTTTATGATTCCTATGCAACTACAATGTTCTGTGCTTAGGAGTTGAGTTAAGAAATACATCTTTTTCTATAGGAAATTGACATCCCCACTAAGCTATACCCTTTTCAAGTCCTTTCTGCAACGCCCTAGCTATATTCACTGCTCATTATTCAATTCATTTTAACCAGACTACTATGTATATCTCACAACGTGTGTTTGCTTGTTACTGGGTATAGGGCCCGCGCCCAGGGGACAAGACTTACACCTGCATTACTACTCTGAGCTAGTGCGCATAATATTCATATTTACATACTGGGATATAGACTTAGCTTTAGACTATTTAGAAGATCAACTCTTATTTACCCACAATCCCTGTGTAATGGCGTTTCCCCAGATATAGTTACTAATAAGATATATGTATGGTGTGCAGATTGGTTAATCTCCTGTTTCCCCACTCCTATAAATTGAATTCTGACGCGGATATTGAGGGGCATTTGTTATGGTAAGGTTGTGTAGCTAGCTCTACACATGCACGCATCCCTGCATGTCCTTTAGTGTTGATATATATGTTCTCCATAGCAACCCCTACTAGTTATAAATTTGGAGATCTCACCTTAATAATAACAATATATGTCATTCTTGCGACCACAACGTATAACCCAGTGTCACTGCCGCTCCCACAATAACAATAATAGTTAAATATATCTACGCTAGGCTAGTCTCCCAACCCCCCATTCCTTTATAGTGTTCTGGCTCTCTATAATTTAGGCCAGACACTTATTTGGCGGTTTCCCTTGAAAACAACCGCATTTATCATTTTTATAGCACCCAAACTCCCTATTTCCCTTTCTATATGTGTATATATTCTCTTATGGTACTGTAGGGATGTAAAGGATAAAGCACAAATGATGCATCACAACTAACCATGGTTAGTGATGTGCTCTTTATAAGTTTATAAAGTTATAAAGTTATAAGACTAACTCACTAGCTCCCATTCAGAGCTGCTCAGAGAATTTATAATGTGAGTAATGTGGAAAAGATAGTAACATGAGCATAAGCGAAACATGTGGCGTAATAATCTGATTTTAAATAAGTTTTGATGTTAAGTACACGTTGTATACTACATGTTTATATCATTTAAAATGGGAAAATTCGAAAATTTGAGAATTCAATATTATTTGTAAATGCTCTAGTTTATTCACAACAAAAATGAAAACCTGAGGTTTATTTTTAATTTGTGTTTATTATTTAAGACTATTAATGTGATACACCAACAACTAATGTCATTTTGGTTTAAGTTATTTGATGTCTTGTTGCAGATACATTCAAACTGTGAAGTCATGTTTACCTTTTCTTATGAGTAACCCGCTTGCTTGCTCTGCTGCAAAGTGTCCCTGGAATTTTTTTTTAAATGTTGGCAACTATGTATTATATTGTTCAAAACCTCAATAAAAATTATATAAACAAAAAAAAAAAGTGTAGATCTTGATAGTGTGAATAATGAATCTGCATAAAAAACATACACATTTTATTCATACATATAATTCTGATATGCCCCATTGACTGATAAAATAATGCTCATTGGCTGAGACTAATGTCCTTCTAACTCATTGACTGATAGAATAATTATCATTGGTTGAGACTGACTTCCTACTAATGCTCATTGTCGGAGACTCACATCCCTCTAATGTTCACTGAGCATTGGTGGGTAAGCACCTATAAGCAAAAGAGTCTCTTAAAATTTTGGCATTTTAGTTTAAATTTAAATGTAAGCTGATGTTACTTCACATTTATCCATAAAAAGTCAACATTTTTAAATAATCTGTCAAGTGGGAGACAGAACTTTTTTTGAGTATAATGTGCCTTTAAGCTTAGCTTTACATCGAACTGCAACATTTTAAATCTTAATATTTCTTTCATGATTCAGATGGAGAATACAATTTTAAACAAAATTTCATTTTACTTCTATTATTTAATTTGCTTCATTCTTGAGATTTCCTTTTTGAAGAAATAGCAATGCACATGAGTAAGCCAATCATACGTGGCATCTATGTGCTGCCACCAATCAGCAACTACTGAGTCTATTTAGATATGCTTTTCAACAAAGGATGTCAAGAGAATGAAGCAAATTAGATAAAAGAAGACAATTGGAAAGTAGTTTAAAATGGCATGCTCTTTCTAAATCACAAAAGAAAAAAATGTGGGTTTCCTGTCCTTTTAACTACAAATTTTTGAAATGCAACATTGTGTATGCATTGTTTTCATGAGTAGCTGTGAAATACAAACTCTCAGTTCTCTATGGCCTGGCCTACAAGTCTGCTTCTACCAGCCTGCTATTAAAAGCATGATACAAGTAATGTACATCAGTCAAGCAGAATTAGAGCTGACATTAGGTCATGATTTTCTTTCCACATGGGAGCTATCACATGCCAAATTATTGAGAGGAGTTATTCTGTCCTTATGCTGCACAGCTAGACTGGCTGTGGCTAGATAATGAGTAATGCTTAGCGCTAACTCACCTTGACTTGGAGAGCACATCAATTCATGGGAAAAACAACATAAAAACCAATTTATTTTAAAAAAAAATACAAAAAAAGCACAAACTGCCCTTTGCTACTGTAGCTGTTGGTTTGACAGATACCCAATGACAAATGTGACCCGTTTGCCAGGAATATCAGTGTTGAACAGTGTTGTTAAGCATCACATAGCCGTACATTTTAAGTAGTATTTCATATTCCCTGAAATATTAAAATAATTACATTTCTTTGTACACTGTGTCCCTCCAAAATCATCTCGTACTTAAGAAGCACAATTCCAGCTCTGCCAGCGGTATATGGCTCAGGCATTTCATTACTTTTATTACTACAACAAAAACTCTTGCTCAAACATCCCAGAAAGAATTATATATAATATTTTTTTATGCTATTCGTTTTATTGTTCTGTTTTGTTTAGGTCCCGGGCGATAGTTCTTGAAAAATCTTGCAATAAATGTAAATTGCTAATAGATAGTTATATATATAAAGATAGTTTGATAAATAGATAGATAAACAGATATATATATATATATATATATATATATATATATATATATATAAATTAAAAGAGAGAAGCTCTCAACCTGGGAACGAACAATAGCATAATAGCTTGTTCTATGGCTAGTTACTACCCAAGAAGCAGCCTCTTTTTGCTCAATATGTGCCTTTCACAGAGAAGAACTTTCCTGTAGCATATGAGTCTGATCCTGACTTAACAGTACAGTTCAGCCTCGAAATACCAGGCAATCCCTCTCTGAAAAGGGAAACGGCAAAACCCCAGACATACGTTTTGGCCTATTGTGGGCCTCGTCAGTGAGGTGCAGCCATATCCCTCTAGGCACACTGAGCAACGGGTCCACGTCTGGATTTCCGCATCACACTTAGGGAGACTTCCCTGAGAGTCATAATTTGCATAAATTAAAAGAGAGAATATATATATACTGTATATATATATATATATATATATATATATATATATATATATATCTGGTGCGTTCTTTTCATAATAATGAGGTATGCAAAATACAGAAGAAGATTTGTTGTCCGACTGTGCATCTCTCTGTTTTCATCACATTTACAAAGGAGGCAGATGGGTATGGAGTGACAAGTGATGGCAACATGTTCTCTTGGAATTTTTATTTTTTATCCAATGAAAGTCACCAACTTGAATCACACATTATGGGGCAGATTTATTAAGCTAAAGACCACTGCTCCATAACTTGTCCGCCTGCTCTGAGGCTGCAGACAGAAATCAACCTGATCAAATACGATCGGGTTGATTAACACCCCCTGTTAGCGGCCAAATCTGCAGGGGGGCGGCATTGCACCAGCAGTTTAAAAGAACTGCTGGTGCAATGATAAATGCTGACAGCGTATGCTGTCGGCATTTATCGATGTGCAGCGGACATGATACGCTACATGGTATCATGCCCGCTCGCACTATGATAAAACTACCCCTTGATGTCAATGAGACACACGTGGGAAATGAGCTGTGCATGTTGTCACTGTTATTAAGTTCAATACACTTTATTTTATTACCTCCTTCACAGAAACGTTTTGTGGATTTCCATGGTGGCAGCGTGATTTTCTATTGAGATCTGCTAAGATGACATAAATTACAATTCGAAGTATTGAGTGTCCTAAGCTCAGGTAAGGGAGCTAGCTACCGTGTTTTAGGGCCTAGTTCTCTAAAGTTCTGTGACCTGTTAAAATGATCTAAATAGATCAGTCAGTTCAATAACATCGATGACAGGATAACCTAAAGGCAAATTTGACACTGTTAGATTTATAACTTGCAATAGGGAGTAGCCTACATTTATGTAGGCAATGGTGTTCCATAAAATAAGCATTTCAAAGATGCAGAGAACGTTTAAACAGTAGAAATACGAAAATATGTGAATTTACACTGTATCATAAAAATGGTTCTTAAATTACGCAGACAAAATTATATTCAATGTACATTAAAAAAAAAGTATTTCAGGTGCATGACATTTAGGGGGATATTTATCAAAGGTCTGGCAGACCTGATCCGACAGTGCGGATCAGGTCCGCCAGACCTCGCTGAATGCGGAGAGCAATACGCTCTCCGTATTCAGCATTGCACCAGCAGCTCTTGTGAGCTGCTGGTGCAATGCCGCCCCCTGCAGATTCGCGGCCAATCGTCCGCCAGCAGGGGGTGTCAATCAACCTGATCGTACTCGAATTGCAGCGATGTCTGTCCGCCTGCTCAGAGCATGCGGACAGGTTATGTAGCAGCTGTCTTTAGACCGCTGCTTCATAACTGCTGTTTCTGGCAAGCCTGCAGGCTCACCAGAAACACGGGCCCTCCAGCTCCATCTGGAGCTTGATAAATGGGCCCCTATACTAGAAAAAAAAAACTTTTGAAATTGTAAACAAGAAATCAAAATTCTAGTTACTTACACAGATGTGCCTGGTACCTTATTTATTATGTGACTAGTTACTGACACATATGTGCCTGGTACCTTATTTATTATGTGACTAGTTACTGACACATATGTGCCTGGTACCTTATTTATTATGTGACTAGTTACTGACACAGATGTGCCTGGTACCTTATTTATGATGTGACTAGTTACTGACACATATGTGCCTGGTACCTTATTTATTATGTGACTAGTTACTGACACATATGTGCCTGGTACCTTATTTATTATGTGACTAGTTAATGACACATATGTGCCTGGTACCTTATTTATTATGTGACTAGTTACTGACACATATGTGCCTGGTACCTTATTTATTATGTGACTAGTTACTGACACATATGTGCCTGGTACCTTATTTATTATGTGACTAGTTACTGACACATATGTGCCTGGTACCTTATTTATTATGTGACTAGTTACTGACACATACGTGCCTGGTACCTTATTTATTATGTGACTAGTTAATGACACATACGTGCCTGGTACCTTATTTATTATGTGACTAGTTACTGACACATACGTGCCTGGTACCTTATTTATTATGTGACTAGTTACTGACACATATGTGCCTGGTACCTTATTTATTATGTGACTAGTTAATGACACATATGTGCCTGGTACCTTATTTATTATGTGACTAGTTACTGACATATATGTACCTGGTACCTTATTTATTATGTGACTAGTTACTGACACATATGTGCCTGGTACCTTATTTATTATGTGACTAGTTACTGACACATATGTGCCTGGTACCTTATTTATTATGTGACTAGTTACTGACACAGATGTGCCTGGTACCTTATTTATTATGTGACTAGTTACTGACACATATGTGCCTGGTACCTTATTTATTATGTGACTAGATAGATACTGACACATATGTGCCTGGTACCTTATTTATTATGTGACTAGTTACTGACACATATGTGCCTGGTACCTTATTTATTATGTGATTAGTTACTGACACATATGTGCCTGGTATCTTATTTATTATGTGACTAGTTACTGACACATATGTGCCTGGTACCTTATTTATTATGTGACTAGTTACTGACACATATGTGCCTGGTACCTTATTTATTATGTGACTAGTTACTGACACATATGTGCATGGTACCTTATTTATTATGTGACTAGTTACTGACACATATGTGCCTGGTACCTTATTTATTATGTGACTAGATACTGACACATATGTGCCTGGTACCTTATTTATTATGTGACTAGACACTGACACAAATGTGCCTGGTACCTTATTTATTATGTGACTAGTTACTGACACATATGTGCCTGGTACCTTATTTATTATGTGACTAGTTACTGACACATATGTGCCTGGTACCTTATTTATTATTTGACTAGTTACTGACACATATGTGCCTGGTACCTTATTTATTATGTGACTAGTTACTGACACATATGTGCCTGGTACCTTATTTATTAAGTGACTAGTTACTGACACATATGTGCCTGGTACCTTATTTATTATGTGACTAGTTAATGACACATATGTGCCTTGTACCTTATTTATTATGTGACTAGTTACTGACACATATGTGCCTGGTACCTTATTTATTATGTGACTAGATACTGACACAAATGTGCCTGGTATCTTATTTATTATGTGACTAGTTACTGACACATATGTGCCTGGTACCTTATTTATTATGTGACTAGTTACTGACACATATGTGCCTGGTACCTTATTTATTATGTGACTAGATAGATACTGACACATATGTGCCTGGTACCTTATTTATTATGTGATTAGTTACCGACACATATGTGCCTGGTACCTTATTTATTATGTGACTAGTTAATGACACATATGTGCCTGGTACCTTATTTATTATGTGACTAGTTACTGACACATATGTGCCTGGTACCTTATTTATTATGTGACTAGTTACTGACACATATGTGCCTGGTACCTTATTTATTATGTGACTAGTTACTGACACATATGTGCCTGCTACCTTATTTATTATGTGACTAGTTACTGACACATATGTGCCTGGTACCTTATTTATTATGTGACTAGTTACTGACACATATATGCCTGGTACCTTATTTATTATGTGATTAGTTACTGACACATATGTGCCTGGTACCTTATTTATTAAGGCCTAGATTTGGAGTTCGGCGGTAAAAGGGCTGTTAACGCTCCGCGGGCTTTTTTCTGGCCGCACCATAAATTTAACTCTGGTATCGAGAGTTTAAACAAATGCTGCGTTAGGCTCCAAAAAAGGAGCGTAGAGCATTTTTACCGCAAATGCAACTCTCGATACCAGAGTTGCTTACGGACGCGGCCGGCCTCAAAAACGTGCTCGTGCACGATTCCCATAGGAAACAATGGGACTGTTTGAGCTGAAAAAAAACCTAACACCTGCAAAAAAGCAGCGTTCAGCTCCTAACGCAGCCCCATTGTTTCCTATGGGGAAACACTTCCTACGTCTGCACCTAACACCCTAACATGTACCCCGAGTCTAAACACCCCTAACCTTACACTTATTAACCCCTAATCTGCCGCCCCCGCTATCGCTGACCCCTGCATATTTTTTTTAACCCCTAATCTGCCGCTCCGTAAACCGCCGCCACCTAAGTTATCCCTATGTACCCCTAATCTGCTGCCCTAACCCCGCCGACCCCTATATTATATTTATTAACCCCTAATCTGCCCCCCTCAACGTCGCCGACACCTGCCTACACTTATTAACCCCTAATCTGCCGAGCGGACCTGAGCGCTACTATAATAAGGTTATTAACCCCTAATCCGCCTCACTAACCCTATCATAAATAGTATTAACCCCTAATCTGCCCTCCCTAACATCGCCGACACCTACCTTCAATTATTAACCCCTAATCTTCCGATCGGAGCTCACCGCTATTCTAATAAATGGATTAACCCCTAAAGCTAAGTCTAACCCTAACACTAACACCCCCCTAAGTTAAATATAATTTAAATCTAACGAAATAAATTAACTCTTATTAAATAACTTATTCCTATTTAAAGATAAATACTTACCTGTAAAATAAATCCTAATATAGCTACAATATAAATTATAATTATATTATAGCTATTTTAGGATTAATATTTATTTTACAGGCAACTTTGTAATTATTTTAACCAGGTACAATAGCTATTAAATAGTTAAGAACTATTTAATAGTTACCTAGTTAAAATAATAACAAATTTACCTGTAAAATAAATCCTAACCTAAGATATAATTAAACCTAACACTACCCTATCAATAAATTAATTAAATAAACTACCTACAATTACCTACAATTAACCTAACACTAGACTATCAATAAATTAATTAAACACAATTCCTACAAATAAATACAATTAAATAAACTAGCTAAAGTACAAAAAATAAAAAAGAACTAAGTTACAGAAAATAAAAAAATATTTACAAACATAAGAAAAATATTACAACAATTTTAAACTAATTACACCTACTCTAAGCCCCCTAATAAAATAACAAAGCCCCCCAAAATAAAAAATTCCCTACCCTATTCTAAATTAAAAAAGTTACAAGCTCTTTTACCTTACCAGCCCTGAACAGGGCCCTTTGCGGGGCATGCCCCAAGAATTTCAGCTCTTTTGCCTGTAAAAAAAAACATACAATACCCCCCACCAACATTACAACCCACCACCCACATACCCCTAATCTAACCCAAACCCCCCTTAAATAAACCTAACACTAATCCCCTGAAGATCTTCCTACCTTGTCTTCACCATCCAGGTATCACCGATCCGTCCTGGCTCCAAGATCTTCATCCAACCCAAGCGGGGGTTGGCGATCCATAATCCGGTGCTGAAGAGGTCCAGAAGAGGCTCCAAAGTCTTCCTCCTATCCGGCAAGAAGAGGACATCCGGACCGGCAAACATCTTCTCCAAGTGGCATCTTTGATCTTCTTCCATCCGGAGCGAAGCGGCAGGATCCTGAAGACCTCCAGCGCGGAACATCCATCCGGACCGACGACTGAACGACGAATAACTGTTCCTTTAAGGGACGTCATCCAAGATGGCGTCCCTCGAATTCCGATTGGCTGATAGGATTCTATCAGCCAATCGGAATTAAGGTAGGAATTTTCTGATTGGCTGATGGAATCAGCCAATCAGAATCAAGTTCAATCCGATTGGCTGATCCAATCAGCCAATCAGATTGAGCTCGCATTCTATTGGCTGTTCAGTAACTATGTGACTAGTTACTGACACACATGTGCCTGGTACCTTATTTATTATGTGACTAGTTACTGACACATATGTGCCTGGTACCTTATTTATTATGTGACTAGTTAATGACACATATGTGCCTGGTACCTTATTTATTATGTGACTAGTTACTGACACATATGTGCCTGGTACCTTATTTATTATGTGACTAGTTACTGACACATATGTGCCTGGTACCTTATTTATTATGTGACTAGTTACTGACACATATGTGCCTGGTACCTTATTTATTATGTGACTAGATAGATACTGACACATATGTGCCTGGTACCTTATTTATTATGTGATTAGTTACTGACACATATGTGCCTGGTACCTTATTTATTATGTGACTAGTTAATGACACATATGTGCCTGGTACCTTATTTATTATGTGACTAGTTACTGACACATATGTGCCTGGTACCTTATTTATTATGTGACTAGTTACTGACACATATGTGCCTGGTACCTTATTTATTATGTGACTAGTTACTGACACATATGTGCCTGCTACCTTATTTATTATGTGACTAGTTACTGACACATATGTGCCTGGTACCTTATTTATTATGTGACTAGTTACTGACACATATGTGCCTGGTACCTTATTTATTATGTGATTAGTTACTGACACATATGTGCCTGGTACCTTATTTATTATGTGACTAGTTACTGACACACATGTGCCTGGTACCTTATTTATTATGTGACTAGTTACTGACACATATGTGCCTGGTACCTTATTTATTATGTGACTAGTTAATGACACATATGTGCCTGGTACCTTATTTATTATGTGACTAGTTACTGACACATATGTGCCTGGTACCTTATTTATTATGTGACTAGTTACTGACACATATGTGCCTGGTACCTTATTTATTATGTGACTAGTTACTGACACATATGTGCCTGGTACCTTATTTATTATGTGATTAGTTACTGACACAAATGTGCCTGGTACCTTATTTATGATGTGACTAGTTACTGACACATATGTGCCTGGTACCTTATTTATGATGTGACTAGTTACTGACACAAATGTGCCTGGTACCTTATTTATTATGTGACTAGTTACTGACACATATGTGCATGGTACCTTATTTATTATGTGACTAGTTACTGACACATATGTGCCTGGTACCTTATTTATTATGTGACTAGTTAATGACACATATGTGCCTGGTACCTTATTTATTATGTGACTAGATACTGACACACATGTGCCTGATACCTTATTTATGATGTGACTAGTTACTGACACATATGTGCATGGTACCTTATTTATGATGTGACTAGTTACTGACACATATGTGCCTGGTACCTTATTTATTATGTGATTAGTTACTGACAAATATGTGCTTGGTACCTTATTTATTATATGACTAGTTACTGACACATATGTGCCTGGTACCTTATTTATTATGTGACTAGTTACTGACACATATGTGCCTGGTACCTTATTTATTATGTGACTAGTTACTGACACATATGTGCATGGTACCTTATTTATTATGTGACTAGTTACTGACACATATGTGCCTGGTACCTTATTTATTATGTGACTAGTTACTGACACATATGTGCCTGGTACCTTATTTATTATGTGACTAGTTACTGACACATATGTGCCTGGTACCTTATTTATTATGTGACTGACACATATGTGCATGGTACCTTATTTATTATGTGACTAGTTACTGACACATATGTGCCTGGTACCTTATTTATTATGTGACTAGATACTGACACACATGTGCCTGATACCTTATTTATGATGTGACTAGTTACTGACACATATGTGCATGGTACCTTATTTATTATGTGACTAGTTACTGACACATATGTGCCTGGTACCTTATTTATTATGTGACTAGTTACTGACACATATGTGCCTGGTACCTTATTTATTATGTGACTAGTTACTGACACATATGTGCCTGGTACCTTATTTATTATGTGACTGACACATATGTGCATGGTACCTTATTTATTATGTGACTAGTTACTGACACATATGTGCCTGGTACCTTATTTATTATGTGACTAGATACTGACACACATGTGCCTGATACCTTATTTATGATGTGACTAGTTACTGACACATATGTGCCTGGTACCTTATTTATTATGTGACTAGTTACTGACAAATATGTGCTTGGTACCTTATTTATTATGTGACTAGTTACTGACACATATGTGCCTGGTACCTTATTTATTATGTGACTAGTTACTGACACATATGTGCATGGTACCTTATTTATTATGTGACTAGTTACTGACACATATGTGCATGGTACCTTATTTATTATGTGACTAGTTACTGACACATATGTGCCTGGTACCTTATTTATTATGTGACTAGTTACTGACACATATGTGCCTGGTACCTTATTTATTATGTGACTAGTTACTGACACATATGTGCCTGGTACCTTATTTATTATGTGACTAGTTACTGACATATATGTGCCTGGTACCTGGTATTATGTGACTAGTTACTGACACATATGTGCCTGGTACCTTATTTATTATGTGACTAGTTACTGACACATATGTGCCTGGTACCTTATTTATTATGTGACTAGTTACTGACACATATGTGCCTGGTACCTTATTTATTATGTGACTAGTTACTGACACATATGTGCCTGGTACCTTATTTATTATGTGACTAGATACTGACACAAATGTGCCTGGTACCTTATTTATTATGTGACTAGTTACTGACACATATGTGCCTGGTACCTTATTTATTATGTGACTAGTTACTGACACATATGTGCCTGGTACCTTATTTATTATGTGACTAGTTACTGACACATATGTGCCTGGTTCCTTATTTATTATGTGACTAGATACTGACACAAATGTGCCTGGTACCTTATTTATTATGTGACTAGTTACTGACACATATGTGCCTGGTACCTTATTTATTATGTGACTAGTTACTGACACAGATGTGCCTGGTACCTTATTTATTATGTGACTAGTTACTGACACATATGTGCCTGGTACCTTATTTATTATGTAACTAGTTACTGACACATATGTGCCTGGTACCTTATTTATTATGTGACTAGTTACTGACACATATGTGCCTGGTACCTTATTTATTATGTGACTAGTTACTGACACATATGTGCCTGGTACCTTATTTATTATGTGACTAGTTACTGAAACAAATGTGCCTGGTACCTTATTTATTATGTGACTAGTTACTGACACATATGTGCCTGGTACCTTATTTATTATGTGACTAGTTACTGACACATATGTGCCTGGTACCTTATTTATTATGTGACTAGTTACTGACACATATGTGCCTGGTACCTTATTTATTGTGTGACTAGTTAATGACAGATATGTGCCTGGTACCTTATTTATTATGTGACTAGTTACTGACACACATGTGCCTGGTACCTTATTTATTTTGTGACTAGTTACTGACACATATGTGCCTGGTACCTTATTTATTATGTGACTAGTTAATGACACATATGTGCCTGGTACCTTATTTATTATGTGACTAGTTACTGACACATATGTGCCTGGTACCTTATTTATTATGTGACTAGTTACTGACACATATGTGCCTGGTACCTTATTTATTATGTGACTAGTTACTGACACATATGTGCCTGGTACCTTATTTATTATGTGATTAGTTACTGACACAAATGTGCCTGGTACCTTATTTATGATGTGACTAGTTACTGACACATATGTGCCTGGTACCTTATTTATTATGTGACTAGTTACTGACACATATGTGCCTGGTACCTTATTTATGATGTGACTAGTTACTGACACATATGTGCCTGGTACCTTATTTATTATGTGACTAGTTACTGACACATATGTGCCTGGTACCTTATTTATTATGTGACTAGTTACTGACACATATGTGCCTGGTACCTTATTTATGATGTGACTAGTTACTGACACAAATGTGCCTGGTACCTTATTTATTATGTGACTAGTTACTGACACATATGTGCATGGTACCTTATTTATTATGTGACTAGTTACTGACACATATGTGCCTGGTACCTTATTTATTATGTGACTAGATACTGACACACATGTGCCTGATACCTTATTTATGATGTGACTAGTTACTGACACATATGTGCCTGGTACCTTATTTATTATGTGACTAGTTACTGACACATATGTGCCTGGTACCTTATTTATTATGTGACTAGTTACTGACACATATGTGCCTGGTACCTTATTTATTATGTGACTAGTTACTGACACATATGTGCATGGTACCTTATTTATTATGTGACTAGTTACTGACACATATGTGCCTCGTACCTTATTTATTATGTGACTAGTTACTGACACATATGTGCCTGGTATCTTATTTATTATGTGACTAGTTACTTACACAGATGTGCCTGGTACTTTATTTATTATGTGACTAGATACTGACACATATGTGCCTGGTACCTTATTTATTATGTGACTAGTTACTGACATATATGTGCCTGGTACCTTATTTATTATGTGACTAGTTACTGACACATATGTGCCTGGTACCTTATTTATTATGTGACTAGTTACTGACACATATGTGCCTGGTACCTTATTTATTATGTGATTAGTTACTGACACATATGTGCCTGGTATCTTATTTATTATGTGACTAGTTACTGACACATATGTGCCTGGTACCTTATTTATTATGTGACTAGATACTGACACACATGTGCCTGATACCTTATTTATGATGTGACTAGTTACTGACACATATGTGCCTGGTACCTTATTTATTATGTGACTAGTTACTGACACATATGTGCCTGGTACCTTATTTATTATGTGACTAGTTACTGACACATATGTGCCTGGTACCTTATTTATTATGTGACTAGTTACTGACACATATGTGCCTGGTACCTTATTTATTATGTGACTAGTTACTGACACATATGTGCATGGTACCTTATTTATTATGTGACTAGTTACTGACACATATGTGCCTGGTACCTTATTTATTATGTGACTAGTTAATGACAGATATGTGCCTGGTACCTTATTTATTATGTGACTAGTTACTGACACACATGTGCCTGGTACCTTATTTATTATGTGACTAGTTACTGACACATATGTGCCTGGTACCTTATTTATTATGTGACTAGTTAATGACACATATGTGCCTGGTACCTTATTTGTTATGTGACTAGTTACTGACACATATGTGCCTGGTACCTTATTTATTATGAGACTAGTTACTGACACATATGTGCCTGGTACCTTATTTATTATGTGACTAGTTACTGACACATATGTGCCTGGTACCTTATTTATTATGTGATTAGTTACTGACACAAATGTGCCTGGTACCTTATTTATGATGTGACTAGTTACTGACACATATGTGCCTGGTACCTTATTTATGATGTGACTAGTTACTGACACATATGTGCCTGGTACCTTATTTATGATGTGACTAGTTACTGACACAAATGTGCCTGGTACCTTATTTATTATGTGACTAGTTACTGACACATATGTGCATGGTACCTTATTTATGATGTGACTAGTTACTGACACAAATGTGCCTGGTACCTTATTTATTATGTGACTAGTTACTGACACATATGTGCATGGTACCTTATTTATTATGTGACTAGTTACTGACACATATGTGCCTGGTACCTTATTTATTATGTGACTCGATACTGACACACATGTGCCTGATAGCTTATTTATGATGTGACTAGTTACTGACACATATGTGCCTGGTACCTTATTTATTATGTGACTAGTTACTGACACATATGTGCCTGGTATCTTATTTATTATGTGACTAGTTACTGACACATATTTGCCTGGTACCTTATTTATTATGTGACTAGTTACTGACACATATGTGCCTGGTACCTTATTTATTATGTGACTAGTTACTGACACATATGTGCATGGTACCTTATTTATTATGTGACTAGTTACTGACACATATGTGCCTGGTACCTTATTTATTATGTGACTAGTTACTGACACATATGTGCCTGGTACCTTATTTATTATGTGACTAGTTACTGACACATATGTGCCTGGTACCTTATTTATTATGTGACTAGTTACTGACACATATGTGCCTGGTACCTTATTTATTATGTGACTAGTTACTGACACATATGTGCCTGGTACCTTATTTATTATGTGACTAGTTAATGACACATATGTGCCTGGTACCTTATTTATTATGTGACTAGTTACTGACAAATATGTGCCTGGTACCTTATTTATTATGTGACTAGTTACTGACACATATGTGCATGGTACCTTATTTATTATGTGACTAGTTACTGACACATATGTGCCTGGTACCTTATTTATTATGTGACTAGTTACTGACACATATGTGCCTGGTACCTTATTTATTATGTGACTAGTTACTGACACATATGTGCCTGGTACCTTATTTATTATGTGACTGACACATATGTGCATGGTACCTTATTTATTATGTGACTAGTTACTGACACATATGTGCCTGGTACCTTATTTATTATGTGACTAGATACTGACACACATGTGCCTGATACCTTATTTATGATGTGACTAGTTACTGACACATATGTGCATGGTACCTTATTTATTATGTGACTAGTTACTGACACATATGTGCCTGGTACCTTATTTATTATGTGACTAGTTACTGACACATATGTGCCTGGTACCTTATTTATTATGTGACTAGTTACTGACACATATGTGCCTGGTACCTTATTTATTATGTGACTGACACATATGTGCATGGTACCTTATTTATTATGTGACTAGTTACTGACACATATGTGCCTGGTACCTTATTTATTATGTGACTAGATACTGACACACATGTGCCTGATACCTTATTTATGATGTGACTAGTTACTGACACATATGTGCCTGGTACCTTATTTATTATGTGACTAGTTACTGACAAATATGTGCTTGGTACCTTATTTATTATGTGACTAGTTACTGACACATATGTGCCTGGTACCTTATTTATTATGTGACTAGTTACTGACACATATGTGCATGGTACCTTATTTATTATGTGACTAGTTACTGACACATATGTGCATGGTACCTTATTTATTATGTGACTAGTTACTGACACATATGTGCCTGGTACCTTATTTATTATGTGACTAGTTACTGACACATATGTGCCTGGTACCTTATTTATTATGTGACTAGTTACTGACACATATGTGCCTGGTACCTTATTTATTATGTGACTAGTTACTGACATATATGTGCCTGGTACCTGGTATTATGTGACTAGTTACTGACACATATGTGCCTGGTACCTTATTTATTATGTGACTAGTTACTGACACATATGTGCCTGGTACCTTATTTATTATGTGACTAGTTACTGACACATATGTGCCTGGTACCTTATTTATTATGTGACTAGTTACTGACACATATGTGCCTGGTACCTTATTTATTATGTGACTAGATACTGACACAAATGTGCCTGGTACCTTATTTATTATGTGACTAGTTACTGACACATATGTGCCTGGTACCTTATTTATTATGTGACTAGTTACTGACACATATGTGCCTGGTACCTTATTTATTATGTGACTAGTTACTGACACATATGTGCCTGGTTCCTTATTTATTATGTGACTAGATACTGACACAAATGTGCCTGGTACCTTATTTATTATGTGACTAGTTACTGACACATATGTGCCTGGTACCTTATTTATTATGTGACTAGTTACTGACACAGATGTGCCTGGTACCTTATTTATTATGTGACTAGTTACTGACACATATGTGCCTGGTACCTTATTTATTATGTAACTAGTTACTGACACATATGTGCCTGGTACCTTATTTATTATGTGACTAGTTACTGACACATATGTGCCTGGTACCTTATTTATTATGTGACTAGTTACTGACACATATGTGCCTGGTACCTTATTTATTATGTGACTAGTTACTGAAACAAATGTGCCTGGTACCTTATTTATTATGTGACTAGTTACTGACACATATGTGCCTGGTACCTTATTTATTATGTGACTAGTTACTGACACATATGTGCCTGGTACCTTATTTATTATGTGACTAGTTACTGACACATATGTGCCTGGTACCTTATTTATTGTGTGACTAGTTAATGACAGATATGTGCCTGGTACCTTATTTATTATGTGACTAGTTACTGACACACATGTGCCTGGTACCTTATTTATTTTGTGACTAGTTACTGACACATATGTGCCTGGTACCTTATTTATTATGTGACTAGTTAATGACACATATGTGCCTGGTACCTTATTTATTATGTGACTAGTTACTGACACATATGTGCCTGGTACCTTATTTATTATGTGACTAGTTACTGACACATATGTGCCTGGTACCTTATTTATTATGTGACTAGTTACTGACACATATGTGCCTGGTACCTTATTTATTATGTGACTAGTTACTGACACAAATGTGCCTGGTACCTTATTTATGATGTGACTAGTTACTGACACATATGTGCCTGGTACCTTATTTATTATGTGACTAGTTACTGACACATATGTGCCTGGTACCTTATTTATGATGTGACTAGTTACTGACACATATGTGCCTGGTACCTTATTTATTATGTGACTAGTTACTGACACATATGTGCCTGGTACCTTATTTATTATGTGACTAGTTACTGACACATATGTGCCTGGTACCTTATTTATGATGTGACTAGTTACTGACACAAATGTGCCTGGTACCTTATTTATTATGTGACTAGTTACTGACACATATGTGCATGGTACCTTATTTATTATGTGACTAGTTACTGACACATATGTGCCTGGTACCTTATTTATTATGTGACTAGATACTGACACACATGTGCCTGATACCTTATTTATGATGTGACTAGTTACTGACACATATGTGCCTGGTACCTTATTTATTATGTGACTAGTTACTGACACATATGTGCCTGGTACCTTATTTATTATGTGACTAGTTACTGACACATATGTGCCTGGTACCTTATTTATTATGTGACTAGTTACTGACACATATGTGCATGGTACCTTATTTATTATGTGACTAGTTACTGACACATATGTGCCTCGTACCTTATTTATTATGTGACTAGTTACTGACACATATGTGCCTGGTATCTTATTTATTATGTGACTAGTTACTTACACAGATGTGCCTGGTACCTTTATTTATTATGTGACTAGATACTGACACATATGTGCCTGGTACCTTATTTATTATGTGACTAGTTACTGACATATATGTGCCTGGTACCTTATTTATTATGTGACTAGTTACTGACACATATGTGCCTGGTACCTTATTTATTATGTGACTAGTTACTGACACATATGTGCCTGGTACCTTATTTATTATGTGATTAGTTACTGACACATATGTGCCTGGTATCTTATTTATTATGTGACTAGTTACTGACACATATGTGCCTGGTACCTTATTTATTATGTGACTAGATACTGACACACATGTGCCTGATACCTTATTTATGATGTGACTAGTTACTGACACATATGTGCCTGGTACCTTATTTATGATGTGACTAGTTACTGACACATATGTGCCTGGTACCTTATTTATTATGTGACTAGTTACTGACACATATGTGCCTGGTATCTTATTTATTATGTGACTAGTTACTGACACATATTTGCCTGGTACCTTATTTATTATGTGACTAGTTACTGACACATATGTGCCTGGTACCTTATTTATTATGTGACTAGTTACTGACACATATGTGCATGGTACCTTATTTATTATGTGACTAGTTACTGACACATATGTGCCTGGTACCTTATTTATTATGTGACTAGTTACTGACACATATGTGCCTGGTACCTTATTTATTATGTGACTAGTTACTGACACATATGTGCCTGGTACCTTATTTATTATGTGACTAGTTACTGACACATATGTGCCTGGTACCTTATTTATTATGTGACTAGTTACTGACACATATGTGCCTGGTACCTTATTTATTATGTGACTAGTTAATGACACATATGTGCCTGGTACCTTATTTATTATGTGACTAGTTACTGACACATATGTGCCTGGTACCTTATTTATTATGTGACTAGTTACTGACACATATGTGCCTGGTACCTTATTTATTATGTGACTAGTTACTGACACATATGTGCCTGGTATCTTATTTATTATGTGACTAGTTACTGACACATATGTGCCTGGTATCTTATTTATTATGTGACTAGTTACTGACACATATGTGCCTGGTACCTTATTTATTATGTGACTAGTTAATGACACATATGTGCCTGGTACCTTATTTATTATGTGACTAGTTACTGACACAAATGTGCCTGGTAGCTTATTTATTATGTGACTAGTTACTGACACATATGTGCCTGGTACCTTATTTATTATGTGACTAGTTACTGACACATATGTGCCTGGTACCTTATTTATTATGTGACTAGTTACTGACACATATGTGCCTGGTACCTTATTTATTATGTGACTAGTTACTGACACATATGTGCCTGGTACCTTATTTATTATGTGACTAGATACTGACACAAATGTGCCTGGTACCTTATTTATTATGTGACTAGTTACTGACACATATGTGCCTGGTACCTTATTTATTATGTGACTAGTTACTGACACATATGTGCCTGGTACCTTATTTATTATGTGACTAGTTACTGACACATATGTGCCTGGTACCTTATTTATTATGTGACTAGTTACTGACACATATGTGCCTGGTACCTTATTTATTATGTGACTAGTTACTGACACATGTGTGCCTGGTACCTTATTTATTATGTGACTAGTTACTGACACATATGTGCCTGGTACCTTATTTATTATGTGACTAGTTACTGACACATATGTGCCTGGTACCTTATTTATTATGTGACTAGTTACTGACACATATGTGCCTGGTACCTTATTTATTATGTGACTAGTTACTGACACATATGTGCCTGGTACCTTATTTATTATGTGACTAGTTACTGACACATATGTGCCTGGTACCTTATTTATTATGTGACTAGTTACTGACACATATGTGCCTGGTACCTTATTTATTATGTGACTAGATACTGACACAAATGTGCCTGGTACCTTATTTATTATGTGACTAGTTACTGACACATATGTGCCTGGTACCTTATTTATTATGTGACTAGTTACTGACACATATGTGCCTGGTACCTTATTTATTATGTGACTAGTTACTGACACATATGTGCCTGGTACCTTATTTATTATGTGACTAGTTACTGACACATATGTGCCTGGTACCTTATTTATTATGTGACTAGTTACTGACACATATGTGCCTGGTACCTTATTTATTATGTGACTAGTTACTGACACATATGTGCATGGTACCTTATTTATTATGTGACTAGTTACTGACACATATGTGCCTGGTACCTTACTTATTATGTGACTAGTTACTGACACATATGTGCCTGGTACCTTATTTATTATGTGACTAGTTACTGACACATATGTGCCTGGTACCTTATTTATTATGTGACTAGTTACTGACACATATGTGCCTGGTACCTTATTTATTATGTGACTAGTTACTGACACATATGTGCCTGGTACCTTATTTATTATGTGACTAGTTAATGACACATATGTGCCTGGTACCTTATTTATTATGTGACTAGTTACTGACACATATGTGCCTGGTACCTTATTTATTATGTGACTAGTTACTGACACATATGTGCCTGGTACCTTATTTATTATGTGACTAGTTACTGACACATATGTGCCTGGTATCTTATTTATTATGTGACTAGTTACTGACACATATGTGCCTGGTATCTTATTTATTATGTGACTAGTTACTGACACATATGTGCCTGGTACCTTATTTATTATGTGACTAGTTAATGACACATATGTGCCTGGTACCTTATTTATTATGTGACTAGTTACTGACACAAATGTGCCTGGTAGCTTATTTATTATGTGACTAGTTACTGACACATATGTGCCTGGTACCTTATTTATTATGTGACTAGTTACTGACACATATGTGCCTGGTACCTTATTTATTATGTGACTAGTTACTGACACATATGTGCCTGGTACCTTATTTATTATGTGACTAGTTACTGACACATATGTGCCTGGTACCTTATTTATTATGTGACTAGATACTGACACAAATGTGCCTGGTACCTTATTTATTATGTGACTAGTTACTGACACATATGTGCCTGGTACCTTATTTATTATGTGACTAGTTACTGACACATATGTGCCTGGTACCTTATTTATTATGTGACTAGTTACTGACACATATGTGCCTGGTACCTTATTTATTATGTGACTAGTTACTGACACATATGTGCCTGGTACCTTATTTATTATGTGACTAGTTACTGAGACATATGTGCCTGGTACCTTATTTATTATGTGACTAGTTACTGACACATATGTGCATGGTACCTTATTTATTATGTGACTAGTTACTGACACATATGTGCCTGGTACCTTATTTATTATGTGACTAGTTACTGACACATATGTGCCTGGTACCTTATTTATTATGTGACTAGTTACTGACACATATGTGCCTGGTACCTTATTTATTATGTGACTAGTTACTGACACATATGTGCCTGGTACCTTATTTATTATGTGACTAGTTACTGACACATATGTGCCTGGTACCTTATTTATTATGTGACTAGTTACTTACACAGATGTGCCTGGTACTTTATTTATTATGTGACTAGATACTGACACATATGTGCCTGGTACCTTATTTATTATGTGACTAGTTACTGACACATATGTGCCTGGTACCTTATTTATTATATGACTAGTTACTGACACATATGTGCCTGGTACCTTATTTATTATGTGATTAGTTACTGACACATATGTGCCTGGTACCTTATTTTTTATGTGACTAGTTACTGACACATATGTGCCTGCTACCTTATTTATTATGTGACTAGTTACTGACACATATGTGCCTGGTACCTTATTTATTATGTGACTAGTTACTGACACATATGTGCCTGGTACCTTATTTATGATGTGACTAGTTACTGACACATATGTGCCTGAAGTTAGGTTTCGGCAATGTTAGGGAGGGCAGATTAGGGGTTAATACTATTTATTATAGGGTTTTTGAGGCGGGAGTGAGGCGGATTAGGGGTTAATAACTTTATTATAGTAGCGGTGATGTCCGGTCGGCAGATTAGGTGTTAATAATTGTAGGTAGGTGGCAGCGACGTTGGGGGGGCAGATTAGGGGTTAATTATTATAATATAGGGGTCGGCGGTGTTAGGGGCAGCAGATTAGTGGTACATAGGGATAATGTAGGTTGCGGCGGTGTACGGAGCGGCAGATTAGGGGTTAAAAGTGTAATGCAGGTGTCAGCGATAGCGGGGGCGGCAGATTAGGGTTTAATAAGTGTAAGGTTAGGGGTGTTTAGACGCGGGGTAGATGTTAGGGTGTTAGGTGCAGACTTAGGAAGTGTTTCCCCATAGGAAACAATGGGGCTGCGTTAGGAGCTGAACGCTGCTTTTTTGCAGGTGTTAGGTTTTTTTTCAGCTCAAACGGCCCCATTGTTTCCTATGGGGAAATCGTGCACGAGCACGTTTTTGAAGCTGGCCGCGTCCGTAAGCACCGCTGGTATTAAGAGTTGCAGTGGCGGTAAATATGTCTGTACGCTCTCCCTTTTTGGAGCCTAACGCAGCCATTCTGTGAACTCTAAATACCAGCGGTATTTAAAAGGTGCGGGGGGGGAAAAGCACTCGTAGCTAACGCACCCCTTCTAATGCAAAACTCTAAATCTAGGCGTATGTGATTAGTTACTGACATAAATGTGCCTGGTACCTTATTTATTATGGGATAAGGCACTTAAACAAATGTACCAGGGAAGGACTCAAGATATTTTGCTCACACTTATGGTAATAGTAGTGCTTTACATTTAAATAGTATTATGATTACATTTTTTATTAAAAATTATATAGAAAAATAGTTACTATCAATCAATTTATTGTAACTTTATATCAGAGCTTCCAGCTGTCTGACATTTTGTGGGATTGTCACAATTTGAGATCTCTTCTTGCTGTCCCTTTCACAATTTCCCCAAACCTAATAAAAGTCCATGTTTTCCAAGCAGGACGTAGCCTTGCCCTGATGCACCCACTCCTTGTCGAGCCAGGGCCAATTTCCAAATGATCTTCACCATAACATGACTCCCCTGCCGGTTTACCAAGGCTCTGCCCCTGGATGTCCTTGACTAAGTCACCAGCTTCCCAATCCCAGGCATTTTCATGCAAGCAAAAGTCTAACACATAAAAACATTTTCTTTTCACACTTTTATGTCCCTTTAGTACTAGCTATATTTTACATTTATTTGCAGCACAAAAAATAAAACCATCAAATAAGTGTAACTCAAAAATTAACTTTCTGTCAGTGCATTTCTGAGTTACAGAAACTCTAAAGACCGCTGCTCCATAACTTGTCCGTCTGCTCTGAGGGGGCGGACAGAAATCAACCTGATCGAATACGATCGGATTGATTGACACACCCTGCTAGCGGCTGAGTGGCCGTGAATCTGCTGGGGGCGGCATTGCACCAGCAGTTCACAAGAACTGCTGGTGCAATGATAAATGCCGACAGCGTATGCTGTCGGCATTTATCGATGTTTTGCGGACATGATACACTACATCGTATCATGTCCGCTCGCACATTGTTAAATATGCTAGAATACAAAAGAGAGAGAGAAGGTAGAGAGAAGGTAGGAACTCAATAAGTTACTACACACAAGACAGGGATTTCAGCACACTAATTTTTTTAGTCAATAATTATCGTAGACCCACGAACATAAGTGGTTAGATACAGGGCCTCTCAAATCATGGATACACATAATGAGAATAAATCTACAAATGTATAGTATGAAATAACAATAACGTTTACGGTCAGAACATTGAGTCACCATCGATAAAGCTACCGCGAAACGCATCTGGTGACTCGCCTAAGGGGGTCAGAGGTACTTCAATTGTTATATGCACCGACAACACTAAGGTCTGTGAACTTTTATCTCACTTTGTATCCAATAAAGGTTAAGTTTTACTACTATAAGACCGGAGTGACTGAACGTTTCATTGTGACAAGTCGGTTCAAACTACTCACAGGTAATCATATGATAGTTAAGGAGAGTGAGTTTGCAACGCATATAATATATATTGGAAGATTTACTGCCTAAATAATTGTTTTTTGTTTTAAATGTATAGTATGGACAAATGAACCATTAATAATAATATAAATGACACTCAGAGAAGGGTTGTTCAGATTACCTAAAACACAAAAGAATCAATTGCAAACATATATAAGGACCATATAAGGACCATTCAGCACCTCTACTGACAGGTGAAAAAAATCAGGCTACCTTAGTAATCCATTAGGCTCTATGCTGCAATGACCAGTAGGATACATGCATAATGTTTGTGTGTTACATTAAAGGAAAGCGAAACTGATAAGGGGTATGTACAACACCTGTTTCAGAGGACACCACTACAATATAGTATTACACGGTGTCATGAAAGTAATAGTACAATAGGATCTATGTACACCCCCAGTTTAATCAGGTCGCTACCAAAACAGTGTAAGGTACAGCTTTAAGAACAAACACAGAAGCATATGTTAAGGCGTCTACAGCAATGGCTTTCCTATAAATGCAAACAGTGGTCGTTTAAATTGTTAGGAAAAAGTTCAATGTAGTAAGCTGTGAATCTCCTCTGTTAATCAGGTGCATAAGTTATAATTACCACCTTTAGTCCTCCACATAAGCATTAGCAGCTATTCTCTAAAGAATGTTTCCATAAAGCAGAGGTCCGTAGCTTTTCCGATTGAAATAAAGTTTGTACAAAGTTACCATCCTGTTTGGCAAACTTCCAAATGCTTGTTTGCTTGTTAGGTAAAAAGCAGCTGCGAATTGCACCAAAAAAAATTTGCTTCCTTCTGTGAAGCTGACACCGACCGTTAGGTAAGAAACAGAGCAACCCGCTCTGAGTGCGTCACTGCCGACGCGCGTTTCACCCCCCACGTGACTACAGCATCATTGGGGCTTCCTAGTGAACCAGAGAGCTCACATTATAATGGTATAACCCAATGTAATTCTGTCTTGGGTTCTCTAACTGATTAAAATAGCTTATCTCCCTTAAACATTTATATTGTTAAATATGCCCCGAGGTCTCAGGTGTTAGAAAAAAAAAGGTTGCAAAGTGCTTTAACATAGAGATACATACATACACATGTCTAAATATGTACAGTTTCTCACAAAAGTGAGTACACCCCTCACATTTTTGTAAATATTTTATTATATATTTTTATGTGACAACACTGAAGAAATGAAACTTTGCTACAATATAAAGTAGTGAGTGTACAGCCTGTATAACAGTGTAAATTTGCTGTCCCCTCAAAATAACTCAACACACAGTCATTAATGTCTAAACAGTTGGCAACAAAAGTGAGTACACCCCTAAATGTAAATGTCCAAATAGGGCCCAAAGTCTCAATATTTTGTGTGGCCACCATTATTTTCCAGCACTGTCTTAACCCTCTTGGGCATAGAGTACACCAGAGCTTCACAGGTTGCTACTGGAGTCCTCTTCCACTCCTCCATGACAACATCACGGAGTGCTCTCCCACCTTCTGTTTGATGATGCCCCACAGATGCTCAATTGGGTTTAGGTCTGGAGACATGCTTGACCAGTCAATCACCTTTACCCTCAGCTTCTTTAGCAAGGAATTGGTCGTCTTGGTGGTGTGTTTGGGGTCATTATCATGTTGGAATACTGATCTGCGGCCCAGTCTCCGAAGGGAAGGGATCATGCTCTGCTTCAGTATGTCACAGTACATGTTGGCATTCATGGTTCCCTCAATGAACTGTAGCTCCCCAGTGCCAGCAGCACTCATGCAGGCCAAGACCATGACACTCCCACTACCATGCTTGACTGTAGGCAAGACACACTTGTCTTTGTACTCCTCACCTGGTTGCCGACAGACACGCTTGACACCATATGAACCAAATTAGTTTATCTTGGTCTCATCGGACCACAGGACATGGTTCCAGTAATCCATGTCCTTGGTCTTCTTGTCTTCAGCAAACTGTTTGCAGGCTTTCTTGTGCATCATCTTTAGAAGAGGCTTCCTTCTGGGACGACAGCCATGCAGACCAATTTGATGCAGTGTGCAGCGTATGGTCTGACCGCTGACATGCTGACCCCCCACCCCTCCAACCTCTGCAGCAATGCTGGCAGCACTCATACGTCTATTTTCCAAAGACAAACTCTGGATATGATGCTGAGCACGTGCACTCAACTTCTTTGGTCGACCATGGCAAGGCATGTTCTGAGTGGAACCTGTCCTGTGAAACTGCTGTATAGTCTTGTCCACCGTGCTGCAGCTTAGTTTCAGGGTCTTGGCTATCTTCTTATAGCATAGGCCATCTCTATGTAGAGCAACAATTCTTTTTTTCAGATCCTCAGAGAGTTCTTTTCCATGAGGTGCCATGTTGAACTTCCAGTGACCAGTATGAGAGAGTGTGAGAGCTATAACACCAAATTTAACACACCTGCTCCCCATTCACACCTGAGGCCTTGTAACACTAACGAGTCACATGACACCGGGAAGGGAAAATGGCTAATTGGGCCCAATTTTGACATTTCCACTTAGGGTTGTACTCACCTTTGTTGCCAATGGTTTATACATTAATGGCTGTGTGTTGAGTTATTTTGAGGGGACAGCAAATTTACACTGTTATACAGGCTGTACACTCACTACTTTACATTGTAGCAAAGTGTCATTTCTTCAGTGTTGTCACATGAAAAGATATAATAAAATATTTACAAAAATGTGAGGGGTGTACTCAGATTTGTGAGATACTGTATATATATATATATATATATATATATATATATATATATAGGTATGTACATATGTATTTATGTATTTATATGTGTATTCATGTATTTCCAGACATACACATATAAACACATAAATACAAATATATACTTATATAGGGGCCGATTTCTGAAAGTACGGACAGACATGATCTGCTGTAGCGATCATGTCCGCCGGACATCGATAAATCCTGACAGCATACTCTGTCGGCATTTATCATTTATCATTTCACAAGCAGTTCTGGTGAACTGCTTGTGCAATGCCGCCACCTGCAGATTGGCCGCTAGCAGGGGGTGTCAATCAACCCGATCATATGCGATTGAGCGGATTGCTGTCCGCCGACGCAGAGGAGGCGGGCGAGTTAAGTAGCATCGATCTTAAGGCGAGCCTGAAACAGCTCTATTAAGCTCCATTCAGAGCTTGATGAATCGGCCCCTTAGACATATATATAAGTGCATTGGAGCCCTTTGCAACCAAGTAGCTGAAAAAATGTAAAAGCATATTTATGCAATATTCATATTTAATAATGTGCTTTTGCTGTAAATATTTCACATTCCAATGTTCTGCACATAGCACAATATGTTGTTAGCGCACTTGAAAATATGAGCTGGGTGTTAGGTTTCTTGCTCCATTGACTCCTATGGGTGAATATGTTGTACATGCACGGTATTGTAAGTGCAGCTTTTTACACTAGTCGGGTTAGTGCGCAAACAAAAGCTATTTTGCTTTCAATTTGTAATACAAGTGAAACGCAACGCACACTAAAAACTTACTTCTAGCGGAGTTGCCGCACAAGTGGGAGCGTTAAAAAATACTCTATTTGTAATCTGGCCCAAAATGTTTTTGTTGTTTTTTTTTGGGGGGGGGGGGGGTTGTGATGAACAATTCATCTGAAACAAATGTTTGGTTTGTGCATGACATTGCTGCAAATGCTGCTGCCATATAGTGCTCAAGACTTGAAAACTTATATAAATGGATAAATAAAACATAATTTAGAATCCATTACTCATTACTAATGGGTATTACTCTCTACCACTAGGAGGAGGCAAAGATTCCCAAACCCCAACAGCTCTATAAAACCCCTCCCACCCCACACAAACCTCAGTCTAACGTATAAAAAAGCAAGAGAGGTAAGAAAAATGAATGACAGCCAAAAAATGAGCAAGGAAAAAGGATGTGCTGAAAAAAACAAACCCCCCCCCAAAAAAAGGGTGGGGTCTTGTGGATTCTCACCACCATGAAATAAATGAATTTATCAGCTAAGCATAAATTATGTTTTTTTTCATACAGGTGGTGAGAGTCCACAATCCATTACTTATGAATGAACTAATGCCAAAGCTGTGGAGTCCACGAGTAATAACATAAAGGGAGGGATTTAAAAACATATTATTTTTCAGTAAACAACCCCAAAAATATTGTTTTTTTTTATAGCCGAGCAAACGTGTGCAAACCCGACGTGTGTACACCAACACGCGGGAGAACTAAAAGAGACATGGGCTAACATGACAGGCAAACCTGGCGCGCAAAAAACTTGCAGCTCCTAAGAGACATGCGCTAACCTAAGCTGAAGAGCATAAACCGGACGTGTGCAATCCTGATGCGCACCAAAAAGCAAGGGAATAGTGAAAGATCTGTCCCAGGGCCAAATATAAAAACATATATAGATAAACTTTTTAAAATAAAAAAGTGCCCATAATATACTGTAGCTAATGAATATCTACATGTCTGTTTTTTTTAAATAGACTTAGCTATAGACACTCGTCCACTAGCAATCAAGTAGCAGACAGTCAAACCAGTACTGAAACATATCAGGTTATGGGATAGGAGTATATTGAATATCCGTAAACGGAGGCAGAAGACACGTCCCTGTGACCTATTACAGAGGGCCTATGAAGGATTTCCCATCCCTCTGACAAGCACTGTACTCATAGGGGCATATTTATCAAGCGCCGTATGAAGCTTGCTGCCCGTGTTTCTAACCAGAAACAGAAGTTATGAAGCAGCGGTCTAAAGACAGTTGCTCATAACGTGTTCACCTGCTCTGAGGCGGCGGACAGAAATCAACCCGATCGAATACAATCGGTTTGATTGACACCCCCTGCTAGCAGCTGATGGGCGCAAATCTGCAGGGGACGGCATTGCACCAGCAGTTCACCAGAACTGCTGTTGCAATGATAAATGCCAAGAGCGTATGCTGTCGGCATTTATCAATGTGCAGCGGACATGATCTGCAATATCGGATCAGGTCCGCTCGCACATTAATAAATAGGCCCCTGAGAGGTAACGGCCTCAATATAGACTGAAAACCACTTTCTCCCCTTATACCTAAGGAGCAAAAGGAGGCCCTCGCTGGTCCTTTAAATTGTGAGCTTAATCAGGTCTGAAAGAAGGGGAGGTATCCCTGAAGAAACCAGAGGTGTAACTAGAAACCACAGGGCCCAGGTGCAAGAATCTAAGAAGGGCCCCCCACCCCCCAAAAAAGGTTAATTTTATACATATCTTTTTTTTTTTTAACATTTAACACAGAAAAAAAAAAGTGAATCAGATTACATGTCTGCAAAAGGAGGTACCCTGTGCCCACAGTCTGTGAGATGGTCTGACCCCCTATTACTGTATATAGTGACACTGTTTAACCCACCAGTACTCTATATAGTGAGTCAGTGACACAGTCTGTAATCTGCCGGTGAGATGGCTGGCCTGACGCTACCTGCCCCAGTACTTTATAAAGTGACCACAGTAGTCTGTGACATAGTCCAGCCCCTCCGTACTGTATATAGTGGTACTGTATAGTGACACTGTTTAACCCACCAGTACTGTATATAGTGGTACTGTATAGTGACACTGTTTAACCCACCAGTACTGTATATAGTGGTACTGTATAGTGACACTGTTTAACCCACCAGTACTGTATATAGTGGTACTGTATAGTGACACTGTTTAATCCACAAGTACTGTATATAGTGGTACTGTATAGTGACACTGTTTAACCCACCAGTACTGTATATAGTGGTACTGTATAGTGACACTGTTTAACCCACCAGTACTGTATATAGTGGTACTCTATAGTGACACTGTTTAACCCACCAGTACTGTATATAGTGGTACTGTATAGTGACACTGTTTAACCCACCAGTACTGTATATAGTGGTACTGTATAGTGACACTGTTTAACCCACCAGTACTGTATATAGTGGTACTGTATAGTGACACTGTTTACCCCACCAGTACTGTATATAGTGGTACTGTATAGTGACACTGTTTAACCCCCCCCCCCCCCATGCTGTAGTAACAAGGTCTGTAATTTGCTGGTTCCACCCCCTGTAGTTCCGTACCTGCCTGAAACATCACATTGATTAAAGTCACAAATTAAAGGACCAGCAATATATATTCAGTTAACTCTTTAATCTTAGCTAACAGGTGGGCTTTGAGGTATAGTAACACCATGTTTTGATGTGTTCTCTGGGAGCCTAAGAGGTAGATTTAACAAGCAGTGGATGTTGCAATCTACCCCTGTAGTTTCCAGATCGCTGGAAACATAAGTTAAAAAGCAGAGGCGGACAGCAATTATACATGTGGCTTTCGTTTCGTTCCGAATCGAAATTCGGATGAATTTGTCAAATTCAGAGCTTCAGATCGATTCGAATTTCCGAATTTTTGTAGCAGCGAAACTAACGAATAAATCCGAATTAGTTTGGATTTATTCGTTACATTCGGATGGCCATGGACTAATCACAATTACACTAGTATTGTACAGTATATTAGGTTATATCACTCTGCTATGGGTTACACCTAATATTACAGTACATAATACTATTCTAATACACAGCACATCCCACCTAACACATACCGAACTTCCAAATTTACCAATCGAATCCGAATGGGATACATCCAAATTTATTCGAATCCGAATGAATCTGAAATGAATGCTTTCGAATGTATCCGAATTCGAATCGATACGAAAACAAAATTCGAAAACATTCAAATCGGTCTGAAACAAAACAAAATGAATTTTTCTGCCGCGCAAAAGTCTAACAGCAATCATCCCGGTCAGAAACGATAGGGTTTATGACACCCCCCCTGCTAGCAGCCAATTGGGCGCGAATCTGCAGGACGCAGCATTGCACAAGCATTTCACTAGCTTGTGCATACGCTGTCAGAATTTAGCAATGTCGGTGCTACAGCGGATCATGTCCGTCCGACATTTAATAAATAGGCCCCTAAGGGTCAAAAATTTTAAAATGTTTCTAGATGTAATCTCAGCAAAATAATGTAACCAAAAAAGGAAAACTTGTTGAAATCTCAGATAATATTTCTATGTGATCATATAGATTGTTTTAATAGGCATATTTACAGCTGAGAATAAAAGCTTTTCATTGTGCGCAGCTAACACAGAACAGACACCAGGAGACATACAGAAGCATAGACATGAGGTGTCTCATAAAGTGGTGACACCCCATGCTGGGACATCTTCTTTTCTAGGAAGCAATAACTGACAGAATTCCCCTCTCAATTTGCAGCAGAGAAAAGGTATTTACTACTTGACTCATCCATGATTCAAACAATAGTGAAACAGACAAGATGTATCACCTTGGGACGAGCAACCACTGAGGATAAAAAAATGTGAAGTTTCATCTCTACAGTATTTTTCACTTAAAGGAACAGTCTACTCTGATTGATTGCTTAAAAAGATAGATAATCCCTATATAACCCATTCCACAGTTTTATATCATGAACACAGTTATATTAATATACTTTTCAAAGTCACTCACATAAGTACAAACAAACAATTCCTGAGTGATCTGGGACTGGCGGAGTTCTTTATGCATATGAAGCAATATATGGATGTAGCCTGAGCGCCTCAACTAGAAGTGGGCTAGGATGTGAATAGGTAGTACACGTGTATTTATTAATGACAATAAATGTTGACAGTTAAAACAATTAAAACAATAATTAAAACAAAAGTTTAAACAATAAATAATATGCAAAGGTACCTATGTGGAATATTCAGATAGTACATTAGACAATCTTAATAATAATATGCCAATAAAAGCTATATATACATATATATATGGAAAAAGTACCACTAAAGAACGTACCACTAATCAGTACTACACCACTTTGGTACACAAATGGGGCACTAAGCGCCCAGCGGGGTCTTGGCCGTGGTGTAGTGAGAATGCACAAATTGTTCCTATCAGTTGAGTGTAATTTGTAATCTCAGGTTTTGGGATTACAAATTACACTCAACTGGTCCTGGGATTACAAATTTCACTCAACTGATAGGAACAATTTGTGCCTTCTCACTACACCACGGCCAAGACCCCGCTGGGCGCTTAGTGCCCCATTTGTGTACCAAGGTGGTGTAAGACAATAGGGTCTGTAATGATGTTTAAAATAGTCATGTATTTGTGTACCAAGGTGCTGTAAAACAACAGGGTTTGATCTGATGTCTGATTTTTGCATGTAATTTAGAGGTGCCCCAAGTTAATGGCGTCTGATCTAACGTCAGATATGGGCATATAACTAAGAAGGTTTGATAGAGAATATGGTCTGAAATGACATCTAATAAGGACATATAGGTGAGAGGAACAAGAAAATAGATCCTGTTCAGACGGCTGATATGTGGCTGCATGACCATGGGTTATTTTCAAATCTGCTATGGGCATGTAACTGAGAGGGACTGCGAGACAATAGGGTCTAATCTGACAACTGATATGGGCATGTAACTGAGAGGGGCTTCGAGACAATGGGGTCTAACCGAACATCTGATATGGGCATGTAACTGAGAGAGGCTGCAGGTCAATGGGGTCTAATCAAACATCTAATATGAGCATGTAACAGAGAGGCTTCAAGACAATGGGTTCTAACCGGACATCTGATATGGGAATGTTACCTGAGAAGAGGCTGCAGCACAATGTGGCCTGACCTGACATCTGATATGGGCATGTAACTGAGAGAGGCTGCAGGTCAATGGGGTCTAATCAGACATCTAATATGAGCATGTAACAGGGGTTGCATGACAATAATGTCTGATCTGACATCTAATATGGGCATGTAACTGAGAGAGGCTGTGGGACAATGGGGTCTGATCTTACATCTGAAATGGGCATGTAACTGAGAGGTGCTGCATGACAATGGGGTGTGGTCAGACAGCTGATATGGGCAAGTAACTGAGAGAGGATGCAGCACAATGGTGTCTGATCTGACATCTAATATAGGCATGTAACTGAGAGAGGCTGCAGCACAATGGGGTCTGATCAGACATCTGATATGGGCATGTTAATGAGAGGGGCTGCATAACAATGGGGTCTGATCTGACAACTGATATGGGCATGCAACGGAGAGGTGCAGCAGCACAATGTGGTCTGACCTGACACCTGATATGGGCATGTAACTGAGAGGGGCTGCAAGACAATGGGGTCTGATCTGACATCTGATATGGGCATGTAACTGAGAGGTGCTGCAGCACAATGGAGTCTAATCTGACATCTGATATGGGCATGTAACTGAGAGGGGCTGCAAGACAATGGGGTCTGGTCTGAAAACTGATATGGGCATGCAACGGAGAGGTGCAGCAGCACAATGTGGTCTGACCTGACACCTGATATGGGCATGTAAATGAGAGGGGCTGCAAGACAATGGGGTCTGATTTGACATCTGATATGGGCATGTAACTGAGAGGTGCTGCAGCACAATGGAGTCTGATCTGACATCTGATATGGGCATGTAACTGAGAGGGGCTGCAAGACAATGGGGTCTGGTCTGACTTCTGATATGGGCATGTAACTGAGAGGTGCTGCAGCACAATGGAGTCTGACCTGACATCTGATATGGGCATGTAACTGAGAGGTGCTGAAAGACAATGGAGTCTGACCTGACATCTGATATGGGCATGTAACTGAGAGGGGCTGCAAGACAATGGGGTCTGATCTGACATCAGATATGGGCATGTAACTGAGAGGTGTTGCAGCACAATGGGGTCTGATCTGACATCTGATATGGGTATGTAACTGAGAGGTGATGCAGCACAATGGGGTCTGATCTGACACCTGATATGGGCATGTAACTGAGAGGGGCTGCAAGACAATGGGGTCTGATCTGACATCTGATATGGGAATGTAACTTAGAGGTGCTGCAGCACAATGGGTCTGATCTGACATCTGATATGGGCATGTAACTGAGAGGGGCTGCAAGACAATGGGGTCTGATCTGACATCTGATATTGGCATGTAACTGGTAGAGGCTGTAAGACAATGGGATCTGCTCAGGCATCTGATAAGGGCATGTAACTGAGAGGGGCTGCAAGACAATGGGGTCTGATCTGACATCTGATATGGGCATGTAACTGAGAGGGGCTGCAAGACAATGGGGTCTGATCTGACATCTGATAAGGGCATGTAACTGAGAGGGGCTGCAAGACAATGGGGTCTGATCAGGCATCTGATAAGGGCATGTAACTGAGAGGGGCTGCAAGACAATGGGGTCTGATCTGACATCTGATATGGGCATGTAACAGAGGGGCTGCAAGACAATGGGGTCTGATCAGGCATCTGATAAGGGCATGTAACTGAGAGGGGCTGCAAGACAATGGGGTCTGATCTGACATCTGATAAGGGCATGTAACTGAGAGGGGCTGCAAGACAATGGGGTCTGATCTGACATCTGATAAGGGCATGTAACTGAGAGAGGCTGTAAGACAATGGGGTCTGATCTGACATCTGATAAGGGCATGTAACTTGAGAGAGGCTGTAAGACAATGGGGTATGATCTGACATCTGATAAGGGCATGTAACTGAGAGAGGCTGTAAGACAATGGGGTCTGATCTGACATCTGATAAGGGCATGTAACTGAGAGAGGCTGTAAGACAATGGGATCTGATCTGACATCTGATATTCGCATGTAACTGGGAGAGGCTGTGAGACAATGGGATCTGATCTGACATCTGATAAGGGCATGTAACTGAGAGAGGCTGTAAGACAATGGGGTCTGATCTGACATCTGATATGGGCATGTAACTGAGAGGGGCTGCAAGACAATGGGGTCTGATCTGACATCTGATATGGGCATGTAACTGAGAGGTGCTGCAGCACAATGGAGTCTAATCTGACATCTGATATGGGCATGTAACTGAGAGGGGCTGCAAGACAATGGGGTCTGGTCTGAAAACTGATATGGGCATGCAACGGAGAGGTGCAGCAGCACAATGTGGTCTGACCTGACACCTGATATGGGCATGTAAATGAGAGGGGCTGCAAGACAATGGGGTCTGATTTGACATCTGATATGGGCATGTAACTGAGAGGTGCTGCAGCACAATGGAGTCTGATCTGACATCTGATATGGGCATGTAACTGAGAGGGGCTGCAAGACAATGGGGTCTGGTCTGACATCTGATATGGGCATGTAACTGAGCGGTGCTGCAGCACAATGGAGTCTGACCTGACATCTGATATGGGCATGTAACTGAGAGGTGCTGCAAGACAATGGAGTCTGACCTGACATCTGATATGGGCATGTAACTGAGAGGGGCTGCAAGACAATGGGGTCTGATCTGACATCAGATATGGGCATGTAACTGAGAGGTGTTGCAGCACAATGGGGTCTGATCTGACATCTGATATGGGTATGTAACTGAGAGGTGCTGCAGCACAATGGGGTCTCATCTGACACCTGATATGGGCATGTAACTGAGAGGGGCTGCAAGACAATGGGGTCTGATCTGACATCTGATATGGGCATGTAACTTAGAGGTGCTGCAGCACAATGGGTCTGATCTGACATCTGATATGGGCATGTAACTGAGAGGGGCTGCAAGACAATGGGGTCTGATCTGACATCTGATATTGGCATGTAACTGGGAGAGGCTGTAAGACAATGGGATCTGATCAGGCATCTGATAAGGGCATGTAACTGAGAGGGGCTGCAAGACAATGGGGTCTGATCTGACATCTGATAAGGGCATGTAACTGAGAGGGGCTGCAAGACAATGGGGTCTGATCTGACATCTGATATGGGCATGTAACTGAGAGGGGCTGCAAGACAATGGGGTCTGATCTGACATCTGATAAGGGCATGTAACTGAGAGGGACTGCAAGACAATGGGGTCTGATCAGGCATCTGATAAGGGCATGTAACTGAGAGGGGCTGCAAGACAATGGGGTCTGATCTGACATCTGATATGGGCATGTAACAGAGGGGCTGCAAGACAATGGGGTCTGATCAGGCATCTGATAAGGGCATGTAACTGAGAGGGGCTGCAAGACAATGGGGTCTGATCTGACATCTGATAAGGGCATGTAACTGAGAGGGGCTGCAAGACAATGGGGTCTGATCTGACATCTGATAAGGGCATGTAACTGAGAGAGGCTGTAAGACAATGGGGTCTGATCTGACATCTGATAAGGGCATGTAACTGAGAGAGGCTGTAAGACAATGGGGTCTGATCTGACATCTGATAAGGGCATGTAACTGAGAGAGGCTGTAAGACAATGGGGTCTGATCTGACATCTGATAAGGGCATGTAACTGAGAGAGGCTGTGAGACAATGGGGTCTGATCTGACATCTGATAAGGGCATGTAACTGAGAGAGGCTGTAAGACAATGGGGTATGATCTGACATCTGATAAGGGCATGCAACTGAGAGAGGCTGTAAGACAATGGGGTCTGATCTGACATCTGATAAGGGCATGTAACTGAGAGAGGCTGTAAGACAATGGGATCTGATCTGACATCTGATATTTGCATGTAACTGGGAGAGGCTGTGAGACAATGGGATCTGATCTGACATCTGATAAGGGCATGTAACTGAGAGAGGCTGTAAGACAATGGGGTCTGATCTGACATCTGATATGGGCATGTAACTGAGAGTTGCTGCAGCACAATGGGTTCTGATCAAACTTCCAGTAGGGTTATATGATGAGAGAAGCTGCAGTTATCTGATCACAACTCCATCTACCACTTTCTCATTTTATCCACTGGTCATCCATTACTTCAGTGTAGGAGAGATAAAAATCCTATATAGACCCTCTGCCCTCTACAACAGGTTCCTGAACTTGTACATGTCAAGTAAATGCTGTTGCATCAGTGTTGTGGGTCTATAAAATGAATGTGTAATAGAAGATGTAAAGATTTTAAATTCTGCATAAAAAGAAAAATTGTAGTTCAAAAACATCATAATTTATATTCAGTATAGGGCCAAAGTAATATACGTACAATCATTTCTAATAGATCTAGGGCGACATCTAGTGGTAATTAGTGGCATTGCAGCTAAGAAACTGTGATAATAAATGTGAAAATAATTATTATTTTTTTCATTTTAAATGATTACGGTCTAGATTATAAGTGAAGCAATGTTGGTAGCGCAGGATACTATATATCCATATTACGGCCCTATGCTAAGAATAGCGCACAAACTGGTATCACAAGTAAAAGGCAAAATAGCTTTACCAGAGAATGTTACCATAAGTGACATATTTTTGCTATGGGGGCTCAAGCGCAACACATAATAGCGCGAAAAAAATAACGTACTTGGAGACCTGAAGTGAAGAGTTAGGGCTAAAATGAAAGTATATCATAAGACATGTGAAACATATTAAAAAAAAAGTATAAAAGTATATAAAAAAAAAGTACTCAAATCTGAATCAAGAATATCCAAATCTCATTGATCCTACAACTCCCATTATTACCCAGCACTTAAAATCTAACCACATGTCTTTCTAATACTGTCTCATTAATATAATAAGAGAGGATGCTGTGAAGACTCATGTAGAATAACCGAATAGGTCATGCTGTAATCTGTAGTAGTGTGTTACCTGCAGTAGTGTTTATACAATAACTCAATAGGTCATGGTGTAATCTGTAGTAGTGTGTTACCTGCAGTAGTGTTTATAGAATAACTCAATAGGTCATGGTGTAATCTGTAGTAGTGTGTTACCTGCAGTAGTGTTTATAGAGTAACTCAATAAGTAATGGTGTAATCTGTAGTAGTGTGTTACCTGCAGTAGTGTTTATAGAATAACTCAAAAGGTCATGGTGTAATCTGTAGTAGTGTGTTACCTGAAGTATTGATTAAATAATAACTCAATTGGTCATGGTGTAATCTGTAGTAGTGTGTTACCTGCAGTAGTGTTTATATAATAACTCAATTGGTCATGGTGTAATCTGTAGTAGTGTGTTACCTGAAGTATTGATTAAATAATAACTCAATTGGTCATGGTGTAATCTGTAGCAGTGTGTTACCTGAAGTATTGATTAAATAATAACTCAATTGGTCATGGTGTAATCTGTAGTAGTGTGTTACCTGAAGTATTGATTAAATAATAACTCAATTGGTCATGGTGTAATCTGTAGCAGTGTGTTACCTGCAGTAGTGTTTATAGAATAACTTAATAAATCATGGTGTAATCTGTAGTAGTGTGTTACCTGAAGTATTGATTAAATAATAACTCAATTGGTCATGGTGCAATCTGAAGTAGTGTGTTACCTGAAGTATTGATTAAATAATAACTCAATTGGTCATGGTGTAATCTGTAGCAGTGTGTTACCTGCAGTAGTGTTTATAGAATAACTCAATAAGTCATGGTGTAATCTGTAGCAGTGTGTTACCTGCAGTAGTGTTTATAGAATAACTCAATAAGTCATGGTGTAATCTGTAGTAGTGTGTTACCTGCAGTAGTGTTTATAGAATAACTTAATAAGTCATGGTGTAATCTGTAGCAGTGTGTTACCTGCAGTAGTGTTTATAGAATAACTCAATAAGTCATGGTGTAATCTGTAGTAGTGTGTTACCTGCAGTAGTGTTTATAAAATAACTCAATAGGTCATGGTGTAATCTGTAGTAGTGCGTTACCTGCAGTAGTGTTTATAAAATAACTCAATAGGTCATGGTGTAATCTGTAGTAGTGTGTTACCTGCAGTAGTGTTTATAGAATAACTCAATAAGTCATGGTGTAATCTGTAGTAGTGTGTTACCTGCAGTAGTGTTTATAGAATAATTCAATAAGTCATGGTGTAATCTGTAGTAGTGTGTTACCTGCAGTAGTGTTTATAAAATAACTCAATAAATCATGGTGTAATCTGTAGTAGTGTGTTACCTGAAGAATTAATTAAATAATAACTCAATTGGTCATGGTGTAATCTGTAGCAGTGTGTTACCTGAAGTATTGATTAAATAATAACTCAATTGGTCATGGTGTAATCTGTAGTAGTGTGTTACCTGAAGTATTGATTAACTAATAACTCAATTGGTCATGGTGTAATCTGTAGCAGTGTGTTACCTGCAGTAGTGTTTATAGAATAACTCAATAAGTCATGGTGTAATCTGTAGTAGTGTGTTACCTGAAGTATTGATTAAATAATAACTCAATTGGTCATGGTGTAATCCGTAGCAGTGTGTTACCTGAAGTATTGTTTAAATAATAACTCAATTGGTCATGGTGTAATCTGTAGTAGTGTGTTATCTGAAGTATTGATTAAATAATAACTCAATTGGTCATTGTGTAATCTGTAGCAGTGTGTTACCTGCAGTAGTGTTTATAGAATAACTCAATAAGTCATGGTGTAATCTGTAGCAGTGTGTTACCTGCAGTAGTGTTTATAGAATAACTCAATAAGTAATGGTGTAATCTGTAGCAGTGTGTTACCTGCAGTAGTGTTTATAGAATAACTCAATAAGTCATGGTGTAATCTGTAGCAGTGTGTTACCTGCAGTAGTGTTTATATAATAACTCAATAGGTCATGGTGTAAACTGTAGTAGTTTGTAACCTGCAATAGTGTTTATATAATAACTCAATAGGTCATGGTGTAATCTGTAGTAGTGTGTTACCAGGAGTAGTGTTTATATAATACCTCAATAGGCCATGGTGTAATCTGTAGAAGTGTGTTACCTGCAGTAGAGTTTATATAATAACTCAATAAATCATGGTGTAATCTGTAGTAGTGTGTTACCAGGAGTAGTGTTTATATAATACCTCAATAGGCCATGGTGTAATCTGTAGTAGTGTGTTACCTGCAGTAGAGTTTATATAATAACTCAATAGGTCATGGTGTAATCTGGAGTAGTGTGTTACCGGAAGTAGTGTTTATATAATAACTCAATAGGTCATGGTGTAATCTGGAGTAGTGTGTTACCTGCAGTAGTGTTTATAAAATAACTTAATAGGTCATGGTTTAATGTGTTGTAGTGTGTTACCTGCAGTAATGTTTATATAACTTGATAGGTCGTGGTGTAATCTGTAGTAGTGTGTAACCTGTAATAGTGTTCATATAACAACTCAATAGGTCATGGTGTAATATGTAGTAGTGTGTTACCTGCAGTAGTGTTTATATAATAACTCAATAGGTCATGGTGTAAACTGTAGTAGTTTGTAATCTGCAATAGTGTTTATATAATAACTCAATAGGTCATGGTGTAATCTGTAGTAGTGTGTAACCTGCAGTAGTGTTTATATAATAATTTAATAGGTCATGGAGTAATCTGTATTAGTGTGTTACCTGCAGTAGTGTTTATATAATAACTCAATAGGTCATGGTGTAATCTGTAGTAGTGTGTTACCAGGAGTAGTGTTTATATAATACCTCAATAGGCCATGGTGTAATCTGTAGAAGTGTGTTACCTGCAGTAGAGTTTATATAATAACTCAATAAATCATGGTGTAATCTGTAGTAGTGTGTTACCAGGAGTAGTGTTTATATAATACCTCAATAGGCCATGGTGTAATCTGTAGTAGTGTGTTACCTGCAGTAGAGTTTATATAATAACTCAATAGGTCATGGTGTAATCTGTAGTAGTGTGTTATCTGAAGTATTGATTAAATAATAACTCAATTGGTCATTGTGTAATCTGTAGCAGTGTGTTACCTGCAGTAGTGTTTATAGAATAACTCAATAAGTCATGGTGTAATCTGTGGTAGTGTGTTACCTGCAGTAGTGTTTATAGAATAACTCAATAAATCATGGTGTAAACTGTAGCAGTGTGTTACCTGCAGTAGTGTTTATATAATAACTCAATAGGTCATGGTGTAATATGTAGTAGTGTGTTACCTGCAGTAGTGTTTATATAATAACTCAATAGGTCATGGTGTAAACTGTAGTAGTTTGTAATCTGCAATAGTGTTTATATAATAACTCAATAGGTCATGGTGTAATCTGTAGTAGTGTGTAACCCGCAGTAGTGTTTATATAATAATTTAATAGGTCATGGAGTAATCTGTATTAGTGTGTTAACTGCAGTAGTGTTTATATAATAACTCAATAGGTCATGGTGTAATCTGTAGTAGTGTGTTACCAGGAGTAGTGTTTATATAATACCTCAATAGGCCATGGTGTAATCTGTAGAAGTGTGTTACCTGCAGTAGAGTTTATATAATAACTCAATAAATCATGGTGTAATCTGTAGTAGTGTGTTACCAGGAGTAGTGTTTATATAATACCTCAATAGGCCATGGTGTAATCTGTAGTAGTGTGTTACCTGCAGTAGAGTTTATATAATAACTCAATAGGTCATGGTGTAATCTGGAGTAGTGTGTTCCCTGAAGTAGTGTTTATATAATAACTCAATAGGTCATGGTGTAATCTGGAGTAGTGTGTTACCTGCAGTAGTGTTTATAAAATAACTTAATAGGTCATGGTTTAATGTGTTGTAGTGTGTTACCTGCAGTAATGTTTATATAACTTGATAGGTCATGGTGTAATCTGTAGTAGTGTGTAACCTGTAATAGTGTTTATATAACAACTCAATAGGTCATGGTGTAATCTGGAGTAGTGTGTTACCTGCAGTAGTGCTTATATAATAACTTAAAAGGTCATGGTGTAATCTGTAGTAGTGTGTTACCTGCAGTAGTGTTTATACAATAACTCAATAGGTCATGGTGTAATCTGTAGTAGTGTGTTACCTGCAGTAGTGTTTATACAATAACTCAATAAGTCATGGTGTAATCTGTAGTACTGTGTTACCTGCAGTAGTGTTTATAGAATAACTCAATAGGTCATGGTTTAATCTGTAGTAGTGTGTTACCTGCAGTAGTGTTTATAGAATAACTCAGTAAGTAATGGTGTAATCTGTAGTAGTGTGTTACCTGCAGTAGTGTTTATAGAATAACTCAAAAGGTCATGGTGTAATCTGTAGTAGTGTGTAACCTGCAGTAGTGTTTATATAATAATTTAATAGGTCATGGAGTAATCTGTATTAGTGTGTTACCTGCAGTAGTGTTTATATAATAACTCAATAAATCATGGTGTAATCTGTAGTAGTGTGTTACCAGGAGTAGTGTTTATATAATACCTCAATAGGCCATGGTGTAATCTGTAGAAGTGTGTTACCTGCAGTAGAGTTTATATAATAACTCAATAAATCATGGTGTAATCTGTAGTAGTGTGTTACCAGGAGTAGTGTTTATATAATACCTCAATAGGCCATGGTGTAATCTGTAGTAGTGTGTTACCTGCAGTAGAGTTTATATAATAACTCAATAGGTCATGGTGTAATCTGGAGTAGTGTGTTACCTGAAGTAGTGTTTATATAATAACTCAATAGGTCATGGTGTAATCTGGAGTAGTGTGTTACCTGCAGTAGTGTTTATAAAATAACTTAATAGGTCATGGTTTAATGTGTTGTAGTGTGTTACCTGCAGTAATGTTTATATAACTCGATAGGTCATGGTGTAATCTGTAGTAGTGTGTAACCTGTAATAGTGTTTATATAACAACTCAATAGGTCATGGTGTAATCTGGAGTAGTGTGTTACCTGCAGTAGTGCTTATATAATAACTTAATAGGTCATGGTGTAATCTGTAGTAGTGTGTTACCTGCAGTAGTGTTTATACAATAACTCAATAGGTCATGGTGTAATCTGTAGTAGTTTGTTACCTGCAGTAGTGTTTATAGAATAACTCAATAAATCATGGTGTAATCTGTAGTACTGTGTTACCTGCAGTAGTGTTTATAGAATAACTCAATAGGTCATGGTGTAATCTGTAGTAGTGTGTTACCTGCAGTAGTGTTTATAGAATAACTCGGTAAGTAATGGTGTAATCTGTAGTAGTGTGTTACCTGCAGTAGTGTTTATAGAATAACTCAAAAGGTCATGGTGTAATCTGTAGTAGTGTGTTACCTGCAGTAGTGTTTATATAATAACTCAATAGGTCATGGTGTAATCTGTAGTAGTGTGTTACCTGCAGTAGTGTTTATAGAATAACTCAATAAGTCATGGTGTAATCTGTAGCAGTGTGTTACCTGAAGTATTGATTAAATAATAACTCAATTGGTCATGGTGTAATCTGTAGCAGTGTGTTACCTGCAGTAGTGTTTATAGAATAACTTAATAAATCATGGTGTAATCTGTAGTACTGTGTTACCTGCAGTAGTGTTTATAGAATAACTCAATAGGTCATGGTGTAATCTGTAGTAGTGTGTTACCTGCAGTAGTGTTTATAGAATAACTCAATAAATCATGGTGTAATCTGTAGTACTGTGTTGCCTGCAGTAGTGTTTATAGAATAACTCAATAGGTCATGGTGTAATCTGTAGTAGTGTGTTACCTGCAGTAGTGTTTATAGAATAACTCAGTAAGTAATGGTGTAATCTGTAGTAGTGTGTTACCTGCAGTAGTGTTTATAGAATAACTCAAAAGGTCATGGTGTAATCTGTAGTAGTGTGTTACCTGCAGTAGTGTTTATAGAAGAACTCAATAAGTCATGGTGTAATCTGTAGTAGTGTGTTACCTGCAGTAGTGTTTATATAATAACTCAATTGGTCATGGTGTAATCTGTAGTAGTGTGTTACCTGAAGTATTGATTAAATAATAACTCAATTGGTCATGGTGTAATCTGTAGCAGTGTGTTACCTGCAGTAGTGTTTATTGAATAACTTAATAAATCATGGTGTAATCTGTAGTAGTGTGTTACCTGAAGTGTTGATTAAATAATAACTCAATTGGTCATGGTGTAATCTGTAGTAGTGTGTTACCTGAAGTATTGATCAAATAATAACTCAATTGGTCATGGTGTAATCTGTAGCAGTGTGCTACCTGCAGTAGTGTTTATAGAATAACTCAATAAATCATAGTGTAATCTGTAGTAGTGTGTTACCTGCAGTAGTGTTTATAGAATAACTCAATAAGTCATGGTGTAATCTGTAGTACTGTGTTACCTGCAGTAGTGTTTATAGAATAACTCAATAGGTCATGGTGTAATCTGTAGTAGTGTGTTACCTGCAGTAGTGTTTATAGAATAACTCAATAAGTCATGGTGTAATCTGTAGTAGTGTGTTACCTGCAGTAGTGTTTATAGAATAACTCAAAAGGTCATGGTGTAATCTGTAGCAGTGTGTTACCTGCAGTAGTGTTTATAGAATAACTTAATAAATAATGGTGTAATCTGTAGTAGTGTGTTACCTGAAGTATTGATTAAATAATAACTCAATTGGTCATGGTGTAATCTGTAGCAGTGTGTTACCTGCAGTAGTGTTTATAGAATAACTCAATAAATCATGGTGTAATCTGTAGTAGTGTGTTACCTGCAGTAGTGTTTATATAATAACTCAATAGGTCATGGTGTAATCTGTAGTAGTGTGTTACCTGCAGTAGTGTTTATAGAATAACTCAATAAATCATGGTGTAATCTGTAGTACTGTGTTACCTGCAGTAGTGTTTATAGAATAACTCAATAGGTCATGGTGTAATCTGTAGTAGTGTGTTACCTGCAGTAGTGTTTATAGAATAACTCAGTAAGTAATGGTGTAATCTGTAGTAGTGTGTTACCTGCAGTAGTGTTTATAGAATAACTCAAAAGGTCATGGTGTAATCTGTAGTAGTGTGTTACCTGCAGTAGTGTTTATAGAATAACTCAATAAATCATGGTGTAATCTGTAGTAGTGTGTTACCTGCAGTAGTGTTTATATAATAACTCAATAGGTCATGGTGTAATCTGTAGTAGTGTGTTACCTGAAGTATTGATTAAATAATAACTCAATTGGTCATGGTGTAATCTGTAGCAGTGTGTTACCTGAAGTATTGATTAAATAATAACTCAATTGGTCATGGTGTAATCTGTAGTAGTGTGTTACCTGAAGTATTGATTAAATAATAACTCAATTGGTCATGGTGTAATCTGTAGCAGTGTGTTACCTGCAGTAGTGTTTATAGAATAACTTAATAAATCATGGTGTAATCTGTAGTAGTGTGTTACCTGAAGTATTGATTAAATAATAACTCAATTGGTCATGGTGTAATCTGTAGTAGTGTGTTACCTGCAGTAGTGTTTATAGAATAACTCAATAAATCATGGTGTAATCTGTAGTAGTGTGTTACCTGCAGTAGTGTTTATATAATAACTCAATAGGTCATGGTGTAATCTGTAGTAGTGTGTTACCTGCAGTAGTGTTTATATAATAACTCAATAGGTCATGGTGTAATCTGTAGTAGTGTGTTACCTGCAGTAGTGTTTATAGAATAACTCAATAGGTCATGGTGTAATCTGTAGTAGTGTGTTACCTGCAGTAGTGTTTATAGAATAATTCAATAAGTCATGGTGTAATCTGTAGTAGTGTGTTACCTGCAGTAGTGTTTATATAATAACTCAATAGGTCATGGTGTAATCTGTAGTAGTGTGTTACCTGCAGTAGTGTTTATAGAATAACTCTATAGGTCATGGTGTAATCTGTAGCACTGTGTTACCTGCAGTAGTGTTTATAGAATAACTCAATAAATCATGGTGTAATCTTTAGTACTGTGTTACCTGCAGTAGTGTTTATAGAATAACTCAATAAATCATGGTGTAATCTTTAGTACTGTGTTACCTGCAGTAGTGTTTATAGAATAACTCAATAAATCATGGTGTAATCTTTAGTAGTGTGTTACCTGCAGTAGTGTTTATATAATAACTCAATAGGTCATGCTGTAATCTGTAGTAGTGTGTTACCTGCAGTAGTGTTTATATAATAACTCAATAGGTCATGGTGTAATCTGTAGCAGTGTGTTACCTGCAGTAGTGTTTATAGAATAACTTAATAAATCATGGTGTAATCTGTAGTAGTGTGTTACCTGAAGTATTGATTAAATAATAACTCAATTGGTCATGGTGTAATCTGTAGCAGTGTGTTACCTGCAGTAGTGTTTATAGAATAACTCAATAAATCATGGTGTAATCTGTAGTACTGTGTTGCCTGCAGTAGTGTTTATAGAATAACTCAATAGGTCATGGTGTAATCTGTAGTAGTGTGTTACCTGCAGTAGTGTTTATAGAATAACTCAGTAAGTAATGGTGTAATCTGTAGTAGTGTGTTACCTGCAGTAGTGTTTATAGAATAACTCAAAAGGTCATGGTGTAATCTGTAGTAGTGTGTTACCTGCAGTAGTGTTTATAGAATAACTCAATAAGTCATGGTGTAATCTGTAGTAGTGTGTTACCTGCAGTAGTGTTTATATAATAACTCAATTGGTCATGGTGTAATCTGTAGCAGTGTGTTACCTGCAGTAGTGTTTATTGAATAACTTAATAAATCATGGTGTAATCTGTAGTAGTGTGTTACCTGAAGTGTTGATTAAATAATAACTCAATTGGTCATGGTGTAATCTGTAGTAGTGTGTTACCTGAAGTATTGATCAAATAATAACTCAATTGGTCATGGTGTAATCTGTAGCAGTGTGCTACCTGCAGTAGTGTTTATAGAATAACTCAATAAATCATAGTGTAATCTGTAGTAGTGTGTTACCTGCAGTAGTGTTTATAGAATAACTCAATAAGTCATGGTGTAATCTGTAGTACTGTGTTACCTGCAGTAGTGTTTATAGAATAACTCAATAGGTCATGGTGTAATCTGTAGTAGTGTGTTACCTGCAGTAGTGTTTATAGAATAACTCAATAAGTCATGGTGTAATCTGTAGTAGTGTGTTACCTGCAGTAGTGTTTATAGAATAACTCAAAAGGTCATGGTGTAATCTGTAGCAGTGTGTTACCTGCAGTAGTGTTTATAGAATAACTTAATAAATAATGGTGTAATCTGTAGTAGTGTGTTACCTGAAGTATTGATTAAATAATAACTCAATTGGTCATGGTGTAATCTGTAGCAGTGTGTTACCTGCAGTAGTGTTTATAGAATAACTCAATAAATCATGGTGTAATCTGTAGTAGTGTGTTACCTGCAGTAGTGTTTATATAATAACTCAATAGGTCATGGTGTAATCTGTAGTAGTGTGTTACCTGCAGTAGTGTTTATAGAATAACTCAATAAATCATGGTGTAATCTGTAGTACTGTGTTACCTGCAGTAGTGTTTATAGAATAACTCAATAGGTCATGGTGTAATCTGTAGTAGTGTGTTACCTACAGTAGTGTTTATAGAATAACTCAGTAAGTAATGGTGTAATCTGTAGTAGTGTGTTACCTGCAGTAGTGTTTATAGAATAACTCAAAAGGTCATGGTGTAATCTGTAGTAGTGTGTTACCTGCAGTAGTGTTTATAGAATAACTCAATAAATCATGGTGTAATCTGTAGTAGTGTGTTACCTGCAGTAGTGTTTATATAATAACTCAATAGGTCATGGTGTAATCTGTAGTAGTGTGTTACCTGAAGTATTGATTAAATAATAACTCAATTGGTCATGGTGTAATCTGTAGCAGTGTGTTACCTGAAGTATTGATTAAATAATAACTCAATTGGTCATGGTGTAATCTGTAGTAGTGTGTTACCTGAAGTATTGATTAAATAATAACTCAATTGGTCATGGTGTAATCTGTAGCAGTGTGTTACCTGCAGTAGTGTTTATAGAATAACTTAATAAATCATGGTGTAATCTGTAGTAGTGTGTTACCTGAAGTATTGATTAAATAATAACTCAATTGGTCATGGTGTAATCTGTAGTAGTGTGTTACCTGCAGTAGTGTTTATAGAATAACTCAATAAATCATGGTGTAATCTGTAGTAGTGTGTTACCTGCAGTAGTGTTTATATAATAACTCAATAGGTCATGGTGTAATCTGTAGTAGTGTGTTACCTGCAGTAGTGTTTATATAATAACTCAATAGGTCATGGTGTAATCTGTAGTAGTGTGTTACCTGCAGTAGTGTTTATAGAATAACTCAATAGGTCATGGTGTAATCTGTAGTAGTGTGTTACCTGCAGTAGTGTTTATAGAATAATTCAATAAGTCATGGTGTAATCTGTAGTAGTGTGTTACCTGCAGTAGTGTTTATATAATAACTCAATAGGTCATGGTGTAATCTGTAGTAGTGTGTTACCTGCAGTAGTGTTTATAGAATAACTCTATAGGTCATGGTGTAATCTGTAGCACTGTGTTACCTGCAGTAGTGTTTATAGAATAACTCAATAAATCATGGTGTAATCTTTAGTACTGTGTTACCTGCAGTAGTGTTTATAGAATAACTCAATAAATCATGGTGTAATCTTTAGTACTGTGTTACCTGCAGTAGTGTTTATAGAATAACTCAATAAATCATGGTGTAATCTTTAGTAGTGTGTTACCTGCAGTAGTGTTTATATAATAACTCAATAGGTCATGCTGTAATCTGTAGTAGTGTGTTACCTGCAGTAGTGTTTATATAATAACTCAATAGGTCATGGTGTAATCTGTAGCAGTGTGTTACCTGCAGTAGTGTTTATAGAATAACTTAATAAATCATGGTGTAATCTGTAGTAGTGTGTTACCTGAAGTATTGATTAAATAATAACTCAATTGGTCATGGTGTAATCTGTAGCAGTGTGTTACCTGCAGTAGTGTTTATAGAATAACTCAATAAATCATGGTGTAATCTGTAGTACTGTGTTGCCTGCAGTAGTGTTTATAGAATAACTCAATAGGTCATGGTGTAATCTGTAGTAGTGTGTTACCTGCAGTAGTGTTTATAGAATAACTCAGTAAGTAATGGTGTAATCTGTAGTAGTGTGTTACCTGCAGTAGTGTTTATAGAATAACTCAAAAGGTCATGGTGTAATCTGTAGTAGTGTGTTACCTGCAGTAGTGTTTATAGAATAACTCAATAAGTCATGGTGTAATCTGTAGTAGTGTGTTACCTGCAGTAGTGTTTATATAATAACTCAATTGGTCATGGTGTAATCTGTAGTAGTGTGTTACCTGAAGTATTGATTAAATAATAACTCAATTGGTCATGGTGTAATCTGTAGCAGTGTGTTACCTGCAGTAGTGTTTATAGAATAACTTAATAAATCATGGTGTAATCTGTAGTAGTGTGTTACCTGAAGTGTTGATTAAATAATAACTCAATTGGTCATGGTGTAATCTGTAGTAGTGTGTTACCTGAAGTATTGATCAAATAATAACTCAATTGGTCATGGTGTAATCTGTAGCAGTGTGCTACCTGCAGTAGTGTTTATAGAATAACTCAATAAATCATGGTGTAATCTGTAGTAGTGTGTTACCTGCAGTAGTGTTTATATAATAACTCAATAGGTCATGGTGTAATCTGTAGCAGTGTGTTACCTGCAGTAGTGTTTATAGAATAACTCAATAAATCATGGTGTAATCTGTAGTACTGTGTTACCTGCAGTAGTGTTTATAGAATAACTCAATAGGTCATGGTGTAATCTGTAGTAGTGTGTTACCTGCAGTAGTGTTTATAGAATAACTCAATAAGTCATGGTGTAATCTGTAGTAGTGTGTTACCTGCAGTAGTGTTTATAGAATAACTCAAAAGGTCATGGTGTAATCTGTAGCAGTGTGTTACCTGCAGTAGTGTTTATAGAATAACTTAATAAATCATGGTGTAATCTGTAGTAGTGTGTTACCTGAAGTATTGATTAAATAATAACTCAATTGGTCATGGTGTAATCTGTAGCAGTGTGTTACCTGCAGTAGTGTTTATAGAATAACTCAATAAATCATGGTGTAATCTGTAGTAGTGTGTTACCTGCAGTAGTGTTTATATAATAACTCAATAGGTCATGGTGTAATCTGTAGTAGTGTGTTACCTGCAGTAGTGTTTATAGAATAACTCAATAAGTCATGGTGTAATCTGTAGTACTGTGTTACCTGCAGTAGTGTTTATAGAATAACTCAATAGGTCATGGTGTAATCTGTAGTAGTGTGTTACCTGCAGTAGTGTCTATAGAATAACTCAGTAAGTAATGGTGTAATCTGTAGTAGTGTGTTACCTGCAGTAGTGTTTATAGAATAACTCAAAAGGTCATGGTGTAATCTGTATTAGTGTGTTACCTGCAGTAGTGTTTATAGAATAACTCAATAAATCATGGTGTAATCTGTAGTAGTGTGTTACCTGCAGTAGTGTTTATATAATAACTCAATAGGTCATGGTGTAATCTGTAGTAGTGTGTTACCTGAAGTATTGATTAAATAATAACTCAATTGGTCATGGTGTAATCTGTAGCAGTGTGTTACCTGAAGTATTGATTAAATAATAACTCAATTGGTCATGGTGTAATCTGTAGTAGTGTGTTACCTGAAATATTGATTAAATAATAACTCAATTGGTCATGGTGTAATCTGTAGCAGTGTGTTACCTGCAGTAGTGTTTATAGAATAACTTAATAAATCATGGTGTAATCTGTAGTAGTGTGTTACCTGAAGTATTGATTAAATAATAACTCAATTGGTCATGGTGTAATCTGTAGTAGTGTGTTACCTGCAGTAGTGTTTATAGAATAACTCAATAAATCATGGTGTAATCTGTAGTAGTGTGTTACCTGCAGTAGTGTTTATATAATAACTCAATAGGTCATGGTGTAATCTGTAGTAGTGTGTTACCTGCAGTAGTGTTTATATAATAACTCAATAGGTCATGGTGTAATCTGTAGTAGTGTGTTACCTGCAGTAGTGTTTATAGAATAACTCAATAGGTCATGGTGTAATCTGTAGTAGTGTGTTACCTGCAGTAGTGTTTATAGAATAATTCAATAAGTCATGGTGTAATCTTTAGTAGTGTGTTACCTGCAGTAGTGTTTATATAATAACTCAATAGGTCATGGTGTAATCTGTAGTAGTGTGTTACCTGCAGTAGTGTTTATAGAATAACTCAATAGGTCATGGTGTAATCTGTAGCACTGTGTTACCTGCAGTAGTGTTTATAGAATAACTCAATAAATCATGGTGTAATCTTTAGTAGTGTGTTACCTGCAGTAGTGTTTATATAATAACTCAATAGGTCATGCTGTAATCTGTAGTAGTGTGTTACCTGCAGTAGTGTTTATATAATAACTCAATAGGTCATGGTGTAATCTGTAGTAGTGTGTTACCTGCAGTAGTGTTTATAGAATAACTCAATAGGTCATGGTGTAATCTGTAGTAGTGTGTTACCTGCAGTAGTGTTTATAGAATAATTCAATAAGTCATGGTGTAATCTGTAGTAGTGTGTTACCTGCAGTAGTGTTTTTATAATAACTCAATAGGTCATGGTGTAATCTGTAGTAGTGTGTTACCAGGAGTAGTGTTTATATAATACCTCAATAGGCCATGGTGTAATCTGTAGAAGTGTGTTACCTGCAGTAGAGTTTATATAATAACTCAATAAATCATGGTGTGATCTGTAGTAGTGTGTTACCAGGAGTAGTGTTTATATAATACCTCAATAGGCCATGGTGTAATCTGTAGTAGTGTGTTACCTGCAGTAGAGTTTATATAATAACTCAATAGGTCATGGTGTAATCTGGAGTAGTGTGTTACCTGAAGTAGTGTTTATATAATAACTCAATAGGTCATGGTGTAATCTGGAGTAGTGTGTTACCTGCAGTAGTGTTTATAGAATAATTCAATAAGTCATGGTGTAATCTTTAGTAGTGTGTTACCTGCAGTAGTGTTTATATAATAACTCAATAGGTCATGGTATAATCTGTAGTAGTGTGTTACCTGCAGTAGTGTTTATAGAATAACTCAATAGGTCATGGTGTAATCTGTAGCACTGTGTTACCTGCAGTAGTGTTTATAGAATAACTCAATAAATCATGGTGTAATCTTTAGTGTGTTACCTGCAGTAGTGTTTATATAATAACTCAATAGGTCATGCTGTAATCTGTAGTAGTGTGTTACCTGCAGTAGTGTTTATATAATAACTCAATAGGTCATGGTGTAATCTGTAGTAGTGTGTTACCTGCAGTAGTGTTTATAGAATAACTCAATAGGTCATGGTGTAATCTGTAGTAGTGTGTTACCTGCAGTAGTGTTTATAGAATAATTCAATAAGTCATGGTGTAATCTGTAGTAGTGTGTTACCTGCAGTAGTGTTTTTATAATAACTCAATAGGTCATGGTGTAATCTGTAGTAGTGTGTTACCAGGAGTAGTGTTTATATAATACCTCAATAGGCCATGGTGTAATCTGTAGAAGTGTGTTACCTGCAGTAGAGTTTATATAATAACTCAATAAATCATGGTGTAATCTGTAGTAGTGTGTTACCAGGAGTAGTGTTTATATAATACCTCAATAGGCCATGGTGTAATCTGTAGTAGTGTGTTACCTGCAGTAGAGTTTATATAATAACTTAATAGGTCATGGTGTAATCTGTAGTAGTGTGTTACCTGCAGTAGTGTTTATACAATAACTCAATAGGTCATGGTGTAATCTGTAGTAGTGTGTTACCTGCAGTAGTGTTTATACAATAACTCAATAAGTCATGGTGTAATCTGTAGTACTGTGTTACCTGCAGTAGTGTTTATAGAATAACTCAATAGGTCATGGTTTAATCTGTAGTAGTGTGTTACCTGCAGTAGTGTTTATAGAATAACTCAGTAAGTAATGGTGTAATCTGTAGTAGTGTGTTACCTGCAGTAGTGTTTATAGAATAACTCAAAAGGTCATGGTGTAATCTGTAGTAGTGTGTAACCTGCAGTAGTGTTTATATAATAATTTAATAGGTCATGGAGTAATCTGTATTAGTGTGTTACCTGCAGTAGTGTTTATATAATAACTCAATAGGTCATGGAGTAATCTGTAGTAGTGTGTTACCAGGAGTAGTGTTTATATAATACCTCAATAGGCCATGGTGTAATCTGTAGAAGTGTGTTACCTGCAGTAGAGTTTATATAATAACTCAATAAATCATGGTGTAATCTGTAGTAGTGTGTTACCAGGAGTAGTGTTTATATAATACCTCAATAGGCCATGGTGTAATCTGTAGTAGTGTGTTACCTGCAGTAGAGTTTATATAATAACTCAATAGGTCATGGTGTAATCTGGAGTAGTGTGTTACCTGAAGTAGTGTTTATATAATAACTCAATAGGTCATGGTGTAATCTGGAGTAGTGTGTTACCTGCAGTAGTGTTTATAAAATAACTTAATAGGTCATGGTTTAATGTGTTGTAGTGTGTTACCTGCAGTAATGTTTATATAACTCGATAGGTCATGGTGTAATCTGTATTAGTGTGTAACCTGTAATAGTGTTTATATAACAACTCAATAGGTCATGGTGTAATCTGGAGTAGTGTGTTACCTGCAGTAGTGCTTATATAATAACTTAATAGGTCATGGTGTAATCTGTAGTAGTGTGTTACCTGCAGTAGTGTTTATACAATAACTCAATAGGTCATGGTGTAATCTGTAGTAGTGTGTTACCTGCAGTAGTGTTTATACAATAACTCAATAAGTCATGGTGTAATCTGTAGTACTGTGTTACCTGCAGTAGTGTTTATAGAATAACTCAATAGGTCATGGTTTAATCTGTAGTAGTGTGTTACCTGCAGTAGTGTTTATAGAATAACTCAGTAAGTAATGGTGTAATCTGTAGTAGTGTGTTACCTGCAGTAGTGTTTATAGAATAACTCAAAAGGTCATGGTGTAATCTGTAGTAGTGTGTAACCTGCAGTAGTGTTTATATAATAATTTAATAGGTCATGGAGTAATCTGTATTAGTGTGTTACCTGCAGTAGTGTTTATATAATAACTCAATAGGTCATGGAGTAATCTGTAGTAGTGTGTTACCAGGAGTAGTGTTTATATAATACCTCAATAGGCCATGGTGTAATCTGTAGAAGTGTGTTACCTGCAGTAGAGTTTATATAATAACTCAATAAATCATGGTGTAATCTGTAGTAGTGTGTTACCAGGAGTAGTGTTTATATAATACCTCAATAGGCCATGGTGTAATCTGTAGTAGTGTGTTACCTGCAGTAGAGTTTATATAATAACTCAATAGGTCATGGTGTAATCTGGAGTAGTGTGTTACCTGAAGTAGTGTTTATATAATAACTCAATAGGTCATGGTGTAATCTGGAGTAGTGTGTTACCTGCAGTAGTGTTTATAAAATAACTTAATAGGTCATGGTTTAATGTGTTGTAGTGTGTTAACTGCAGTAATGTTTATATAACTCGATAGGTCATGGTGTAATCTGTAGTAGTGTGTAACCTGTAATAGTGTTTATATAACAACTCAATAGGTCATGGTGTAATCTGGAGTAGTGTGTTACCTGCAGTAGTGCTTATATAATAACTTAATAGGTCATGGTGTAATCTGTAGTAGTGTGTTACCTGCAGTAGTGTTTATACAATAACTCAATAGGTCATGGTGTAATCTGTAGTAGTGTGTTACCTGCAGTAGTGTTTATAGAATAACTCAATAAGTCATGGTGTAATCTGTAGTACTGTGTTACCTGCAGTAGTGTTTATAGAATAACTCAATAGGTCATGGTGTAATCTGTAGTAGTGTGTTACCTGCAGTAGTGTTTATAGAATAATTCAATAAGTCATGGTGTAATCTGTAGTAGTGTGTTACCTGCAGTAGTGTTTATATAATAACTCAATAGGTTATGGTGTAATCTGTAGTAGTGTGTTACCTGCAGTAGTGTTTATAAAATAACTCAATAGGTCATGGTGTAATCTGTAGCACTGTGTTACCTGCAGTAGTGTTTATAGAATAACTCAATAAATCATGGTGTAATCTGTAGTAGTGTGTTACCTGAAGTATTGATTAAATAATAACTCAATTGGTCATGGTGTAATCTGTAGCAGTGTGTTACCTGAAGTATTGATTAAATAATAACTCAATTGGTCATGGTGTAATCTGTAGTAGTGTGTTACCTGAAGTATTGATTAAATAATAACTCAATTGGTCATGGTGTAATCTGTAGCAGTGTGTTACCTGCAGTAGTGTTTATCGAATATCTCAATAAGTCATGGTGTAATCTGTAGTAGTGTGTTACCTGAAGTATTGATTAAATAATAACTCAATTGGTCATGGTGTAATCTGTAGCAGTGTGTTACCTGAAGTATTGTTTAAATAATAACTCAATAAGTCATGGTGTAATCTGTAGTAGTGTGTTATCTGAAGTATTGATTAAATAATAACTCAATTGGTCATTGTGTAATCTGTAGCAGTGTGTTACCTGCAGTAGTGTTTATAGAATAACTCAATAAGTCATGGTGTAATCTGTGGTAGTGTGTTACCTGCAGTAGTGTTTATAGAATAACTCAATAAATCATGGTGTAAACTGTAGCAGTGTGTTACCTGCAGTAGTGTTTATATAATAACTCAATAGGTCATGGTGTAATATGTAGTAGTGTGTTACCTGCAGTAGGGTTTATATAATAACTCAAAAGGTCATGGTGTAAACTGTAGTAGTTTGTAACCTGCAATAGTGTTTATATAATAACTCAATAGGTCATGGTGTAATCTGTAGTAGTTTGTAACCTGCAGTAGTGTTTATATAATAACTTAATAGGTCATGGAGTAATCTGTATTAGCGTGTTACCTGCAGTAGAGTTTATATAATAACTCAATAGGTCATGGTGTAATCTGTAGTAGTGTGTTACCAGGAGTAGTGTTTATATAATACCTCAATAGGCCATGGTGTAATCTGTAGTAGTGTGTTACCTGCAGTAGAGTTTATATAATAACTCAATAGGTCATGGTGTAATCTGGAGTAGTGTGTTACCTGAAGTAGTGTTTATATAATAACTCAATAGGTCATGGTGTAATCTGGAGTAGTGTGTTACCTGCAGTAGTGTTTATAAAATAACTTAATAGGTCATGGTTTAATGTGTTGTAGCGTGTTACCTGCAGTAATGTTTATATAACTCGATAGGTCATGGTGTAATCTTTAGTAGTATGTAACCTGTAATAGTGTTTATATAACAACTCAATAGGTCATGGTGTAATATGTAGTAGTGTGTTACATGCAGTAGTGTTTATATAATAACTCAATAGGTCATGGTGTAAACTGTAGTAGTTTGTAACCTGCAATAGTGTTTATATAATAACTCAATAGGTCATGGTGTAATCTGTAGTAGTGTGTAACCTGCAGTAGTGTTTATATAATAACTCAATAGGTCATGGAGTAATCTGTATTAGTGTGTTACCTGCAGTAGTGTTTATATAATAACTCAATAGGTCATGGTGTAATCTGTAGTAGTGTGTTACCAGGAGTAGTGTTTATATAATACCTCAATAGGCCATGGTCTAATCTGTAGAAGTGTGTTACCTGCAGTAGAGTTTATATAATAACTCAATAAATCATGGTGTAATCTGTAGTAGTGTGTTACCAGGAGTAGTGTTTATATAATACCTCAATAGGCCATGGTGTAATCTGTAGTAGTGTGTTACCTGCAGTAGAGTTTATATAATAACTCAATAGGTCATGGTGTAATCTGGAGTAGTGTGTTACCTGAAGTAGTGTTTATATAATAACTCAATAGGTCATGGTGTAATCTGTAGTAGTGTGTGACCTGTAATAGTGTTTATATAACAACTCAATAGGTCATGGTGTAATCTGGAGTAGTGTGTTACCTGCAGTAGTGCTTATATAATAACTTAATAGGTCATGGTGTAATCTGTAGTAGTGTGTTACCTGCAGTAATGTTTGTATAACTCGATAGGTCATGGTGTAATCTGTAGTAGTGTGTTACCTGCAGTAGTGTTTATATAATACCTCAATAGGTCATGGTGTAATCTGGAGTAGGGTGTTACCTGCAGTAGTGTTTATATAATAATTCAATAGGTCATGGTGTAATCTGGAGTAGTGTGTTACCTGCAGTAGTTTTTATATAATAACTCAATAGGTCATGGTGTAATCTGGAGTAGTATGTTACCTGCAGTAGTGTTTATATAATAACTCAATAGGTCATGGTGTAATCTGGAGTAGTGTGTAACCTGCAGTAGTGTTTATATAATAACTCAATAGGTCATGGTGTAATCTGGAGTAGTGTGTTACCTGCAGTAGTGTTTATATAATAACTCAGTAGGCCATGGTGTAATCTGGAGTAGTGTGTTACCTGCACTAGTGTTTATATAATAACTCAGTAGGTAATGGTTTAATCTGTAGTAGTGTGTTACCTATAGTAGTGTTTATATAATAACTCACAAGGTCATGGTGTAATCTATAGTAGTGTGTTACCTGCAGAAGTGTTTATATAATAACTCAGTAGGTCATGGTGTAATCTATAGTAGTGTGTTACCTGCAGTAGTGTTTATATAATAACTCAGTAGGTCATGGTGTAATATGTAGTATTGTGTAACCTGCAATAGTGTTTATATAATAACTCAATAGGTCATGGTGTAATGTGTAGTAGTGTGTTACCTGCGGTAGTGTTTATATAATAACTCAATAGGTCATGGTGTAATCTGTAGTAGTATGTTACCTGCAGTAGTGTTTATATAATAACTCAATAGGTCATGGTTTAATCTGGAGTAGTGTGTTACCTGCAGTAGTGTTTATATAATAACTCAATAGGCCATGGTGTAATATGGAGTAGTGTGTTACCTGGAGAAGTTTTTATAGAATAACCCAATAGGCCATTATGTAATCTGGAGTAGTGTGCTACCTGGAGTAGTGTTTATATAATAACGCAATAGGTCATGGTATAATCTGTAGTAGTGTGTTACCTGGAGTAGTGTTTATATAATAACTCAATAAGTCATGGTGTAATCTTTAGTAGTGTGTTACCTGCAGTAGTGTTTATATAATAACTCAGTAGGCCATGGTGTAATCTGGAGTAGTGTGTAACCTGCAGTAGTGTTTATATAATAACTCAGTAGGTCATGGTGTAATATGGAGTAGTGTGTTACCTGCAGATGTGTTTATAGAATAACCCAATAGGTCATGGTAAATTTTGTCTTCAGAGAATACGATGAATGGTCTATCTTTATAGAGAAAACATTTGCCTGAGCAGCAATGTTCCCTCTAATTTTTTTGAGCACTGTGCACAAAAATGTTGGCTTGTGCAATTTTTGGCCAAGTGTGTGCTTTTTACTCTCTCTCATGCACATACACACTCTTAGGGGTATATTTATCATGGTGCAGACAGACATGATTCGCTATTGCACCCTGCAGATTTGCGGCCAATCTGCAGCCGCTAGCAGGGGGTGTCAATCAGCCTGATCTTAAGACCGCTGCTTCTTAATTTCCGCTTCAGGCGGAACTGAAGAGGAGTGGGTCGGAAACAGCATCCGCTGCTTCATAAATCGAACCCTTACTCTCTTCCACACACACTTTCTTACTCTCTCTCATACACACACACACACTCTTACTCTCTCTCTCATACAAGCACACACTCTTACTCTCTCTCTCTCTCTCTCTCTCTCTCATACACACACACACTCTCTTACTCTCTTCCACACACAGAAATTCTTACTCTCTCTCTCATACACACACATTACCTTACTCTCTTCCACACACACACTTTCTCTCTCATACACACACAACCATTATTACTCTTTTTCTCATACACACACACACTCTTACTCTCTCTTCCACACACACTCTTACTCTCTCTCATACACACACCCCCACTATTACTCTTTTTCTCATACACACACTCTTACTCTCTCTCACACACACACACTATCTTACTCTCTTTCACATACACAAACTCTTATTCTCTCTCTCATACACACACACTCTCTTACTCTCTCTTATACCCCTTTTTTTCCAATAGAGTCCTGGCGGCACGAGATTGCACTCCCCGTATGTGTCACACTGCACAGAACTAGATCAGTGCTTTAAAGTACAGTACTGAATTCAGCCCTCCAGGGTTGATTGTGCCCAGCCTGTACATCCACTGAGCTTCACGCATTAGGAGTATCTTATTCCTATCACCTCCCCTGTCCAGGCTGGGGACATGGTCAATTAAAATATATCGGATAGATGATACCAGGTGGCGTTTAATTGCACAATGTCTTGCCACCGGCTGGTCCGATTCGCCCTTTTCTAGGGCCAGATGAATTGCATGTCTATGGTTTGCCATGCACTCCTGTCAGTATATGGCCGGGTTATAATACAATATATTTAACAATTATCCTTTAAAATAAACCCTCAATAAAATGCATATATGAAACTATAAAATTAATGTAAATTCCTAAATTCTTTATATTAGTTAAAATTTGTAGACACATTGAAATATATTTGTAGAAAACCAGATATGAATCAAAACTAAACACGTTTCAACTGTTATAATATGCTACGCAAAGATCATAAAAGTTACCTTATTTATTAACCTTATTCACAATTGAATTGCATTACCTCACCACAATGAAATATCACAGTATGAGCCACTAACATTCAGACTGGTACAATTAAGTTATTTAACTCACAAGAGATTCCAATTTAAAACACCAGAAGTATATATATTCTTAATGTAATCAGTCAGTTTGAATGCCAATTTATCTAAAATGAAATAAATTCTTAATTACCTACAATTAAGACCAATTCTAAAATATATTTGTATATTTACAAAGATAAATTACTTAGCATTAATGATTAGTTGTAAAATACACCGGATTATGAAACACAAGCTTAAAATACTAAATGCCCTTTTTAAATCTATTAACTGAAATTTGACTATAGCAATAATGAATGTAACTACTTTAAAATATCAAATTATATAGTTTATACATCACCAGTTTGAGCCAATAAATGTTTCAATCCTTTCCAAGTATTTTCTTGTTTCAACTCATATGAGGAAAAGTTATGGCATAGATCAAGGAGTTAGTTTCAGCTCTTTGCTTAAGTTGATTGTGTCCTAAGTATGGCCACCAGTTATTCAATCAGACCAGTTTTTAGCAGATAAAAGCCTCAAAGACTGTGTGTCTCTCTCTTGCATTCAGTTTTTCTTATATCTAAGCATTGGTGATCTGTATGGGAGGCCCTTCAGAGCTTGTCCCTCTCATTGGTCACCTGGGAAGTGCCTCTCTGATTGGCTCTCTATGGGCTCTAAGAGACAATTTACAATTTTATATCAAACATCAATATTTTATAGTCATATCACATCAAAGTAATTCCTATATATTCATCTTATTATATTTTAAGAGATGTATTTAAAGTTTCATAAACATTTAGTGCATAACCATAAGATATGACTTAGGTCAACCCACGCAGGCAATTCTGTATTAGCATCTTTTAGCAGCATCTGGAAGATAGAAAAACAACAATATGTTATATTTCAAAAATGGGATCATAACAATTGTTATTTAATCTATTACAAATTTGAATTGTATCTCCCATATATATATAAATATATATATATATATATATATATATATATATATATATATATTTAATACAGTCTGAGGCATATATTTAATATGTTGTCTGAATATATGTACACATATATGTGGTTATCTATTAATTTAAAATATCTCTACTTTCTACTAAATATAATATACTAAATCTCTATGGTGGTACCACTAAAACCAACACAGATAAATTGTGAAATAAACTCTATGAGGGTCCTCCATTATTTGTCAAACAGTTTATTTAGGAATCAATATATGTTAATAATAAGATAAATATTTACAGGTATATATATATCAATCTATTTTACAGATACAGTCCACATTTTAAGATACGGGGCAACTTTTCTAAACTAACCCCAATTGTGCTACACAGAATATTATCCCAGAAATACTTAGCCAGATTCTCTGTGTCCAACATCATCCATCTTTTAGCAGGAGCAGGATACAAAGAAGAGGCAGAGGCTCTGGTGTTACAGTATTTTATAACCCAATTCAAAAAGGGAGTGGCTTATCAAATGCCACTCAAAAAGACCAATGGGAGTGTCTATAGTTCAGAGAGAAAGGTGTACCTGGGGGAAGGGATCCCAATAACAGCTAAGTGAATATTCCAGTGATAAAATGTCACCACAATATATATATATATATATATATATATATATATATAAATACCGTCCTCTTTACCGTGTTATCCTCCTAGGGACAGCTGCCTGGGTGCAAAGATAAATCAAATATTCCTTGCAAATAAATGCACTCACAGGTCTTTCTCAAGGTGAAAAAACAAAGCTTTCTTTAATTAAACGTTTTCAGGGATTTCTTCCCCTTCATCAGCATAACAAAGTGAGAGAAAACAATCAAATTTATACACATGTGACTGTACAATCAACAAACAATTCATACCTGTGTTCACTCAGTGAAATTTGCGGCAAACTATTGTGTGGAACGCATAGCTTGCGTTCCAACTGTGCTAAACCGGAAGTGTCTATCTCTAATACATCCGGTATGTTACGTCAAATAATATACATATTTTAGTATTTGTATTTCTTAAATCATATGTGCCAATATTGTAGATCAAGTCTATGTGGCTACTGCGCAAGTGTACTTACTACCTATTGCATCTACTTGATACTTTCTTATTTTCTTATAGTGCGCTACCCGAGATTGTATCTCCTAATTTTATACCAATCAAGCTTCATTATTTCAGCATATTATGGCCCGATCATACCACTTACTGTTATCGCTAATCGGGACTGTGACATTCTCCCTGTGATCAGTGTACTTACTATGGTGATTGTATTGTGTTTCCAGTTCCTGCTTTGTTATTCTGGTTGTCATAGCAACGTTTCTCGGCCGGAACTATTTAGCGTAGGGATCTATTGCTATTACTTTATTTTGGATAGCTTTTATCACTATATACTTAGTATACTTTTTCTGCCTATGTAGGTATGGTACAATATTTACAATCATACTGTGCTATCAACTTGACACACATACAATCACATGATTGCACCACTCATACGGCATTCTCCACTATATATAATATGTACATATTGACATGAAATTAAATGTTAGTATATATACTAACAACTATGCATTGCTGCATAGCCTACTATTTACTACTGCAAGTTGTCATTGGTATAAGTATTGACCCTAGGTGATATGAAAATTTAGTTGTCTAAAAGCTTTTGTAGAATTATTTCCAGAGTGTTCAAGATTTTACTCATATACAGTTCCTGTATTGGTGTATTGTCCCTTTTATGGTATTGATTGTAGGACCCTAATATTCTGTCTTATCTGCTTCCCTTCATTGTAGGTGTTCTGCATTTCTTTCTAAGTGTACACCATTCAGATTCCTCCATTAAATAGAATGATTTCTTCTTCCTGCATCCTTTTCTAGGGAGTCTCTGCATATTTTATGATTCATTTTCAGCTCATTTTTATATAGATATAGGAGAAAGATTTCTTTAAATACATAAAGGGCTACTAGCCTATATATATATATATATTCATTTCTATGCAGTATTTAAAATCATACAGGCTGTATTTTAACAATGGGTTTAAGAGTATAATTGCAAAACATGGGTCTCATGTGGCTAATCTTCCTCCAGATGTAATTTGTGGATTTAACACAATAGGGACACTTAACATCTTTGCATATACTAAGGCCATGTCTGATAAGTTTATCACTCATCTTGGGTATACACATCTGAGGGGTCTCAAAATGCTAATTTCGCTTTGAAGTAACTGTCTGTTAGCTCATAATATGTTAGCGTATCAGGAAATAGTGCAGAACTTCGTCTACAACAGAGGTTGGTGATCTAACATTTGATCATCAAGTAAATGTTAATTATTACTTTAGCTGGGTTTTAAAGCCAGTTTTCATTAACCGACCAAAAGCTTAATTTCTTTGTTCTCACCTGGATGCATTATAATCAGGAAGCAGAGGGTGTCTCACCCCGCCCAGAGCATCTCATATCACATTTTTATTTTTAGTTACAAAATGAGATATTAAATATCTATGATATATCTGTAGCTTGTTTAATGTTACTTACAGGTGCCCTGACACTCCCTTAATGTTCCTGTAGTTTTACCAACATAGAAGTTGGAACATGGGCAAAAGAGCAAGTATATGACGTGCGTGGTAGTACAAGTGAGTGCATGTCTGATGATATAATTCTGGTTAGTATGGGGATGGTGAAAATATTTGGTACTGATTAATCCATTACACGTAGTACACCCCAAACATCGATAGGATCCCTTGATGTTCACGTTGGCCTTGATGGTATAGCTCTGTTTAGGATTGGTTCTAATGAGCATATCCTTCAGGTTAGTTCCTCTTCTAAACCCCACCATGGGGTCCAAGGCCTCTATTTACCAAAGTCTGGCGGACCTGATCCAACAGTGCAGATCAGGTCCACCAGACCTTACTGAATACGGAGAGCAATACGCTCTCCGTATTCAGCATTGCACCAGCAGCTCACAAGAGCTGCTGGTGCAACGCCGCCCCCTGCAGACTCGCGGCCAATCAGCCGCCAGCAGGGGGGTGTCAATCAACCCGATCGTACTCGATCGGGTTGAATTCCGGCGATGTCTGTCCGCCTTCTCAGAGCAGGCGGACAGGTTACGGAGCAGCGGTCTTTGTGACCGCTGCTTCATAACTGTTGTTTTTGGCGAGCCTGGAGGCTCGCTAGAAACACGGGACATCAAGCTCCATTCGGAGCTTGATAGATAGGCCCCCAAGTCTTTAGTAAAGTGTAATTTCAGGTCGGACGTGAATGTTGTAGCCATAATTAACTTGTCTCTGGCTGCTGTCTTTGGTTTCTCAGTAATCAGGTCAGTCTGAGTAAGAAGTGATACCTCATCAAACATATCATTGATCAAACATGGTCTATATCCCCTTTGAAGGAATTTATCCCTCACTCCGGACAACTGGGAAATCCATGTCTGTTTGTTAGAGTTATTTCGTACCGTCCTAATCATATACAATAAACGTAACTATTGCATATGCTAATCGTCTATGCATACCCCCTCTTAACAAAAACTAGCAGTTTCAAGCCCCAAAACACACATGTAAATAATACATCAAACGAGAATTCCTGCAGATGTTACCACTAAAAACCGGATCAGATGCAGGCTTGTAATCCGGAAGTGTCACTATCTGTGTGAAACCGGAAGTGAGGCACTCTTACAGCCCTGTGCAACTAAAACACTGGTATTAGAAATGAAAGGGGGGCATACTGATATTGTATATATAACATAAAATTAATGGGTATGTAGACAAAAAAGTAAATTTATGCTTACCTGATAAATTTATTTATTTTTTGACACGATGAGTCCACGGATCATCTTAATTACTAATGGGATATTCACCTCCTGGTCAAAGCTGTTAAATAGCTCCTCCCTTCCCTCCCACTCCAGTCATTCAGCCGAAGTTAAGGATAGAAAGGAAAAACCAAGGTACAGAGGTGTCTGAAGTCATTGTGTCAAAAAAGAAATAAATTTATCAGGTAAGCATAAATTTTCTTTTCTTTTTTATGACATGATGAGTCCACGAATCATCTTAATTATTAATGGGATTCAATACCCAAGCTAGAGTACACAGATGATACGGGAGGGACAAGAGAGGGAACCTAAACGGAAGGCATCACTGCTTGAACAACCTTTCTCCCAAAAGCAGCCTTAGCCGAGGCAAAAGTGTCAAATTCATAAAACTTTGGAAAAGTGTGGAGAGGACCAAGTTTCCACCTTGCGACTCTGTTCCACAGAAGCTTTATTTTTGAATGCCCGTAAGGAAGCAACAGCCCTCGTGGAATGAGCCGTAACCCTCTCAGGAGGCTGCTGTCCAGAATTCTCATATGCCAAATGTATGATACTCTTCAGCCAAAAAGAAAGAGAAGTAGCCGTAGCTTTCTGTCCCTTACGTTTTCCTGAGAAAATCAGAAACAAAGAAGAAGACTGACGAAAGTCCTTAGTCGCCTGCAGGTAAAACTTAAAAGCATGGACCACGTCCAAATTGTGCAAAAGTCGTTCTTTTTTGAGAAGAAGGATTAGGACACAAAAAAGGAACAACAATCTCCTGATTAATGTTCCGATCAGAAACAACCTTAGGAAGAAATCCTAATCTAGAACGTAAAACTACCGTATCTGAATGGAAAATAAGGTAAGGAAACTCGTACTGCAATGCTGAGAGCTCTGACACTCTACGAGCGGAAGAAATAGCAACAAGAAATAAAACTTTCCAAGATAATAACTTAATATCTAAGGAATGCTTAGGCTCAAACGGAGCCCCTTGAAGAACTTTGAGAACTAAATTAAGACTCCATGGAGGAGTAACTGGTATGAACAAAGGCCTGATCCTGACCAAGGCCTGACAAAAAGATTGTACATCTGGGGCATCCGTCAGACATTTGTGTAACTAAATAGATAAGGCCGAGATTTGACCCTTTAGGGAACTCGTCGATAAACCCTTCTCCAAACCCTCTTGGAGAAAAGAAAAAATTCTAGGAATCCTAACTCTACTCCATGAGTAGCCCTTGGATTCACACCAATAGAGATATTTACTCTATATCTTATGGTAAATCTTACTAGTTACAGGCTTACGAGCCTGAATCATGGTCTCTATGACCGAGTCAGAAAACCCCCGCTTGGACAAAATTAAGCGTTCAATCTCCAAGCAGTCAGCTTCAAGAAACTAGATCTGGGTGAAGGAAGGGCCCATGAATTAGAAGGTCCTTCCTCAACGGAAGTCTCCAAGGTGACAGAGATGACATGTCCACCAGATCTGCATACCAAATCCTGCAAAGCCAAGCTGAAGCAATGAGAATCACTGATGCCCTCTCCTGCTTGATTCGAGCAATGACCCAAGGAAGAAGCACAAATGGAGGAAATAGGTATGCTATACTGAAGGTCCAAGGAACTCCCAGAGTATCTATCAGTTCTGCCTGTGGGTCCCTGGACCTCGACCCGTATCTTGGGAGCTTGGCATTCTGTCGAAATGCCATGAGATCTAATTCCAGCTGACTCCACTTGAGAATCAGGCTGGAGAACACTTCCGGATGGAGTTCCCACTCCTCCGGATGAAAGGTCTGCCAGCTCAGAAAATCCACCTCACAGTTGTCCACCCCTGTGATGTGGATCGCCGTCAGGAAGCAAGCATGGGCCTCCGCACACTGAATTATCTTGGTTACCTCTGTCATCGCTAAGGAACTCCTCGTTTCTCCCTGATGATTTATGTAAGCCACTGAAGTTATGTTGTCCGACTTGAACCTGAAAAACTGGACCGAGGCTAACTGAGGCCAGGTCAGAAGAGCAATGAAGATCGCTCTCAGTTCCAGGATGTTCATAGGAAGAACAGACTCTGACTGAGTCCAAACTCCCTGAGTCCTTAGGGAGCCCCAGACAGCTCCCCACCCGAGAAGGATGGCGTCTGTTGTCACAATCACCCAAGACGGTCTGCAAAAGCAGGTTCCCTGGGAGAGATGATCCAGAGACAACCACCATTGAAGAGAGTCCATTGTCTCCTACTCCAGAGTTATTCAAGGAGACAAGTCTGCATAATCTCTGCTCCATTGCCTGAGCATGTTTAAAGGGACACTGTACCCAAATTTTTTCTTTTGTGATTCAGATAGAGCATGACATTTTAAGCAACTTTCTAATTTACTCCTATTATCAATTTTTCTTCGTTCTCTTGCTATCATTATTTGATAAAGAAGGCATCTAAGCTTTTTTTTGGTTTCAGTACTCTGGACAGCACATTTTTATTGGTGGATGAATTTATCCACCAATCAGCAAGGACAACCCAGGTTGTTCACCAAAAATGGGCCGGCATCTAAACTTACATTCTTGCATTTCAAATAACGATACCAAGAGAATGAAGAAAATTTGATAATAGGAGTAAATTAGAAAGTTGCTTAAAATTTCATGCTCAATCTGAATCATGAAAGAACAATTTTGGGTACAGTGTCCCTTTAACTGCAGAGGTCTGAGGAGGAACCAAGCAAACGGGATGATGTCCATTGCCGCCACCATCAGCCCCATTACCTCCATGCACTGGGCCACTGACAGCCGAGGAGTGGACTGAAGGACTAGACAAATATTGATAATCTTTGATTTCCTGACCTCTGTCAGAAAAATCTTCATTGATATGGAAACTATTATGGTTCCCAAGAAAGATACCCTTGTGCTTGGGACTAAGGAACTCTTTTCCCTTCCACCCGAGAAATTGCTGGAAGGATAGCACTATATCCGTGAGGAATCTAGCTTGTTGTAAGGATGGCGCTTGGACTAGAATGTTGTCCAGATAGGGTGCCACAGTCGATAATCCTGAAGCAGGAACCTACCCCTGGGGGGAAAGACTTGAACTTTAATTTGTATCCCTGAAACACAATGTACAACACCCAGGGATAATGATCACAAAACCAAACCTGATTGAGAAGGAGACCCTGCCCCCTTACGGGTCAGGTGCACGCCCCTCATGTTGTGTCAGCAGCTTCTTAGACTGATTTTCCAGTCAGATCGGGTCTTCGTGCTTGGTAGGAGGAATAAAAGAATTTCCCTAGGAATCTCGAGAGAAACTAAATTATCTCTTATTTCCTTTTCACTATGCTACATTAATTGAACCTACTCACTTAAAGGCCCTTCTCCTATTCCTGCAAGAGGGGTGTCTGTCCATAGAAACAGACAACGCAACAAACCAGTACATCGCCGCACTGGAAACAGTAGACTACCAGCCGCAGGTTGACAATGTAGACCCTCTAACTATTAATCGTAGGGTCCTTCATCTGCACAGAGTCCTGAAGGAACTACTATTCTTTATGGTAAAAGACTCTAGACCAACGTGGAGATTTACGTTTCCCCTGGGTATCTCCTTCCTTCTAAGTGTAGGAGAAACAAAGGGGAAAAACCCTATAGCCCTATCTGGTACAGGAATAGTTCCACCATGAAGGGTACATCATAATATTAGAATAACCTACTGGTGTCGGAGCCACCCAGTAGCTAAAACCTCCTCAAGAAGCAAATGGAGGTATTCAAGTTAAAACCGAAGGAAAAAACAAGCTTCTGATCAGATAAAGGTATTCACCTCATCCGAGACTGAGCATTCCTTGTCCGGTACTACCGAACTATCTCCGGTACTACCGAACTATTTCCGGTACTACCGATACCAAACTATCTCCGGTACTACCGAACTATCTCCGGTACTACCAAACTATCTCCGGTACTACCGAACTATCTCCGGTACTACCGAACTATCTTCCTCCTTAGTTACAGGGAAGAAACATTTGAAAAATGAATGAGAAATAGAAGTGGATTGGTAGAACCACATTGGAATCCAAGCCCAAGAGACCTCTAGCAGGGCCTCTTGGATCACCTTGAATCATAAAGGATGAATTAAACAAATAAACAGCTGGATTCCTTAACAAAATTAGCACATAAAAAACGTTACTTTAAATTTTAAAAAGTAACTTTTTATTTCTGTGTGCATAGGTAAGCTAAATTAGCATACAAACATTGCAGAACTTATCAAAATCGTTACATTTTTGTTATGTTACAGATATTGCCATGACATTAAAGAAGTGATGTCTTGTGCAGCAATTCCAGATAGAAATTGTGAGGAACCGCAGGGCACTGCATGTGTGTTAGAAAATTTAATGTACACTTCCTTAATCAATCTGCCTCACCTATGGCAGAATAATTAAATAAAAAAGCGATGTCTTGCGCAGCAACTCCAGATGGAATTTGCAAGGAGCTGCAGGGCACTGCATGTGTGTTATAACATTTTATGTACACTTACTTAATCAATCTGACTCACATATGGCAGAATAAATGAATAAAGACTTAACCTGTTGTTAATAAAAATTAACATAAAGCAAGTGTTACTGTCTCTTTAAATGTTAAAAAGTAATTTCTTTATTTTTATGAGGTCAGAAATGACTGAATATGTATGAGAGGAATTTCAGTACTGCTAAACTCTCTCTATACCTCAGCTTGACCCAGCTGAGGCATCAGAGAGCCTCTCTACACAAATCCTGCCTTGCTATAGCGCTATCATAAGCGCAAGAACTGAGACAAGAATTCCTCCGTTTCTTCCGATAACCGGAAGTGTTAGGAAGGAAGTGCCTTCTGCAAGTTGCACATTCTAATCTTAAATTCCTTACGATAGTCAGAAGTGATAGGAGGAAGGAGTGCAAAGCATAGGCGCCATTTACAAGCTCCCTTTACAAGCTCCGCCCCTTGTGGGCGTTTCACAAGCTATCTCCCGGTCGCCATTGTCTAAGTAAAGGCACCGGGAGCAAAAGGATAAATATAACACTTTCAAATAAAAGCTGCTTAGCCTGTTATCACGGAAACACTCACACTGTGACCAACAGTTTACCACCTAAATAAACAAAAGCTCATATCTCCTGGTCGCCATTGTCTAAGTATAGCCACCGGGAGCAAGAGAACAGACTGAACAGCTTCAGTTTAAACAGCTGTTCAGTCCGATACCTCTACATGACAGAGAAACCCCTTAGAGCACACACTCTGTCACACTCAATGCAAAAACTCACGGTCAGCTCTATTATTAGATGAGATCGCCAGGAGATGAGACACATGTCACCCGGTGCCTGCGTTCTAACTGCCATAATGTCTCTTAATAGACTAGGAGAATCTGAGTCCAAGTTCAATGAGGTCTAAATTAATAAAGTGCCCAGACTTTTTCTGAGATCCTCTACCCCGAGAAATAAAGTCAGCACTTACCTCATCTTCTGCCTGGCAGCAAGGCAGTTCCCAGGTTTAGGGGGTCCTCTCCCTCCCATGGCCCTGTAAATAAACGAAAATCCTGAGAAAAAATCCCTCAGTTTTTCTGGGTTAGGGCAGTATCAATATATGGGAGGCGCAGTGAGAATTATGTCCCACAAGTTCCCATTGCTCTAAAGCCACCAATGCTCTACTGAAGAGACTGATATGGACTACGGCTACACCCAAGAACAAAGCAGCACAATTTTGCACTACTTTAAAAAATAATAAACTCTTGATTGAAGAATCTAATCTAACACCTCACTTTGCCACTTCCTATCACTAACGTAGGCAAAGAGAATGACTGGGGTGGGAGGGAAGGGAGGAGCTATTTAACAGCTCTGCTGTGGTGCTCTTTGCTGCCTCCTGCTGACCAGGAGGTGAATATCCCATTAGTAATTAAGATGATCCGTGGACTCATCGTGTCATAAAAAAAAAAAACACTAGAAAAATAACATAACATAAAAAGTCATGTTAGCACATGTCCAGGTATCATGTACTTAATAAATAATGTGATAGTGCAAGCTAGAAGGTGTGCAAAATATTATACAATATATCAAATAACAGAGTGTAAATATATTACCAAGATCCTATATATATCTTGTACTGGCTAAGAACCGTAGTTCGTTTGTAGAGATATTACTCAAACTGAACAAACAGTAATATTACTAAGGCATTGACACTAATAGTGCTAATTCTACACATTATAACCATGAAGTATTAGGTATTCTATGTGGGGTAGCTATGCAGGGTGGTGTCTCATTTTACTTATACAGTTAACAAGTATTTATATATAAATGGCCATCTTATTCACTAAAAGGGAGCTATGTTACATAGTATACCATGCACAAAAAGGTCCACCACAGGGTTTATCCAACTCTGGGGTGAAGCCTATAGGATGAAAAAATGCACAAATCCGATGTTTAAAGGCATCAAGATACCTGCACTACATCCTGCAATGGTAAATACTACAGTTCACTGGCCCCTATACACCAATAGCCGTGTTCACATGAGACAATCCAAATCTGGCATAGAGTTCAAACTCTTTGGAGCAATAGTGTCCAATCTCAGAATCCATTCTGCTTCTCTCCTGAGAAGTAACTTGTTTCTATTTCCACCTCTTAATGGTTTCGGTATCTGGTCAATCAAAATCACCCTGACAGAAGCTACAAGATGTTTGGTCTCCATCCAGTGACGCGCCACTGGTTGGTCCAAGCGTCCCTTTTCTATGGCTTGTCTCATAGCCATTCTATGGTTTGCCATGCGTGCTCGCAGAGTCCCTTGAGTCTTTCCAATGTAATGTTTCTCACATGGGCAAAACAGCATATATACCACATACTCAGTGGTGCATGTAATTGAGTGCAAAGTGGTATATTTCTTATTGTTATGTGGGTGATTGAAGTTCTTGGTGGCAATTAAGCCATTACATGTGGTACAATTTGGGCACCTGTAGCAGCCTCTGATGTTAGTTGTGGTGGCAGTTAGGTATGAACTGACCGTGTCAGTTTTGACCAAAAGGTCTCTAATGTTGGCATTACATTTGTAACCTATCATGGGGGTGGTTGATTTGGAAATCTCCATTTTAGAGTCAGAATGAAGAATATTCCAATGCTTTTTTACTATTTGACCCAGTTGTGCTGTATTAGGAGCAAATGTAGTCGTCATAATCAGTTTTGGAGTTGTGCCGATATTTATATTTTGTGTCTGTAGAATATCATCTTGGGTTAGTCCCTTGATTTGTTCCAGAATGGGGTCAATCATCCTTGCATTGTATCCCCTGTCCAGGAACTTTGATCTCATGTTACTTAATTGTGAGACCCCTTTTTCAGTGTTAGAATTGTACGAATTGCTTGTGATTTAACTATACCCCTGATGAGGGAAGGGGGATGGCAACTTTCTGCTCTGAGAAGGAAATTTCGGTCTGTAGGTTTTTAATATAATGTAGTTTCTAACCTATCGCCAACCTTTGTGATTAGTAAATCCAGAAATTGTATTGAAGTCATACTATAATTCATTTTCAATCTCACTGTCGTTGGTGTGTTATTATATTGGGTAAACCAATCTTTTAGGCTGTGCTCATCACCTCTCCAAATTAGTAAAATGTAATTGATGTATCTCCTGTAAAAAATTACAGGAGATACATCTTTGGACCATAGGTATTCTTTCTCAAAATAAGCCATAAAAATATTGGCATAGGCTGGGGCCACATTGGACCCAATAGCAGTGCCGGATGTTTGAAGAAAGAATGACCTCTCAAATTTAAAATAATTATTTTTCAAACAAAATTCCAGTAGTTGTATTACAAATTCAATTGGTGGCCCTATGTATTTATCAGTGTTCTCAAGTGTTTCTTTGACTGCTGCCAGTCCCATGTCATGAGGGATGATAGTATGTAGATTGTTGACATCTAATGAAACCAGAATATCATCTCTCATGACATTGGTCCATTTCAGTGTACGTAACAGTTCATTGGTGTCAAGTAAGTAAGATCTATCTGATTTGACTACTGGTTGAAGTAGATAGTCTAAGAATTGGGCCACTGGTTGGAGTATAGATCACCTCGCGGACACAATAGGGCAGCCCGGGGGTTCTTGCAGTGACTTATGAACCTTCGGGATTGTATACAGTATTGGAAGTTTAGGATGTGTAGTAATCATAAAATCCCTGAGTTTCTCAGTCAAAAAGCCTTGCTCAAATCCAAATCTAATCAGAGAATCTAAATGTTCTTTGAATTTTAATGTAGGATCGAAAGTTAATTTAAGGTAAGTTTCAAGATCATTTAGTTGTTTCATGATGTCATCTCTATAGTATGCATAATCTAATAGCACTATCGCTCCTCCCTAATCAGCAGGGTGGATAGTTAAGGAAGTGTCTTTCATAAGGGTTTTAATAGTTCTCTCACTTTTATGTAAATTATCCTTCCATTTCAGATGTTTGTTAGATTCATCCATATCCTTTTGGACCATTCTCATGTAGATTTTAATACTAATAAAACAATCCTCCCTAAACCTAGAGGGGGAGATAGAATGCAACGACTCCTCTATAGAGAGGCATTCTGGATTTTTACACTCCAGACCAGACGTCCCAAAGGCTTTAATATAGCAGGAGACATCATTAATTTCTGGAAGTAGGATAAATTGACCTAAAAGTTACAGTGAAGGTCTGTGAGCAATTGTTATCTATATATGTATATATATAGATAAAGAGCAATGACACTCCAAAGTATATATATAATGATGTTGAACTACACACAAACCATGTTACTTATATCATGTTGTTTTGAAGATCCTGGTCTTTAAGCTATAATTGGGATACATATATGCATTTGTATAGATAAAGAGTAAAACCTTAATTAAACTTAGATACAACGATGTAGAATTTTATATAATTTTTATTATTGATGTTATCCTGCTTATAATACTCTGTTTTTCAAGTCACTATATGGATTGCCCATTTACAAGGATCAAATCTGATGGCTAATAATTATACATTTTTCTGTTTAACAAATCCTACAAGGAAAAGAGTACTGCAGTTCAATATGTTTATATGTACATTTTGCAGTCAATCTTTTAACATATATAATATAAAACAGAAAAATGTTTTTACATACAATTCATCTAAATGAAATAATATGTACTCCAATCAGCTTGTTGCAAATACTAATTGATTAATTGCACTGTGACCCCAGCTGTTTTCCCTTAGTTATTACTAGAATAGTTCTTAAGGCATAACACAGGCTACACTTTAAGGTCTATGATTAAGGCTAAACTTTCCAGCCGAAACGCGTAAGACCGACTGGTAGCCTAAGGTCACAGCGCAATTACTTAGCTCTTTTTCATTTAATTTTTACCACCCTCATTTAAGTGTTTTTTTTGGTTCTCACTGTGTTGGAACATATTGAATCTATCATTTCAATAAATTCACCCCTTGTTTGAAGCCCGAGTTCGCTGGATTTCTTTTTGCCTGAAAAGATTTTAATACCTGCACTGTAATTGACTGGATCAAACAAGTTATCTTTCTTAGTGATTTTAAATCCTTGTGGTTGCACATTTGCACTAGTTTGAAAATATACTTTAACCTTTAAAGTTCTCTGTATTTTGTGCATATCTATCATAAAATCCAGTTTACACAAGTTACGACTGGGGACAAAGGAAAGACTCCTATTAAGGAGAGATTCTTCTTCACTTATAAGTCTATGTGAGCTAAGATTAATGATTATGTTATTATCAGTTTTTGACTGCCCCTCCTGGGGGGTCTGTGAGAAACTCTTCTTGGACCTAATGTTGGGCTGAAATGTCTTGTTATTTAATAAACATTGTGTCGTAGCTGAAGATGAGCTTAGAAATTGTTATTTGGGAGATTATATTCTCTTTGCATGGAAGCAAAAGTTTTAATTGAACGCGTCATTGGATTTAATAGAAAGCAAACAGAGTCTAAAGCTTGCTTTTCCCATTGTGAGAATGGCAATGTATCTGTTCCCGCAGGAAAGTTTGGATTACCACGAATGGTAAGTATATAAAAGAGTGAAAGGACTTCTTCAAAAACCTATGCACCTGGTGCCATGATCACTTTATAGAGTAGATTCAATATTTTTTATGGTTTTAAGGTTAGACATGTGAGGGAGGTAGGCCAGGGATATATCACATAAAGCTGCTTGTTCTAAATTGTGTCTATTTATTCTATTTTCTCATCTCGTCGTAGCCATAACATATCTGACTTTTGCATATATTTTTTTTAGCCCGAGAAGGAACCAAAATCTTGCAAAGCCATCAACATAGATGTGATATGATTTTTTTGATCTTGGACAAATAGCAGCATGTTGTCCACATAAAGAGCAAGATGTTGGGGGGCACTTGCAGCATTAATACCAGGGAAGGTCTGCCGCAATTTGATTGCCAATGGTTGTAAGGCCAAATTAAAAAGCAGGGGAGAGAGGGGGCATCCCTGTCTAGTACCCCTCTGTAGAGATACAGTGGGAGAGTACATGTTGTTAACACAAATATTAGCTATTGGGGCAGTGTAAAGTTTTTTTTAATAAATTATAAAAAGGATCCAAAGAAATTGAATTTGAGCATAATTAAGAAAAGGTGTTCCCATTCTACTTGATCGCCCTCCGGTATCCTTGCACTTTTGCCACTTTGTCCCTTGTTCCCGAAATGTTGGACTACTTTTAAAACCTGGCGTACGTTGACTACAGAAGAGCGAGCAAACGTGAATTCCCTTTGGTCCTCATGGATCAAATCTGGAATAACAAATTTTAACCGCTCTGCTAGGAGTTTTGTCAGGATTTTGTAGCCCGAGTTTAGAAGGGAAATTGGTCTGTATGATTTAGAAAGAAGATGATCTGAAAATGTGTCTATTACTACAAGGTGCTACATTATCTACATTATCTATGGGGGCATGGTCAGAGACAATCATATCTCCAATTTTCGCATCAATGACTTGTGGAATCAATGAGGTGGACACTAGGAATACGTTGATGTGGTACATGGTGGGAGAGGTTTGCAAAATACATGTAAAATCTTTCCCATCAGGATTTAACTAATGCCAGATATCTATAACATCCAGGGAGGAGACCAGGGATTGAAAAATTTCAAGTGGAAATTTAGCGTTTGCCTTAGGGGGAATGTTTTGTTTGAGCTTGAGGGGGTCTTTAAGCCTGTCACACTGGGGAATTCGGGGCTAAATTAAAGTCTCCTTCCAGAATAATAAAGGTATCAAGATGGGGAGTAAGAGCTGTGATTAGGGCTTCCCAGAAATCTCTGTTTTTTGATTGGGGCATATATATTACAGAAAGTATATTTTTTGTCTGCAATTTTGGATTGCACTATACGGTATCTCCTGCTGGGTCTTTGAGTATATTCGTAGTTTTTACATTTAGCTTTTTCCCAAACAGTATAGCCACTTCTCTGCTAGCACTGTTAATGGAAACAAACTCAACCTTCCCCGCACAATCTCTGTTCATTTTTTCGTGTTCTTTATCGGACAAATGCGTCTCTTGAAGAAACAAAATATCCGTCCCTCTCTTTCTTAATTGAGTTAGGATATTTTTTCTCTTAATAGGCGAATGGATCCCCCCTACATTACAGGAGTATAAATTAAATGTAGAGGTATATTAGAATGCACCATGTAGTACATATATGGAAAAAAAATCTCTCTCCGCCCCCAGAAGGGAGAATATATCTTACATATATGTGGTTCTTTTTGCCTCTGTAGCTCCAAGAAAAATACTGCGGTGCCCAAACGTGGAGGATCCCACAACTGTCTAGGAAAGAGGAAAAATAACCGTACAGGTATAACATTGTTCCAATAATATTTGCATAATACAACATTCTCTTCACTCCATTTTTTCCATACATCTCTTGGAGCATAACAATATAATGTGTAGTATTAAATCTTTTTGCATCATTCTTCCATACTTGCATTATAAACATTAACCATAACAAACAACAGAAACTGATAGCAAAGGAAATAGAGGCACAACTCTCCACATATAGAAAAGGTGCCCCAGCCTGCCACATGGGCAGAGTACATTACTCTTATCATAGTGAAAATGTAATTTCTAGAAAAATGAACAATTCAAGTTTTCACCCCTCCTCTCCCTGGGAATGAACTTGGGAAGTAGGGCTTGAGGAGTTTCTCCCTGCATCTAGATAGATTCTAGCATCATTTGGAGAATCAAAAAATGTAGGCCCTCTTGGTGTGATGAGTTTAAGCCTAGCCAGATAAAGAAGAAAGGTCTGTTTTCCCTCTTTGTTAAGTTTTGTACATATAGTGGAGAAAATTGCCTACACTTTTTCATAAGTTCTACCCAGAAATCTTGAAAAAGTAGAAGCCGGGAGTTATCATAACTCAAGCTGTCAAACTTTCTATATGTTCTGAGGACAGCAAGCTAAGTTTTAAAGTGGGGGGGGGGGGGATTTTTTTCTTCAGCAGATCTCTCTGGGCCAACCCTGTGTGCCCTCTCTACACTGCCTGTTTAATAATGTGGGAAGGGTATTCTCAACAAAGTGTAGAGTGTCAGATTGTTCAATAGATTCGGGTAGGCTTAAGAGGCGTATATTATTGCGCCACAATCTGTTTTCAAGATTACATAATTTTTGTTGCAATAACAGAGATTGTTTTTCTAAGAACTCCATTTTACCAGTGTTAGTAATACTTGTTTCCTCTAGGTCTGAGATCCTATTCTCAGCCTCAGTCTCTCTTCCTGAGAACTGTTTGACATGTTCAGTTAAGGTATCTACCCCCTTTTGTAGGTTATCCATTTTTGGCATAGATAGTGTGGAAATTTGTTTCACTATGGGGTGCGTTTCTGGCAAGTTACCTTCTAGATCTAGAAGAGCATCCCCAGACTGGCCCTGCCCATTATTTTCTAAACCCATTTTTGTTCTACGGTCACTGTTTTTATTAGCGCTGTGAAATCTGTTGCCGCTCTACAAATAACCGATAATAATAATAATAATAATAATATTACAACCTGCCATTGGGGCATGCGTTAAGTACGTCTCCATACACATATATATCAACAGTCATTTAAACAATGGTTAACACATTTCACACAACAAACATACGGCTAGATTATGAGTTTTACGGTATGAGTGAAAAAGCCTCATAACGCTGCTTTTTCACTACCGCTGGTATTACGAGTCTTGCAGGTATTTCTGTACCAGAATATATCGAGGGAGAGAGAGAGCGCTGAAACAATTCACCTCAAAGTACACAGGTTGATATCAAAAAATCCCCAGATAAAATTGATGATTAAAATCTATGTAAATTGTCTTCCTGCGCTAAAGGCCAGGATAAGTGGTCCTAAAGCTAAAACATTTGAGGTGACACTGAATAGATGGAAATAATCACTCAGGACATAAAATATATTATATATAAAAGCTAATATTTATTATTTAAAAAAGATGATTAAAATTTATTCTTTGAAAATTTATTTAAAAAAAAATTGAATTTAATTAAATTTGTGTTAAAAAAAGCTGATATAATAAAGTTTTTCAGCAAAAATAACAGAGGCAAAAAGATAAAAACATAAGATATAGGTGAGGTGAGTGTACTGAGCAGAGGATATAGTTAGTATACACAGCACATATAATTAGTATAGTTAGTATAGTTAGTGAGGTTAATATAACAACAGATGCGGTTAGTATATAACAAGTGTAATGAGTGCAGTGGATTTGAGAGGAAAAAATTGAGGTTGAAGTGTAAACTAAAATTGTGTCAGCTAAAGGTGTATAAGCTAAAGGTGTGTGTACTAAAAATATTTCATAAACTAAAAATGTGTAAGCTAAACAGCTATTAAATGAATAACACCTAAATTCATGTAGTAGACAGTTGTGCAAAAAAGCAATGTAAATAGAGCTAAGTAAAAAGGTAAAATTAATAGAGCTAAGTTAATAAAGCTAGAACAATAAAACTAAAATTTAGTATAAGAAATAGCCATTTTTAAACACGATTATGATTGAACTGTAAAATGGATCAAAAGTTCTTTAAAAGTTCTTTTCTGTGCACAGATAAAGAGTGTTGGCATATGCAAAATGTTGGGCAAGTAGAATTTTCAGTGCCGTCTCCTTTTTATATTAAAAGTACCTTGTAAGATCAGACTCAAAGTCCGTTTTGTTATCCAATCCTATAGTAAACGAAAATGAAGTAATCCGAAGTGCAGGTAATACCAGGTTACCTTAAACTGCTTTTTTCAAGGAAGCATCTGTCAGGTTGTGAATATAATACCTTATTTTTTTCCTTGTCCTTTATGGTAAAGCCAGGTTACCATTAGGAATTTCGAGCAGCATACAGGACTGTTGTGGCGTTAATGTGGTGCTTCCGCGTCTGGAAGCAGAGTAATTCTCGTCCGGTCTTTTTCCTGCTGGTGGTAGTCTGACGTCACAGACTACGGTGGCTCAAATTGGCCAAAAAAGAAGTAACGCGTTTCGGTCGTGGACCTTTCTAAAACTTCTGATTTGCTCCGTGTCCGTCTTGCTCTTTATATAGCAGAGCTTATAGCTTGACATATGTAAGCACCTCCTTATTTATTGTCAAGAAGCTAACATCTATAGGAAATGGGCAATTATCGTTATAATCATATATGGTTAATAATACAAAGAACGATTATTAGAGGAATATATTTAAGCTAAAAGATTAAGTGAAAACAATATGTATGTTACATTTTACGAGTGGGGGAAAGTCACATTTAAAAAAGTATCTTATAAAAAAGTATCATATATAGAAGTATAAAAAAGTATACTTTTTGCCTGCGAAGTTTTTGCTGATTTTGGGGGCGACATTGCTTATAAGCCAATTATATTTTAGGCTTTTCTCAAAGCTTACATAGATAGGGAAAAAGGTAAAAACATTACATGCTGCTATTTAGTATATATAAAACAGATGGTTATACATAATGGTTTATAGAGGGGGTATTTTTGTACGTGTAAATTTAATAATTTAATAATGGATCGTTGTGAATTTATACAAAGATTTTTTTTTAAATATTTTTTAAAAAATTGATTAAAAGATCTGTTCATTGAGCCTATATCTACATATTAAAAATCTATAATTTAAAGTTTATAACTTAAAGTTTTATAATTAGAAATATATAACTCATTATATTGAACTGTATTATATATTTCATTATATTGAACTGTATATATTGTCTTCAAATGACAGTTAGTGTAGAACAAATTTAATCCCTAGACGTCCATCAGAGGACTAGAAGTTCAAACTATGTCTTATTTATTATATAGAAAATAATATAAATACTTTATTCATGCAGAAAACTCCCTAGATTGAACTCTAAATTCATGCCTTTAGGAGTTAGGGTATCTAGATCAAAGATCCATTTGGCCTCTAATCTTAGGAGGGCATGAGTTGGATTCCCTCCTCTCCAATTTCTCTTCAGTTTATCTATAATAGTATAGCTGAAATGTTTCAAATTGCCATTATTGCATGTTTTGAAATGTTTTGGTACTGGGAGTTCTTTATTTCTATCATCATTCATGTGTTCAATGGATGAGATGTGTTCTCTAATACGGTCCCGAGCTGTTCTATCCGACTCACCTACATACTGGGTTCCACAGCTACATTCTAGTAGATATATAATATGTTTGTCAGTACATCTATGGGTCCCTTTTATGTGGAACTCTTTGCCTGTTGTTGTAGATCTAATAGACTTTCTTTTTGTGGCATATTTGCAGGCCTTGCAAGTACAGCATGGAAAAAATCCTTGCACGTCCCTTCCCCATAGATCTTTTTGGTCTTTCATATTTAGTTTCTTTTTTAGATCTGTAGGTACTAACATGTTCTTTAGATTTTTTGATTTTTTATATATTATTTTTGGATATTCAGGTAGAGATGAACCCAAAACTGTATCTTTTTTCAGGATGGGCCAGTGCTTTTTCATTATTCTTTCTATGATCTCTTTATTGCAATTATACTGTGTTATAAATGGAAGAAAGATGTCTCCATTTTTTAACTTATCTTTTTTGTGTGTATTGAGCAGTTGTTCCCTTGGTTTATCTTTACACATAAGCATTTCTGCTTCTATTACTTCTTTTTTGTATCCCCGCTCTGTAAACCTATTTATTAAAATATTTGACTGTTGTAAATAATCTTCCTCGTTATTACAGTTCTTACGTATCCTAGTGAATTGACTTTTAGGAATATTGTCCTTCCATCTTTCTAGATGGCAACTGGTCGCATGTATATAGTTATTTGTGTCAACAGGTTTAAAATAGGTTTTGGTAAAGATTTTATTTGCTTCTATTCTGATATCCAAATCTAGAAATTGGATATTTGAGTAGCTGCTAGTATAGGTGAATTTTAGATTGTTTAAATTGTTATTCATGCGAGATATAAACCAGTCTAGTTCTTCTATTTCTCCTTTCCACACTATCAGAATATCGTCTATATACCTCTTGTAGAGAACCAGGTTTGCTCCCAGATCTATGGAGTCTAGAAAAATATGTTCCCAGAGACCCATAAATAAATTGGCATAGCTGGGAGCAAACCTGGTTCCCATTGCTGTGCCACATTGCTGAACGAAAATTTTTTCCTCAAAAACAAAAAAGTTGTGGTTGAGGATAAACTTAATACTCTCTATAATGAATCCTTTTTGCTCTTTGGGTAGGGAGTGATCTTTATTTAGATAGAATTTGACTGCTTCTAAACCTTTAAGATGTTCTATACATGTATAAAGTGCCGACACATCACATGTGGCCAAAATATAATCACTTTCCCATTCTAAATTTTTTAATATATTTAAAACTTCTGTAGAGTCTTTTAGATATGAGGGGAGACTTACTACATACTTTTGTAGGTATTGGTCTACATATTGCGATAAGTTTGCCGTAAGTGAGCCAATCCCTGATATTATAGGGCGGCCTGGAGGAGAAATAAGACTTTTGTGTATCTTGGGTAGACAATAGAAAAGTGGGATTTTTGGAAACTTTATCGACAGAAATTCATATTCTTTATCATTCAAAATGCCTGATTCATTAGCTTTTAAGAGAAATGCATCTAGTTCTTTTTTGTAGATAGGGGTGGGATCTTTGTTTAGTGTTTTATATGTCTTATTATCGTTCAGTAAAGTATATGCCATGTCTGTGTATTTCACTTTATCTAGAATCACTATGCCCCCTCCTTTATCTGCTGGTTTGACTATAATGTTTTTGTTCTTTTCTAGTCTTTTTATAGCTTCATATTGTTTTTTATCGATATTTGAACGTGTCTTATTTAGTTTATTTTCATCTAAACCTTTAATATCGTCTAAGACCCTTTTTTCAAAAGTTTCTATTGCTCCCCCTTTGATATGTTTTGGGTAAAAGGTGGATTTTTGTTTTAAGTTAGTGTGTACAAAACTATCTTTTTCCACGTCTTGATTCGAAATTATTTCTCTCTCCAAAGAGGTTTTTAGAAACCATTTTTTGACTGTTATGTTTCTTATGTATTTGTGTACATCAATATACGTGTTAAATTTGTTTAACCTTTGTGTGGGGGTGAAGGACAATCCTTTGTTCAAAATTCTTATCTCATTTTCATCTAATGGGTTTTCACTAAGGTTGTATATTCCTTTACTCTCTATCTTTGTCTTATGTTTTTTATTTGTCTGTTTTCCTCTCCCTCTCTTTCCTCGTTTTCTGATGCTCTTCTTTTCCTTTGTGCTCTTGCTGATTGAGGTATGTTTGCTTGTGTAGGTGTTTGTGGATCTTTTTGTTGACTTGTGTGACCTTTGTCTAAAAAAGGACAAAGGTCACACAAGTCAACAAAAAGATCCACAAACACCTACACAAGCAAACATACCTCAATCAGCAAGAGCACAAAGGAAAACGAGGAAAGAGAGGGAGAGGAAAACAGACAAATAAAAAACATAAGACAAAGATTGAGAGTAAAGGAATATACAACCTTAGTGAAAACCCATTAGATGAAAATGAGATAAGAATTTTGAACAAAGGATTGTCCTTCGCCCCCACACAAAGGTTAAACAAATTTAACACGTATATTGATGTACACAAATACATAAGAAACATAACAGTCAAAAAATGGTTTCTAAAAACCTCTTTGGAGAGAGAAATAATTTCGAATCAAGATGTGGAAAAAGATAGTTTTGTACACACTAACTTAAAACAAAAATCCACCTTTTACCCAAAACATATCAAAGAGGGAGCAATAGAAACTTTTGAAAAAATGGTCTTAGACGATATTAAAGGTTTAGATGAAAATAAACTAAATAAGACACGTTCAAATATCGATAAAAAACAATATGAAGCTATAAAAAGACTAGAAAAGAACAAAAACATTATAGTCAAACCGGCAGATAAAGGAGGGGGCATAGTGATTCTAGATAAAGTGAAATACACAGACATGGCATATACTTTACTGAACGATAATAAGACATATAAAACACTAAACAAAGATCCCACCCCTATCTACAAAAAAGAACTAGATGCATTTCTCTTAAAAGCTAATGAATCAGGCATTTTGAATGATAAAGAATATGCCTTTCTGTCGATAAAGTTTCCAAAAATCCCACTTTTCTATTGTCTACCCAAGATACACAAAAGTCTTATTTCTCCTCCAGGCCGCCCTATAATATCAGGGATTGGCTCACTTACGGCAAACTTATCGCAATATGTAGACCAATACCTACAAAAGTATGTAGTAAGTCTCCCCTCATATCTAAAAGACTCTACAGAAGTTTTAAATATATTAAAAAATTTAGAATGGGAAAGTGATTATATTTTGGCCACATGTGATGTGTCGGCACTTTATACATGTATAGAACATCTTAAAGGTTTAGAAGCAGTCAAATTCTATCTAAATAAAGATCACTCCCTACCCAAAGAGCAAAAAGGATTCATTATAGAGAGTATTAAGTTTATCCTCAACCACAACTTTTTTGTTTTTGAGGAAAAAATTTTCGTTCAGCAATGTGGCACAGCAATGGGAACCAGGTTTGCTCCCAGCTATGCCAATTTATTTATGGGTCTCTGGGAACATATTTTTCTAGACTCCATAGATCTGGGAGCAAACCTGGTTCTCTACAAGAGGTATATAGACGATATTCTGATAGTGTGGAAAGGAGAAATAGAAGAACTAGACTGGTTTATATCTCGCATGAATAACAATTTAAACAATCTAAAATTCACCTATACTAGCAGCTACTCAAATATCCAATTTCTAGATTTGGATATCAGAATAGAAGCAAATAAAATCTTTACCAAAACCTATTTTAAACCTGTTGACACAAATAACTATATACATGCGACCAGTTGCCATCTAGAAAGATGGAAGGACAATATTCCTAAAAGTCAATTCACTAGGATACGTAAGAACTGTAATAACGAGGAAGATTATTTACAACAGTCAAATATTTTAATAAATAGGTTTACAGAGCGGGGATACAAAAAAGAAGTAATAGAAGCAGAAATGCTTATGTGTAAAGATAAACCAAGGGAACAACTGCTCAATACACACAAAAAAGATAAGTTAAAAAATGGAGACATCTTTCTTCCATTTATAACACAGTATAATTGCAATAAAGAGATCATAGAAAGAATAATGAAAAAGCACTGGCCCATCCTGAAAAAAGATACAGTTTTGGGTTCATCTCTACCTGAATATCCAAAAATAATATATAAAAAATCAAAAAATCTAAAGAACATGTTAGTACCTACAGATCTAAAAAAGAAACTAAATATGAAAGACCAAAAAGATCTATGGGGAAGGGACGTGCAAGGATTTTTTCCATGCTGTACTTGCAAGGCCTGCAAATATGCCACAAAAAGAAAGTCTATTAGATCTACAACAACAGGCAAAGAGTTCCACATAAAAGGGACCCATAGATGTACTGACAAACATATTATATATCTACTAGAATGTAGCTGTGGAACCCAGTATGTAGGTGAGTCGGATAGAACAGCTCGGGACCGTATTAGAGAACACATCTCATCCATTGAACACATGAATGATGATAGAAATAAAGAACTCCCAGTACCAAAACATTTCAAAACATGCAATAATGGCAACTGAAGAGAAATTGGAGAGGAGGGAATCCAACTCATGCCCTCCTAAGATTAGAGGCCAAATGGATCTTTGATCTAGATACCCTAACTCCTAAAGGCATGAATTTAGAGTTCAATCTAGGGAGTTTTCTGCATGAATAAAGTATTTATATTATTTTCTATATAATAAATAAGACATAGTTTGAACTTCTAGTCCTCTGATGGACGTCTAGGGATTAAATTTGTTCTACACTAACTGTCATTTGAAGACAATATATACAGTTCAATATAATGAAATATATAATACAGTTCAATATAATGAGTTATATATTTCTAATTATAAAACTTTAAGTTATAAACTTTAAATTATAGATTTTTAATATGTAGATATAGGCTCAATGAACAGATCTTTTAATCAATTTTTTAAAAAATATTTAAAAAAAAATCTTTGTATAAATTCACAACGATCCATTATTAAATTATTAAATTTACACGTACAAAAATACCCCCTCTATAAACCATTATGTATAACCATCTGTTTTATATATACTAAATAGCAGCATGTAATGTTTTTACCTTTTTCCCTATCTATGTAAGCTTTGAGAAAAGCCTAAAATATAATTGGCTTATAAGCAATGTCGCCCCCAAAATCAGCAAAAACTTCGCAGGCAAAAAGTATACTTTTTTATACTTCTATATATGATACTTTTTTATAAGATACTTTTTTAAATGTGACTTTCCCCCACTCGTAAAATGTAACATACATATTGTTTTCACTTAATCTTTTAGCTTAAATATATTCCTCTAATAATCGTTCTTTGTATTATTAACCATATATGATTATAACGATAATTGCCCATTTCCTATAGATGTTAGCTTCGTGACAATAAATAAGGAGGTGCTTACATATGTCAAGCTATAAGCTCTGCTATATAAAGAGCAAGACGGACACGGAGCAAATAAGAAGTTTGAGAAAGGTCCACGACCGAAACGCGTTACTTCTTTTTTGGCCAATTTGAGCCACCGTAGTCTGTGACGTCAGACTACCACCAGCAGGAAAAAGACCGGACGAGAATTACTCTGCTTCCAGACGCGGAAGCACCACATTAACGCCACAACAGTCCTGTATGCTGCTCGAAATTCCTAATGGTAACCTGGCTTTACCATAAAGAACAAGGAAAGAAATAAGGTATTATATTCACAACCTGACAGATGCTTCCTTGAAAAAAGCAGTTTAAGGTAACCTGGTATTACCTGCACTTCGGATTACTTCATTTTCGTTTACTATAGGATTGGATAACAAAACGGACTTTGAGTCTGATCTTACAAGGTACTTTTAATATAAAAATGAGACGGCACTGAAAATTCTACTTGCCCAACATTTTGCATATGCCAACACTCTTTATCTGTGCACAGAAAAGAACTTTTAAAGAACTTTTGATCCATTTTACAGTTCAATCATAATCGTGTTTAAAAATGGCTATTTCTTATACTAAATTTTAGTTTTATTGTTCTAGCTTTATTAACTTAGCTCTATTAATTTTACCTTTTTACTTAGCTCTATTTACATTGCTTTTTTGCACAACTGTCTACTACATGAATTTAGGTGTTATTCATTTAATAGCTGTTTAGCTTACACATTTTTAGTTTATGAAATATTTTTAGTACACACACCTTTAGCTTATACACCTTTAGCTGACACAATTTTAGTTTACACTTCAACCTCAATTTTTTCCTCTCAAATCCACTGCACTCATTACACTTGTTATATACTAACCGCATCTGTTGTTATATTAACCTCACTAACTATACTAACTATACTAATTATATGTGCTGTGTATACTAACTATATCCTCTGCTCAGTACACTCACCTCACCTATATCTTATCTTTTTATCTTTTTGCCTCTGTTATTTTTGCTGAAAAACTTTATTATATCAGCTTTTTTTAACACAAATTTTATTAAATTCAATTTTTTTTTTAAATAAATTTTCAAAGAATAAATTTTAATCATCTTTTTTAAATAATAAATATTAGCTTTTATATATAATATATTTTATGTCCTGAGTGATTATTTCCATCTATTCAGTGTCACCTCAAATGTTTTAGCTTTAGGACCACTTATCCTGGCCTTTAGCGCAGGAAGACAATTTACATAGGTATTTCTGTACCGCACACTTTTTTGGCCGTAATGCAACGTAACTACCGCACCTTTTAAAAAGTCATTTTTCAATGGAACTTCAATAGCGCCGGTATTACGAGTTTTGCCTGGGAGGCCAAAAAGTGAGCGGTACACCCTATACCGTCAAGATTCGTACCGCCATCTAAAGTCAGTAGTTATGAGTTTTATGTTACAAATCTGTAGCATAAAACTCATAACTAAAGTGCTAAAAAGTACACTAACATCCATAAACTACCTATTAACCCCTAAACCGAGGCCATCCCGCATCGCAAACACTAAAATAAAATTATTAACCCCTAAACCGAGGCCCTGGAAAAGAGGAAAAGAGCTAATGGAAAAGAGCTAAATGCCCTTTTAAGGGTAATGAACATCCAAATATCCTTTTCAGGGCAATGGGGAGCTTATTTTTTTTTTAGTTAGCTTTTTATTTGGGAGTTTGGTTGTGTGGGTGGTGGGTTTTACTGTTGGGGGTTGTTTGTATTTTGTTTTACAGGTAAAAGAGCTGATTTCTTTGGGGCAATGCCCCGCAAAAGGTCCTTTTAAGGGCTATTGGCAGTTTAGTTTAGGCTAGGGTTTTTTTTTATTTTGGGGGGCTTTTTTATTTTGATAGGGCTATTAGATTAGGTGTAATTAGTTTAAATATTTGATCTTTTTTTTGTGTAATTTAGTGTTTATTTTTTTTGTAATTTAGTTAATTGTATTAAATTAATGTAATTTAGTTAATTGTAGTGTAATGTTAGGTGTTAGTGTGAGGCAGGTTAGGTTTTATTTTACAGGTAACTTTGTATTTATTTTAACTAGGTAGTTAGTAAATAGTTAATAACTATTTACTAACAAGTCTACCTAGTTAAAATAAATACAAACTTGACTGTAAAATAAAAATAAACCCTAAGCTAGCTACAATATAACTATTAGTTATATTGTAGCTAGCTTAGGTTTTATTTTATAGGTAAGTATTTAGTTTTAAATAGGTATTATTTAGTTAATGATAGCAATTTTTATTTAGATTTATTTTAATTATATTAAAGTTAGTGGTGTTAGGGTTAGACTTAGGGTTAGGTTTAGGGGTTAATAACATTATGTAGATGGCGGCTACGTTGGGGGCAGCAGATTAGGGGTGTTTAGACTCATGGTTTATGTTAGGTTGTTAGGTGTAAACATACATTTTCTTTCCCCATAGGAATCAATGGGGCTGCGTTACGGAGCTTTACGCTCCTTTATTGCAGGTGTTAGGCTTTTTTTTAGCCGGCTCTCCCCATTGATGTCTATGGGGAAATTGTGCACGAGCACGTAAAACCAGCTCGAAGCAGCGCTGGTATTTGTGTACAGTATGGAGCTCAACGCAACCATATTGCCCACTAACTCAGGTTTTTTGCAAACCTGTAATAGCAGCGCTATTAAAGGTGAGTGGTGGAAATAACTTGCAAGTTTATAACCGAGCCGCTCATAACGCAAAACTCGTAATCTGGCCGATGGTAAAGCAAACGAGTCCACTTATTACGAGAGCTGAACACAGATTTGTCAACTCCTCTCTCCCTCTATTTGATATTGCTTCTCAGTCTCTCTTTTGTACTGGTTAGAGGAGAAGAGATTAGCATAGATATTTAGGTCAAATGAGCAACAAATTAGGACAAATTAGAATAAGTTCTTTCAATACAACAACAAGAAAAAAACAGCACAAAATTCTCAAACAAAAGCAGCACACAACTGGGGGTCCTGAATTATTTCACTTCTTGAAATGTGTGTCCCATAAGTGCTACCAATTGAGGAGGCAGGACCTGAGAGGTGGAGACAATGTCAGAGTAGTGTGGCAATCCTAGCGTTAAGCATTTAGTAGATTTTTCTAGTTGGTGACAGATTAAAGAACTAGTGAAGTCCAGTGTAATTCTACTAAAAACCACAAGATGGTGGTGCAGGATAAGTAATGGTAGCACTGCAGCAGAACTTGAAGTGAAATAAGAATTTCTAAGCCCTTGAAGGCCGCTTCTTAGCTCAGGGCATTTCGACAGTTTTTACCACTAGAGGGTGTTAGTTCATGTGTTTCATATAGATAACACTATGCTCATGCACGTGGAGTTCCTAGGAGCCCGCACTGATTGGCTAAAATGCAAGTCTGTCAAAAGAACTGAAATAAGGGGGCAGTTTGCAGAGGCTTAAATATAAGATAATCACAGAGGTAAAACGTGTATTAATATATATATATATATATATATATATATATATATATATATATATATATATATATATATATGTGTGTGTGTGTGTGTGTTGGTTATGCAAAACTAGAGAATGGGTATTAAAGGGATTATCTGTCTTTTAAAACAATACATTTTCTGGTGTAGACTGTCCCTTTAAAGTGGTTATATTCATCCCCTAGCAGTGAGTAGTAGTGTTCCACTTTTATACCATGTAGAAGAAGATGTGTATAATGACTAGGGGTTCACCTTGAAAAGCTTCTTTGTATGGCAATCATTTTTAAAAATGTCAGTGTGGCTGTGAGTGAATTCTCAAATAGGTCAATACTTTACCGAACTCACACTTCTAATTCAGATTACTTGCTGAGGTTTCCATATCCCCGATCTTTCCAATTAAAGGTGCTGTTGTAAGACCCACTTCAGGGCCAGCTTATTTCAAATATGGGTCCACGCTGTGGTTGCGTGCTGTCAATATGGCGCCTGTATTTTGGGCCCCTTTCCGCAACCCTCAAGGTCTAGCGATGGGAGCGATATTGTCAGTGTTCCCTAGATTGGAAACCAGGTGATCCGCGTTGTGGAATTCCTGCACTTTTGTCCGGTATCACCGGTGCGCGGGGATATACAGCTGTGCTGCGTCTGTGCAGTCCATGGGTATCTCTTGGTGGTAAATGTAGTGGCGAAATAGGGATCCCAACCCAGTCCTCACAGAGATGGTGGCATTATGCCCCTGTAGTTGTTGGGACGCCAATCCTGCAATTGGAAGGATGAAAGTCGGTGGTGTGGCACACTTGGTCAGGAAGTAAACAGGCTCCGGTGGGGAGAGGTGATAAACTCCTGCAAAGTGTAGAGGACTGTAAAATAATAATCCTCTACTCTGAGCAGCTTGTTCTGTCAAGGACATAAGCTGTCCAAGACTGAGCTCCTTCTTATCCCCCCCCCCTCAAGCTCTACGCAGACCTGTGACTTCTCTATCCCTGTTGACGGCATCACCATTTCCCCATCGCCCCAAGTCCGCTGCCTCGGAGTTACACTTGACTCAAATCTATCCTTCACCCCCATATCCAATCGCTTTCTACATCCTGCCGCAACGATCTACGCAATATTTCCAAGATTCGACCTTTTCTGTGCGCTAACACCACAAAGCAAATCCACTCCCTTGTTATTTCCCGACTTGACTACTGCAATAACCTACTTACTGGCCTTCCTCTTTCCCGCCTCTCCCCTCTTCAATCCATCCTAAATGCCTCTGCCAGGCTGATCCACCTTTCCCGTCGCTCTGTATCTGCTGTACCTCTCTGCGAGTCCCTTCATTGGCTCCCCATACACAGCAGAATTAAATTCAAAATTCTCACCCTTGCATACAAAGCGCTCACCAACTCCTCTCCCTTCTACCTATCCTCTCTAATCAACAAGTACACTCCAGCCCGCCCACTAAGATCCAACAATGACCTGCTCTTTGCTTCTGCGACTATCACCTCCTCTCATGCTAGACTGCAGGACTACTGTCGTGCAGCACCTACCTTCTGGAACACTCTACCTCGTGCTGTCAGGCTTTTCTCTAATCTTTCTTCCTTTAAATGCTCTCTGAAGACTTTTCTGTTCAGAGAAGCCTACCACCCAACTCAATAATATTCCTTTTACCTAACAAAATTTCCCTCCTCTAACTCTGCATTAACATCTTTCTCAATCTTGCAGTCCTCACCTCCTGTTTTTCAACCTCCTACCCTTCTAGATTGTAAGTTCCCACGGGAATAGGGCCCTCGATTCCTCCTGTATGTGTTTGTAAATTCTGTCCTGTCTCTTAGTCTTAGAAGTTTTATACTATTGTTTTATTTAAATTATCTGTATCCATGGACAGCGCTGTGGAATATGATGGCGCTTCATAAATAAAGTATAACAATAAAATAATAATAACTGAGGGTCATAACTGTACTCTTAAATGTATTTTTGCTGTGTTTTGTGACAAATTTTTGACTTGCATAAAAGTTAACCAGAGCTCTGAAGTCGCTGTAATCATTCTAGCGTAAATTGCGATTGCATTCACGCATTCGTATTTACTTTCAGCTTGTTATACAGGCGGAATTTTACTTGCACACAAACGGCCACAGAAAACTGCAATAGCACTCCACTCGTAATCTATTGTTTCAAATCCCACTATGGATCTTATAAAACCCGCTGACTTGGGGTGTATGAATATGTAGTCTCGGACCTAGAAATGTGAGAGTCATTGCTGAAATGGGAAGCCTATCTCTGTTTTGAGCTCAGATAATTCATTTAGATTCCGCTGTTGAAGGATAAATCTTAGTTGGGGTTTCCCAAGTGGAAAACTATGATTCCCAAGCAGAGGAGTAAGTAGTGAGGGAATTGTTGAGACATTAAAATCATGGTCAACATTTTTATTCCGTATAGATTTTCATTAGTGGATTTGTGAGGGTTTTATGATTTCTTTCTTGACTGAGTGTGAGATCTTTTAGTCTGACCCACTGTTTTCATTTTCTCCCACAATACCAGTTCCATATTCTCACTGAGGGCTCAATTATCTAAAATTCACTGGATGGAACATGCAAAACACTTGCAGGGCATTTTTCGAAAAAAGGGGATGTCCCTGTGTGATACAAAGCCTGTTGCTTCTTTTACAGCCCAGCCACTCCGGGGTTAAAAAGATGGTTCCTAGCCACACGTCCTTTATTTCTTGTCTTTCTGCCCTATTAAACTATCCATCCCCTCACAAAAGCTTCCTTTCTGCCCAATTAAACTATCCATCCCCTCACAAAAGCTTCCTTTCTGTCCAATTAAACTATCCATCCCCTCACAAAAGCTTCCTTTCTGTCCAATTAAAATATCCATCCCCTCACAAAAGCTTCTTTTCTGTCCAATTAAACTATCCATCTCCTCACAAAAACTTCTTTTCTGCCCTATTAAACTGTCCATCCCCTCACAAAAGCTTCTTTTCTAACCAATTAAACTATCCATCCCCTCACAAAAGCTTCTTTTCTGCCCAATTAAACTATCCATCCCCTCACAAAAGCTTCTTTTCTGCCCTATTAAACTATCCATCCCCTCACAAAAGCTTCCTTTCTGCCCAATTAAACTATCCATCCCCTCACAAAAGATTATTTTCTGCCCTATTAAACTATCTATCCCCTCACAAAAGCTTCCTTTCTGTCCAATTAAACCATCCATCTCCCTACAAAAGCTTCTTTTCTGCCCTATTAAACTATCCATCTCCTCACAAAAGCTTCTTTTCTGCCCTATTAAACTATCCATCCCCTCACAAAAACTTATTTTCTGCCCTATTAAACTATCCATCCCCTCATAAAAGCTTCCTTTCTGCCCTATTAATCTATCCATCCCCTCTCAAAAGCTTCTTTTCTGCCCTATTAAACTATCCATCCCCTCAAAAACGCTTCTTTTCTGCCCTATTAAACTATCCATCCCCTCACAAACGCTTCTTTTCTGCCCTATTAAACTATCCATCCCCTCACAAAAGCTTCTTTTCTGCCCTATTAAACTATCCATCCCCTCACAAAAAATTATTTTCTGCCCTATTAAACTATCCATCCCCTCACAAAAGCTTCTTTTCTGCCCTATTAAACTATCCATCCCCTCACAAAAGTTTCTTTTCTGCCCTATTAAACTATTCATCAAGTTTCTTTTCTGCCCTATTAAACTATCCATCCCCTCACAAAAGTTTCTTTTCTGCCCTATTAAACTATCCATCCCCTCACAAAAGCTTCTTTTCTGCCCTATTAAACTATCCATCCCCTCACAAAAGTTTATTTTCTGCCCTATTAAACTATCCATCCCCTCACAAAAGCTTCTTTTCTGACCTATTAAACTATCCATCCCCTCACAAAAGCTTCTTTTCTGCCCTATTAAACTATCCATCCCCTCACAAAAGCTTCTTTTCTGCCCTATTAAACTATCCATCCCCTCACACAAGCTTCTTTTCTGCCCTATTAAACTATCCATCCCCTCACAAAAGATTCTTTTCTGCCCTATTAAACTATCCATCCCCTCACAAAAGCTTCCTTTCTGCCCAATTAAACTATCCATCCCCTCACTAAAGCTTCTTTTCTGCCCTATTAAACTATCCATCCCCTCACAAAAGCTTATTTTCTGCCCTATTAAACTATCCATCCCCTCAAAAAAGCTAAATAGAGAGATGGTGTCAAACACAAGCAATGCAGGTTTATTATAGGGTTGTACTAGTGTTGCATTGAACACAAAGAGGCATCTAAAGAAAACAGGGGGAATAAGAGTACTAAGGTGAACCCTTGACTGACAAAATAGTCCTTCAAATCAGAGTCCCCATCCCATTCTTGCCAATACTTCCATCTCTTTGGGTCTTATAAGTAATACATCTTGCTGCTTTAACTTGAAGTTACTTTGGGTTTATGTAAATTATATATAATATTGTAAAATAAATTAGATCTGGGAAAAGAACATAATTAAGTGGAAAAAATTGAATCTAAGGGACTACAATCATAGATAAGGTATAATAACATGGGTAATAGATTCAGAGAATAAAGATCATCTCATTAACTTGATTTGGAGTGATGAATGCTGAGAATGAAATCTAAGAGCCCCAAAGCTGCAGTTAACTCAGGGGGGGGGGGGGGGGACTCTTTTTAATGGGACCTAAGGTTTTAATTCCAGGATCAGGATTGTGGATGAGAGGTCCTATAATTGAAATCTACTTTTATTATCTAAAGAAGCTTATCCAACATGATCTAAGGGTGTCACCTTAGCCACAAGTTAAGGAGTGATAGATACTGGGTTAAAGGAACAAGATTATTGGTGATAGTAGTGATGTCGCGAATAGTTCGCCGGCGAATAGTTCCCGGCGAACATAGCATGTTCGCGTACGCCGCGGAGGGCGACATATGCGATTGAGTAAACTTTGACCCTGTATCTCACAGTCTGCAGACACATTACAGCCAATCAGCAGCAGACCCTCCCTCCCAGACCCTCCCAGCTCCTGGACAGCAGCCATTTTAGATTCATTCTGAAGCTGCATTGTTAGTGAGAGGAGGGACAGTGTAGCTGCTGCTGATTTAATAGGGAAATTGATAGCTAGGCTAGTGTATTCAGTGTCCACTACAGTCCTGAAGGACTCATCTGATCTCTGCTGTAAGGACAGCACCCCAAAAAGCCCTTTTTAGGGCTAGAACATCATTTTTTAATATTTATTTTTTTCCTGTGTAATCTAATTGCAGTTGCCTGCCTGCCAAGCCACTTGCCCAGTGCCACCACTCATATCTGGTGTAACAGTAGTGTAAATTTAAAAAAAAAAAACTTTTTTGACTGTGAAACATCAGTCTGCTAGTGTAATCTAATTGCAGTTGCCTGCCTGCCAGCGTGTGTGCCATGCCCACTTGCCAGTGTGCCACCACTCATATCTGGTGTAACAGTAGTGTAAATTTAAAAAAAAAACTTTTTTGACTGTGAAACATCAGTCTGCTAGTGTAATCTAATTGCAGTTGCCTGCCTGCCAGCATGTGTGCCAGGCTCACAGCGTATACTGTGCCCACTTGCCCAGTGGCCCCACTCATATCTGGTGTAACAGTAGTGTAAATTGAAAAAAAAAAACTTTTTTGACTGTGAAACATCAGTCTGCTTGTGAAATTTAATTGCAGTTGCCTGCCTGCCAGCATGTGTGCCAGGCTCACAGCGTATACTGTGCCCACTTGACCAGTGACACCACTCATATCTGGTGTAACAGTAGTGTAAATTTAAAAACTAAAAACTTTTTGGACTGTGAAACATCAGTCTGCTTTTTTTGTGTCAGGCTCACAGCGTATACTGTGCCCACTTGGCCAGTGCCACCACTCATATCTTGTTTAATAGTAGTGTAAGTGTACATTGAAAAACAAAAAAACTTTTTGGACTGTGAAACATCAGTCTGCATTTTTGTGTCAGGCTCACAGCTTATACTGTGCCCACTTGCCCAGTGCCACAAGTCATATCTTGTTTAATAGTAGTGTAAGTGTACATTTAAAAACAAAAAAAACTTTTTGGACTGTGAAACATCAGTCTGCTTTTTGTGTCAGGCTCACAGCTTATACTGTGCCCACTTGCCCAGTGCCACCACTCATATCTTGTTTAATAGTAGTGTAAGTGTACATTTAAAAACAAAAAAAACTTTTTGGACTGTGAAACATAAGTCTGCTTTTTTGTGTCAGGCTCACAGCGTATACTGTGCCCACTTGCCCAGTGCCACCACTCATATCTTGTTTAATACTAGTGTAAGTGTACATTTAAAAAAATAAAAACTTTTTGGACTGTGAAACATCAGTCTGCTTTTTTGTGTCAGGCTCACAGCGTATACTGTGCCCACTTGCCCAGTGCCACCACTCATATCTTGTTTAATAGTAGTGTAAGTGTACATTTAAAAAAAAATGACAGGCAGATGCAGGCCACCCCGCAGGTGCCGTCGTGGTCGTGGTGCTGTGATTCCCTTTGGCCCTAGAATAATGCCCAGTGTTCAGAGGCCACGTACCATGAACTCAAAAATTTCTGAGGACATAGTGGACTTTTTAACATAGGACACCCAATCTTCTATAGCTTCCGCTCCGAACCTTGACGCACCATCCTCCTCCAGCTTATCTTCGGGCAGCACCTCTCAAGTTACCACTCGCCCGCCTGCCGCCACCACCAACCAACACTAGCACCACAGCCGCTTCACTTGATCTGTCAGAGGAGTTATTTACACATCAGTTGGAAGAAATGAGTGATGCGCAACCATTATTGCCAGAGGATGTAGATAACAGGGATATGTCTCAGTCAGGCAGCATTACACACATGGACGTACGGTGTGATGATGATGTTGTACCCACTGCGGGAGTTTGGTCTGTCACTGTGAAGCGGGCATAACCCTTACACTACCTGATCGATACAACATCATACCTGATGTTTTAAAGCACGTTATTCCAAACAATTTAGGAATGTTAGGAATGTTAGGTGATTTATGCCCTTTATGGATTAAAACCAGACTCTGCATCAACTATGTAATTTTTTCGTGGGAGTTTTGCCATCGATCCCCCTCCGGCATGCCACAGTCCAGGTGTTAGTACCCTTGAAACAACTTTCCCATCACTATTGTGGCCAGAAAGAGTCCCTGTGGGTTTTAAAATTCGCCTGCCCATTGAAGTCAATGGGGGTTCGCCGGTTTGCAAACTTTTGCGGGAGTTCGCGTTCGCAGTTCGCGAACCCACATTTTTAGGTTCGCGACATCACTAGTGATGGGTCCCAGGTGCAAGACTTACAGGGTAAGTAAATGTGAAGTGATATGTCCTTTGGGAGATTCATCTCACAAACATGATATGGAATGCAGGAGAAAGGTGTTAAGAATTAGATCTAATCACCTCATCCAGGCTATACAAGTCTTTTGGACCACACATGATGGAATCAGGGTTATCATTCACTAGCAGATTAACCTCTGTAATCGCATCCCCTGATATCCCCCTTTGCCAAGGATTTCCTTAACCATTATACCCATCCTCACTCACCTCTAACAGATAAAGCCTTGCACCAAAGCCCAAAGATTAGCAGTAGACAGGTCAGGGAACACCAGCAAGTCCACAACATCTTCTCAACCCCCCCCCCCCCCTTCTTCTAATGTAATTTTATGTACTTCCCAAGAGGGTGTACATAGAGCAGTCCTGTGCCCCTGAGGAATACCTTTTGTGTGTGTGTCAGTCCAGATGCTCCACTGGTTGTTCCCTATTGCAGGGCAAGATGGCAGATACTGTAGAGTGGAGTCTCTATGTCTGTGAAAGTGATGGCTACCCAATCCAATCACTCAGCCAGACCACAGATAATGTTGATCTATTTTCATAATCTAATTGATTAACCATATAGCACAGTGGGCTAGATTACAAGTAATGTGTTATTGTTAGGACAAGTTGTGATAAGCACTATCGCGACCGTGCTAATTTTAGTGCACATTGGGTTGCGAGAGTGGAGACCTAGGGGCCAATTTATCAATGTCTGTCCAACATGATAAGCTGTAGCATATCATGTCTGACAGACATCGCTGAATTTAACATTGCACAGGCTTCCCTGCAGATTCGCGGCCAATCGGTGTCAATCACCACGATAGTATAGGATCAGGCGGATTGCAGACCGCAGCCTCAGAGGCAGAGGACCAGTTACGGAACAGCGGTCTTAAGACCGCTGCTTCATAACTGCTGTTTCCCGCGAGCCTGATAGGGGGCTTGATAATTCGGCCCCCTAGCGCAAAGAGTAAAAGTTAAAAGGTGCGCCACACATCTCATAAATACATGAAAATAAAGTGTTATACTTATATATACACTTTATGATATAAATTATTAATATAAATATTAATTACAAAATAATATAAAGTTTAAAAGGTATATGTATATGACAAGGTGTTTGAATAGAAAGGGCTATAATGGATATAACAAAATTTTTGCTTACTTTATAAATTATTTTCTTTCGAAATTATCATAGTCCATAGGGCTTCCATAACATGCAGGATATATTTTTCGCCACTAGGAGGAGGCCAAGAACCAACACAAGCGCTTTAATCATTCCCACCTCCCATCTCTCCTCAGTTTAATGTATAGCTGAGTAGAGAAAAAACAAGAAGGTAGGAAAGACAAGCAGGGTTTACAGAGGTGCAAATGGAACGGCCATCCAAATTAGTTTGTTAATGGGCAGGGCCTATGGACTATCGTCCCGAATGAAAATGACTTATCAATTAAGCATAAATTTTGTTTTCTTTTGTCTGATAATGATAGTCCATAGGGCTTCCCATAACTTGTTGGATTAGTACCTTAAGCAGATAGTACATGTTAAGGAATGGGTGGGACAATGTTGTACCAGTTCCTATTTGTCAGACACTGTGGCCTGTTTAAGGCAAGATGCCAATGCTACTGCAGTAGCTTTTTGCCCTTTACAAGTCCCAGACTAATGTACAAATAAACTGGAAGTTTGTCTGAATTCCTTAGTAGCTTGCATATACAATTTCAGTGCTCTGACAACATCAAGATTATGTAACATACATTTCTTGGGGTTAGAAAGATCCGGACATAGAGAAGGAACAACAATCTCCTGATTGATATTATCTGAAGAAACCACCTTAGGAAGAAAATCATATATTGTACGAAGCACTGCCTTTTCCTTGTGAAAAACAAAAAAGTGTGTCTCACAAGATAAAGCAGATACTCCTGAAACTCTCCTAGCATTTTCTAGGATAGTAGTTCAGAGAGCTAGCTGTCAGACCCATGTCAATGCCATACTGTAAAAACTAAATAATTATGGGAATTCTAAAGGAATACCTTTGGAAGAACATAATTCAAAGTAGCCTTCCAAATCTTGTGGTAAAATTTTTAGAGTAATTGACTTTCTGGCAAGTTTTAAGATCAGGCATTCAACCTCCACTCCATCAAACTTAGAGATTTGAGGTCCTGATGGAAAAGAGGTCCTTGAGATAAGATATCTTGTTTTTGAGGAAGAAACCAAGGAGGACACAAAGACATCTGCATTAGATCTGCATACCATGTCTTGCGGGGCCAGGATGGAGCAATCAGGATTACTGAAGCGGACTGCGAATTGCAGCAATTCCTCTTGGCAGAAGAACAAATGGAGGAAACATGTATGCTAGATGAAACGACAATGGGCATATGAGAGTGTCTATTGTGAGCCTTCTACAGACCCTTAGCTCTTTTGGCCTCTGTGACACTGCTCTTTCCTGGATTCACTCTTATCTTTCTCACAGGTCTTTTTCTGTGTCATTTGCCAGCGAGTATTGCGTCTGAAGCGTGAGTGCATTGAAGGGTCTTAGACACGCCCTCTGAAGTTTTATGTTTCTTGACTGTGTCAGGAAAAGACACATTAGAACTGAGTCTATGATGACTCCCAGAATGGACACCTTTGCAGCTGGAGATAAGGAGCTTGTTTGAACATTGATTCTCCAACCGTGTTCTTGGAGAAATAATAGAAGTTTATGAGTATGAGTAATAGCCAGAGACAGAGAAGGAGTCTGTACCAGGATATCGTCCAGATATGGAGCAATTGAGATGCCCTGGGTTCTGATCACTGCTAACAATGCTCCTAGCACCTTTGTGAATATATACACAAAGTGTTAGGTTTTATAAAAACATGCCCCATTAAAAACTATGGGACCAATTTTCAGGATATGTTTAATTAGCTGAATCCTATTTTTCGTAGGACCACTCAGTCTCACACCTTACCTCGGGTTCTCAAAGTTGTAATTTAGAGAACCCTGTTATGCTCATCGATCTGAGGGTCACTACTGTATGGATACAGAGTGAAGGGAGTGAAATTATGAACAACCAACAGTAAATTAATTGAAGGATAGTTCCCAATGTTGCTTGTACTGCAGGTGTAGAGATAATATACACTCTGGCTAAATTCAGCAAGTTGTACACAAATGAATACAGATAAAGCAGTTTTGAATAACCACTAGTTTACATGCATATCTTCCAATCCAACTCTTAAGTAATGTTAAAGGGTTAACAACTTGTAATAACAGTATTAGAGTAGGCAGGATGTTTGTAGTAGACAGGCCTTTAAGGGAGCTCAGGTGTTAATAAGCCCACAGCAGTTGTAGTGAATGCAGCATGACAGAGTAGCAAGTTGTTAGTGCGGCACAGAAGCTTTTACACATGCGAACAGTGATAAAGTCAGATGAGAGAAACAAAGTAACGTTTAAGCTCCAGCAGTAAATAGAAAGTCACAAGTAAATAGAAAGTCAGCAGTAGGAGGGGGCGGAGCCAACAGCCGAGATAGCCGGACATGCAATTATTGAGCTCTTAGGCCCAAACTAAAAATAATCTTTATTCTTAACAAAGGCAGATTTGATCATTTATGTAGATCTCCACTATTTAGCTCTTAATCTAAGGACAACTTGTCTGTACCAGCTTTTGTGGCTAATTAGATGATTGAAGGCTTTTTGCTGGAGGAGAATATCTAGGCCTACTCTCCCTGATACGGACTCTTAACAGAATCCTGGGCTCTTTGCAATATGGAGGAAGATCGGGAACTACTGTACACTTTACTGCAGGACGTAGACCGGCAGATGACGGGCTGTTTTTTAGACCTCTCAGATACGTGGAAATCGGCACTGAGGGGAACGGAGAGCAGGACTTTAACCCACAAGGAGCTTGATGACATACGGGCGGCAAGGAAATGGGAGGCTCCACTTACGCTCCCCCAGCCTCCTTTGCCGAGTATTTGCAATACAGGCATGGGAGATATACCATTACCCGGATGTGATCCGCCACTTGGGGAATACTATGCAGCTGCCACGATTATACCCATAGTACCTGATCGGTCCTTGCTGAGCATGGGGGTGCGACAGCCTTATAGCCTCAAACAGCACCCTGTGTCCTATGAGGAGCATTGCTCATCCTAAACCTTACCGGTGGCTCGCGCAGGGATAAAAGTCGACACAACTCATTTGAACTATACAGCGCCGCATCCTGGTACACATTCCTACTCACTGTCGGGCACTCTGTCACTGATGGACCCTCCTTGAGCACAGACCCCTGCAAATGCCAGAGATGTCACTCCGTGATCAGAAATGTCTGATCCCCATAAGAATCCAACCACCCCAGGAGTCACTACGCCTGTTGCAACATACACTGACTCCTTCTCGCTCCACTGTGACCCAGCAAGAGATGGTTTGTCAAGAGTATTCCCTCACTTCTTGTCTCAGCCCCTATCCAGAGATCATTAGCGGTCTGAAACAGTCAGGTGTGGGCTAGACTGGAGAGCTATGATCATGCAGAGTACGTGGTTAGGCTCAGATGCTGCTGTTTCGGTGTTATTCAAATTTTTCTTCCAGGTTATTTCCTCATGAACAAGCTTAAGAACTCTATATATACTGTGATCTTTTAGTTATCCTACAACCTATTCAGCTAAACAGCTCTTTACCACTGCACTTACCTAATTGATATGTATACCTGCTACGGTGCTTTAGTTCTAAGGCTGTGTACGCTTTCTCCCCTTTGTTAACATACACATGCCATTTATGAGCAGAATATGATCTATGTTTTTTATCTTTAGATAATGTAAGAGGCGACGATAGTTATTTAGTGAGAGCACATATATTTTCTACTACAGCTCAAGGGAGATATATTTAACCTTGCATCATTTTTATTTAACTCAGTGCATGCACAACACAAGCAGACTATTGGTTCAGATAATTGTAGGACAAGTCAAACATCATCGTCACTATGCCCCAGAGGGTATAGACTAAATACGGACCTATAGTATGCTGCATCTACTCCTAGGTTTAACTTAAGATGATATGATGGACTTTGGCAAACATAGAATTGGTTTATACTTAAGCATTATATGTCCATCTGTTCACTGTTAATGTTTGCATTTTTAGCACATCTGCTTGCGTTCAAATCCAAGTATTGAAGGTATTGTTTTAATGAGCCTGCAATGAATCTATACTAATATTGCATTTACCTGTAAATACTGCAATGTACTTTACCACTTAACACACACAGGGTCTGTACTAAACATAAATGGTTCCTATTAATGTATAGCGTGAATAGTTTATCATCGCAAGTCTTAATGTTGCTTTTTTCTTTTTTATGTTTTATATTAATCAGTTTATAGTTATATTGGTTTAGGTTTAACAATTTATTTAACCTGGTTTTATTGCTGCAGGTTACACTTATTATTTAGAGAGGTGGCAATGTTTATGACTATATTTTGCTCTGGTGGCTTACCCACGTGAGATATGTTCTAGTCCCAGCGTTTGGGTTTTGCACAATGCCTATTACAGATGAATGTGCTTAATAAGAGAGTCTTGTGACTTCATATGCATATATACCCACCCAAGATTATTTTGAGGGAGGCGGCTAATTCTTTTTTTTTATATAATGCATATGCCTAACATCTTTAGTGATATACTACGGGGTCAGCGGCCGGGACCTCAGAGCATTATCACCTAACCCATGTAACACAATATTAGATAGACTTAGCAGCAATTTACTATACTAGATAGACTTAACAGCAAATTAATTAAAGCGCTGCAAGACATATGGAGCATTACGCACAATATAGAAATAGATTCTAAACCACTACTATATCTAAAGCTCTCTAGAGATATGTAATAGTTATACCTCATTTTCGGCTAGATTTAGAGTTCTGCGGCCAAAGGGGTGCGTTAGCTACGCGTGCTTTTTTTCCCCCGCACCTTTTAAATACCGCTGGTATTTAGAGTTCACAGAATGGCTGCGTTAGGCTCCAAAAAAGGGAGCGTAGAGCATATTTACCGCCACTGCAACTCTAAATACCAGCGGTGCTTACAGACGCGGCCAGCTTCAAAAACGTGCTCGTGCACGATTCCCCCATAGAAAACAATGGGGCAGTTTGAGCTGAAAAAACACCTAACACCTGCAAAAAAGCAGCGTTAAGCTCCTAACGCAGCCCTATTGTTTCCTATGGGGAAACACTTCCTAAGTCTGTACCTAACACCCTAACATGTACCCCGAGTCTAAACACCCCTAACCTTACACTTATTAACCTCTAATCTGCCGCTCCCGCTATCGCTGACCCCTGCATATTATTATTAACCCCTAATCTGCCGCTCCGTACACCGCCGCAACCTACGTTATCCCTATGTACCCCTAACCTGCTGCCCCTAACACCGCCGACCCCTATATTATATTTATTAACCCCTAATCTGCCGCCCTCGCTATCGCTGACCCCTGCATATTATTATTAACCCCTAATCTGCCGCTGCGTACACCGCCGCAACCTACGTTATCCCTATGTACCCCTAATCTGCTGCCCCTAACACCGCCGACCCCTATATTATATTTATTAACCCCTAATCTGCCGCCCCCAACGTCGCCTCCACCTACCTACACTTATTAACCCCTAATCTGCCGACCGGATCTCGCCGCTACTATAATAAATGTATTAACCCCTAAAGCTAAATCTAATCCTAACACTAACACCCCCCTAAGTTAAATATAATTTAAATATAACGAAATAAATTAACTCTTATTAAATAAATTATTCCTATTTAAAGCTAAATACTTACCTGTAAAATAAATCCTAATATAGCTACAATATATATTATAATTATATTGTAGCTATTTTAGGATTAATATTTATTTTACAGGTAACTCTGTATTTATTTTAACCAGGTACAATAGCTATTAAATAGTTAATAACTATTTAATAGTTACCTAGTTAAAATAATTACAAAATTACCTGTAAAATAAATCCTAACCTAAGTTACAATTAAACCTAACACTACACTATCATTAAATTAATTAAATAAACTACCTACAATTATCTACAATTAAACCTAACACTACACTATCATTAAATTAATTAAATAAACTACCTACAATTATCTACAATTAAACCTAACACTACACTATCAATAAATTAATTAAATACAATACCTACAAATAAATACAATGAAATAAACTAACTAAAGTACAAAAAGTAAAAAAGAACTAAGTTACAAAAAATAAAAAAATATTTACAAACATTAGAAAAATATTACAACAATTTTAAACTAATTACACCTACTCTAAGCCCCCTAATAAAATAACAAAGACCCCCCCCAAAAAAATGCCCTACCCTATTCTAAAATTAAAATAGAAAAGCTCTTTTACCTTACCAGCCCTGAAAAGGGCCCTTTGCGGGGCATGCCCCAAAGAATTCAGCTCTTTTGCCTGTAAAAAAAAACATACAATACCCCCCCCAACATTACAACCCACCACCCACATACTTGATCCAAGCCCAAGCGGGGGGCTGAAGATGTCCATGATCCAGCTGAAGTCTTCATCCAAGCGGGAGCTGAAGAGGTCCATGATCCGACTGAAGTCTTCTATCAAGCGGCATCTTCAATCTTCTTTCTTCCGGATCCATGTAGTTCATCCCGCCGACGCGGAACATCCATCTTCACCGACGACTTCCCGACGAATGACGGTTCCTTTAAGGGACGTCATCCAAGATGGCGTTCCTCGAATTCCGATTGGCTGATAGGATTCTATCAGCCAATCGGAATTAAGGTAGGAAAATTCTGATTGGCTGATGGAATCAGCCAATCAGATTCAAGTTCAATCCGATTGGCTGATCCGATCAGCCAATCAGATTGAGCTCGCATTCTATTGGCTGATCGGAACAGCCAATAGAATGCAAGCTCAATCTGATTGGCTGATTGGATCAGCCAATCGGATTGAACTTGAATCTGATTGGCTGATTCCATCAGCCAATCAGAATTTTCCTACCTTAATTCCGATTGGCTGATAGAATCCTATCAGCCAATCGGAATTCGAGGGACGCCATCTTGGATGACGTCCCTTAAAGTTACCGTCATTCGTGGGAAGTCGTCGGTGAAGATGGATGGATCCGCGCTGGAGGTCTTGAAGATCAGCCGGTCGTCATCGGATGGAAGAACATAGAAGATGCGGCTTGGATGAAGATGTTTGCCGGTCCGGATGTCCTCTTCTGCCTGCTTGGATCAAGACTTCAGCCGGAGGATGGATGTCTTCAGCCCCCCGCTTGGGCTTGGATCAAGACATCGGAGTCTGGACGGATCGCTGATACCCGGTGTGGTGAAGATAAGGTAGGAAGATCTTCAGGGGCTTAGTGTTAGGTTTATTTAAGGGGGGTTTGGGTTAGATTAGAGGTATGTGGGTGGTGGGTTGTAATGTTGGGGGGGTATTGTATGTTTTTTTTCCAGGCAAAAGAGCTGAATTCTTTGGGGCATGCCCCGCAAATGGCCCTTTTAAGGGCTGGTAAGGTAAAAGAGCTTTCCTATTTTAATTTTAGAATAGGGTAGGGCATTTTTTTATTTTGGGGGGCTTTGTTATTTTATTAGGGGGCTTAGAGTAGGTGTAATTAGTTTAAAATTGTTGTAATATTTTTCTAATGTTTGTAAATATTTTTTTATTTTTTGTAACAGTTCTTTTTTATTTTTTGTACTTTAGTTTATTTAATTGTATTTAATTGTAGGTATTGTATTTAATTAATTTATTGCTAGTGTAGTGTTAGGTTTAATTGTAACTTAGGTTAGGATTTATTTTACAGGTAATTTTGTAATTATTTTAACTAGGTAGCTATTAAATAGTTATTAACTATTTAATAGCTATTGTACCTGGTTAAAAAAATTACAAAGTTGCCTGTAAAATAAATATTAATCCTAAAATAGCTACAATATAATTATAATTTATATTGTAGCTATATTAGGGTTTATTTTATAGGTAAGTATTTAGCTTTAAATAGGAATAATTTATTTAATAAGAGTTAATTTATTTCGTTAGATTTAAATTATATTTAACTTAGGGGGGTGTTAGTGTTAGGGTTAGACTTAGCTTTAGGGGTTAATACATTTATTAGAATAGCGGTGAGATACGGTCGGCAGATTAGGGGTTAATTATTGTAGGTAGGTGGAGGCGACGTTGGGGGCGGCAGATTAGGGGTTAATAAATATAATATAGGGGTCGGCGGTGTTAGGGGCAGCAGATTAGGGGTACATAGGGATAACGTAGGTGGCGGCGGTGTACGGAGCGGCAGATTAGGGGTTAATAATAATATGCAGGGGTCAGCGATAGCGGGGGCGGCAGATTAGGGGTTAATAAATATAATATAGGGGTCGGCGGTATTAGGGGCAGCAGATTAGGGGTACATAGGGATAACGTAGGTGGCGGCGGTGTGCGGTCGGCAGATTAGGGGTTAATAATTGTAGGTAGGTGGCGGCGACGTTGGGGGCGGCAGATTAGGGGTTAATAAATATAATATAGGGGTCGGCGGTGTTAGGGGCAGCAGATTAGGGGTACATAGGGATAACGTAGGTGGCGGCGGTGTGCGGTCGGCAGATTAGGGGTTAAAATTTTTTAATAGAGTGGCTGCGATTTGGGGGGGCCTCGGTTTAGGGGTACATAGGTAGTTTATGGGTGTTAGTGTACTTTAGAGCACAGTAGTTAAGAGCTTTATAAACCAGCGTTAGCCCAAAAAGCTCTTAACTACTGACTTTTTTCTGCGGCTGGAGTTTTGTCGTTTTTCCTAACGCTCACTTCAGCCACGACTCTAAATACCGGCGTTAGAAAGATCCCATTGAAAAGATAGGATACGCAAATGGCGTAGGGGGATCGGCGGTATGGAAAAGTCGCGGCTGGAAAGTGAGCGTTAGACCCTTTCCTGACTGACTCCAAATACCAGCGGTAGCCCAAAACCAGCGTTAGGAGCCTCTAACGCTGGTTTTGACGGCTACCGCCAAACTCTAAATCTAGCCGTTTGTTAATTATTCTTCCCTAAGCTAGCCAGGTTCCTCCGTGTTAATTCAATGTATCTGTAATGTAGGCGTATAATGCCACTTCACCCTATTTTTATTTTATTGTTACACTTTACTATACTAGCACAGGTTAAAATATTTATCATGGTCGTACTATGTTTATTGTAATAGCCAGTGAACTATTGCAAATAACAGAATTTTAGTTTTCTGGAGACAGACTTTACCTAAGTGTTATATGTCTCTTTTGCCCCCCGCCCACGCCCCATTGGGCTTACATTATAAATATTGGCAATTACATCCTATAGCACCTTTATCCCCATATACTTTTATTTACTATACTATCCTCAGGTTTCTGATGTATAGGTTCCTTCACCAACTGTATCTCCCCTCATCCTTTCCCGCCATGCATTTGTAGGCGGGTCATATCCACCATCCCTTAACCGTCTGTGTCCAGTGGTGACAACATCCCTGAGGGGAGATACTACTTTAATGCTCTATAGATCATTTTACCCTCACTGGATCGGAGCTATCCCTGCTTTTTCTTGATATCCACTACAAATCATACTTAACTCTCATATAGCGTAGTGCTGCACGCCACACATTATGTTATGATAACTAATTGACCTAGTCAATTAACATTTCTATGGTCTTCCGCCCCCCCCCCATTGCAGTTGACCATTGTAATTTCCATTATTATTCTTATTATTCTCATCATATAATTTCTTATTATTTTCATCACATAACTCAAGTATAATAATATTGCTACATAGAAAAATTATCTATATAGCGGTGCTTACCCGCTGACATTTCCCCAACTCCCCCCTTGCCTTATATTTTGCTCTTGGTACCAAGACCCTTTAATAACAAGAAGCATTCAATTTAATGACGAAATAACTATTTAAGTTCTCGAGAAGCTCATAATAAATTGGGTCTACTTTGTAGCTACAGTGCTCTTTCAGAGCGTCTTTTACCACAATGGCCTGGAATAATAGCTACTCTCATTATGATAAAAAAAACATAAAAGGAGGTTTTCAAATATATTCTGACATTTATTATATGTTTTCCTTTTTCTTTTTGTTGTATTGTTGTTGAGACGATCATTGTTATGTTCTACAAAATGTATTTGTCATATTTTTTTATGATGTCATTATAAAAAATCCTCAATAAAAAATTATTTAAAAAAAAAAAAAAAAGAAAGTCAGCAGTAAATAGAAAGTCAAATAACGTTACCGGTCTCCTGATAGCACTGCAAATCCTCATAGACCACGGAGCGATCGGACTTGAACGTGACCAGAGCGGAACTCAGAGCGGGTCTGCAAGCGGCTGCAACAGGGTATGTCTGAAGCTTGTGAGAGAGTGCGTGACGTCACACGCTGAGAACGTGGAGCAGAGAGGATCCGGAGCACCGCTGAGCCTGGAGATCAGAGAGGGTAATCGTAGAAGATTATACAAGTTGAGAGTAGGGTATAACACAACCAGGGAGAGTGTTATAACAGCAACGCAGCAATACTGTAAATGAGTAACGTAGAGAAGTACTCGTAAATCCACTTCAGGGAAATTGGCAGGGTGTCTTCACAGCATGTTCAGATGGTTACTGAACACTAGCAAATTACCAAGTGAGGAGCAACAAGGGGAGGGGCCTTAAATAGGGAAGATTCCAAAGTAAGATCCTTAAAGGAACAGAACAAAAATGGAAAACCCTGACACGAATGCAGTAGCTCAGTTGCAAAATATCCAAAGTCATGAAGTTAGCATGCATTAGGTTTCTCTCACATGCAAACATTTTAATTTCAACTTGTAATATACGCTAACCTGCGTGTGTTAAAAGTTTACTTCCAGCAGTGTTTGCAAGCGAAAGTGCTAAATAGCGCACCACTTGTAATCTAGTCAAGTATTCCATTCCTCTGTACTCCTGGCTGGTTAGAAATATCAGATCCTCTTGCTGTGTGAGGAAAAGAGTATGGACTTGTAGTTCACAGCTGCATGACCTAGAAAAGATCCAGTCACAATGGGCTAAATTTTATCTGTGGTTGGCAGTGGCAACTGGTGGCTGGCTAGAGTAAGTGGGGGGCAATGAGTGCCTTGGGGACTCCAAACCAGGGCACCAAAGCCAAATTTTGAGGCGCCAGTGGCTCCCTAGTTTATAAATCCATGCCCATATAAGTAATAAAATGGGGCAAGTGAGCTCTTACTGCAAAGAAGAAAAGTCCTCTTCCAAATTAGGATTACATTCTCAGGTGATTACGCGGCCAGTCTTCCTAAAGGCTCGCGCGGCATTAGAAGCATTGGGGCCGGTTGACCGCTTGGTAAATCCACCCCTAAGGGTCACATTTTTGGTGCTTTTTCCGATTTCATTTCTGAGGGGCAGTGGCCATGTTGTACAGGTGTATGTGAGAGTGTCTTTTGGCTGTGTAGTTTTTAAACACTTTCAGTCCATAGTGCAGCTTTTATAAGGGGTTAATATAATTACCTGTGTTTTATCTCCGTAATACAACGTTATGTCTAGTGCCTTATTACCTATAATATAAAGGTGTCCCATACAACTGTTTTTCCCTGCAGGGGTTGTCCAGTTCTGCTGCCTTTTTACTGCTAGCTGTGCTTAGCTATAATCACTATTACTATGCTTAATAAACGTTCTCCTTAGTACCTTAAAGCTACTAACATTGAGTAAACAGGTGTAGCTCATAGCTCAGGTCTCTGGACCATCAGCTGTAGTATTGGAGGGAAGATCTACAGATCATTTAAGCCCCTCTCATATTACTGTTGCAAGGATATAACTGTGTGCCCCCCTTGCTCAACTGCTCTTTTGCGCTGTTTAAATCTGTCCTAGACAAGGATTGCTGCCTTTGGCTGTACCCCTAAGGATGCTACTGAACAGCTAACCATAAATATTAAAAATACTTATTCACTGTGCAATAAATGTGCTGATGTCCGCCATGCCTCCTCAAGTTAAACACAGATGCACTAATTTCACAGAAGGTGAACATTTGCAGGCCTTTAGCTCCCCAGAGTCTTCCCTTCTGAGTGACCCCAGCAATTAAGTAGCGTGCAGTGCAACCAGATGTGGGCAAAGTTCCTGGGGTAAACAGATTAAGACTTTTTGAGAGCCATGGGAAAAGTCTTTTCAAACCATTGGGTGTTAGAGAATCCTATTTAAGAGATAAAGGGGCAAATTTATCAAGGCCCGTATTCTGCCTAATGCAGCTGTTTCCGCGCGAACCTTCAGACAGCTGCTCCTTAAGTCATCTGCCACCTCTGAGGACAGCAAGCCGCACGATTGTATACAATTGGGTTGATTGACACCCCCTGCTAGCAGCCGATTGGCCGCGAATCTGCAGGGGGCGGCATTGCATAAGCAGTTCACCAGAACTGCTTGTGCAATGATAAATGGCGACAGCGTATGCTGTCAGGATTTATCGATGTGCGGTGGACACGATCCGCTATAGCAAATCAAAAATCAGCCCCATAGAATCAGCATTTTTTTTTATTATTATTATTTCTATTGAGGGCTGAAAAAAGTAAGCATACAGGTATCACACATGAAGGTAAATACATTCATATAGCCTATATCACAATGGATTGTCACAGAAATTGGTATTTGCAGCTAACACACAGGAGGAAGTGATGAACCTTAGAATAGTAAATTGTCTAAGAAAAACCTGTTGTGTAAAATATAAAATATCACATGTCAACCCTCATATTTTCCAACCCCCTACAACAAATGAGGCCACTTTTGGACCCTTTAGAACAGATAAATTAGGCATTGGGGGGAATATAGTAATATAAGTCCACTTTTGGACCTTCCAAATGTTATTGAACAATCAAAAACCACACGCATCAATATGATCTATACATTGAACAGACATATACGGCTAGATTACGAGTTTTGTGGTGCGGCTTTTAATGCTGAAAACGCTGAAATGACCAGGAACGTATATTACGGGTTGCGGCGGTATAGCTATATCGCAAGCATTTTAGCCTGTCCATTCTGCACTCAAAAAAATAACGTTTGAGTGCGGGATTTTCATAGCGCCCATATTACAGGTTGTGCGTTCAAGCTAAAAAGCTTGCGTTACAGCCTATAACGACACGATCCATACCGCCATCATATATATATATGTAGTAATAAGATCCAACATTTTTACTGTTTGTTGTTTGTCCATTTAGATTTTCCCAGCATATTTTGCCTGCTTTTTAGCTTGTTCTCTTAAGGTCTTTTCTCAGGGTATTTATTTTCCCTGAATTTATTGTTAAATATATTTGCTCCTTGTTTCAAAATGTTGTATCAATTCCTACCCATCCCCTAGAACTGTCTAAACCAGCGCCTAGATTTAGAGTTTTGCGTTAGAAGGGGTGCGTTAGCTACGCGTGTTTTTTTCCCCCCGCACCTTTTAAACAACGCTGGTATTTAGAGTTCTCTGAAGTGCTGCGTTAGGCTCCAAAAAGGGAGCGTACAGGCATATTTACCGCCACTTCAACTCTCAATACCAGCGTTGCTTACGGACGCGGCCAGCTTCAAAAACGTGCTCGTGCATGATTCCCCCATAGAAAACAATGGGGCTGTTTGAGCTGAAAAAAAACCTAACACCTGCAAAAAAGAAGCGTTCAGCTCCTAACGCAGCCCCATTGTTTCCTATGGGGAAACACTTCCTAAGTCTGCACCTAACACCCTAACATGAACCCCGAATCTAAACACCCCTAACCTTACACTTATTAACCCCTAATCTGCCGCCCCCGCTATCACTGACCCCTGCATATTATTATTATTAAACCCTAATCTGCCGCTCCGTACACCGCCGCCACCTACATTATACCTATGTACCCCTAATCTGCTGCCCCTAACACCGCCGACCCCAATATTATATTTATTAACCCCTAATCTGCCCCCCCCCCAACGTCGCCGCTACCTTACCTACACTTATTAACCCCTAATCTGCTGACTGGACCTCGCCGCCACTATAATAAATGTATTAACCCCTAAACCGCCACACTCCCGCCTCAAAAACCCTATAATAAATAGTATTAACCCCTAATCTGCCCTCCCTAACATCGCCGACCCCTAACTTCAAGTATTAACCCCTAATCTGCCGACCGGACCTCGCCGCTATTATAATAAATGTATTAACCCCTAAAGCTAAGTCTAACCCTAACACCCCCCTAAGTTAAATATAATTTAAATCTAATGAAATAAAATAAATCTTATTAAATAAATTATTCCTATTTAAAGATAAATACTTACCTGTAAAATAAACCCTAATATAGCTACAATATAACTAATAATTACATTGTAGCTATTTTAGGATTTATATTTATTTTACAGGCAACTTTGTATTTATTTTAACTAGGCACAATAGCTATTAAATAGTTAATAACTATTTAATAGCTACCTAGTTAAAATAATTTCAAAATTACCTGTAAAATAAATCCTAACCTAAGTTACAATTAAACCTAACACTACACTATCAATAAATTAATTAAATAAACTACCTACAATTACCTACAATTATCTACAATTAAATCAACTAAACTAAATAACAAAAAAAACAAACACTAAATTACAAAAAAAACAAACACTAAATTACAAAAAATAAAAAAACATTACAAGAATTTTAAACTAATTACACCTACTCTAAGCCCCCTAAAAAAATAACAAAGCCCCCCAAAATAAAAAAATGCCCTACCGTAATCTAAAATAAAAAGTTTACAGCTCTTCTACCTTACCAGCCCTTAAAAGGGCCTGTTGCGGGGCATGCCCCAAAGAAAACAGCTCTTTTGCCTGTAAAAAAACATACAATACCCCCCCAACATTACAACCAACCACCCACATACCCCTAATCTAACCCAAACCTCCCTTAAAAAACACTAAGCCCCTGAAGATCTTCCTACCTTGTCTTCACCGTTCCGTCCAGAAGAGGCTCCGAAGTCTTCATCCTATCCGGCAAGAAGAGGTCCAGAAGAGGCTCCGAAGTCAAGAAGAGGAGATCCGGACCGGCAAACATCTTCATCCAAGCGGCATCTTCTATCTTCATCCATCCGACGAGGAGTGGCTCCATCTTCAAGACCTCCGGCGCAGAACATCCTCTTCTCCCGATGACTAGATGATGAATGAAGGTTCCTTTAAGGGACGTCATCCAAGATGGCGTCCCTCGAATTCCGATTGGCTGATAGGATTCTATCAGCCAATCGGAATTAAGGTAGGAAAAATCTGATTGGCTGATTGAATCAGCCAATCAGATTCAAGTTCAATCCGATTGTCTGATCCAATCAGCCAATCAGATTGCGCTTGCATTCTATTCGCTGTTCCGATCAGCCAATAGAATGCGAGCTCAATCTGATTGGCTGATTGGATCAGCCAATATGATTGAACTTGAATCTGATTGGCTGATTCAATCAGCCAATCAGATTTTTCCTACCTTAATTCCGATTGGCTGATAGAATCCTATCAGCCAATCGGAATTCGAGGGACGCCATCTTGGATGATGTCCCTTAAAGGAACCTTCATTCGTCGTCTAGTCGTCGGAAGAAGAGGATGTTCTGCGCCGGAGGTCTTGAAGATGGAGCCGCTCCTCGTTGGATAGATGAAGACAGAAGATGCCGCTTGGATGAAGATGTTTGCCGGTCCGGATCTCCTCTTCTTGCCGGATAGGATGAAGACTTCGGAGCCTCTTCTGGACCTCTTCTTGCCGGATAGGATGAAGACTTCGGAGCCTCTTCTGGACGGATCGGTGATACCCGGCGTGGTGAAGACAAGGTAGGAAGATCTTCAGGGGATTAGTGTTAGGTTTTTTTAAGGGGGGTTTGGGTTAGATTAGGGGTATGTGGGTGGTGGGTTGTAATGTTGGGGGGGTATTGTATCTTTTTTTATAGGCAAAAGAGCTGTTTTCTTTGGGGCAAAAGAGCTGTAAACTTTTTATTTTAGATTAGGGTAGGGCATTTTTTTTATTTTGGGGGGCTTTGTTATTTTTTTAGGGGGCTTAGAGTAGGTGTAATTAGTTTAAAATTCTTGTAATCTTTTTTTATTTTTTGTAATTTAGTATTTGTTTTTTTGTAATTTAGTGTTTCTTTGTTTTTGTAATTTAGTTTAGTTGATTTAATTGTAGATAATTGTAGGTAATTGTAGGTAGTTTTTTTAATTAATTTATTGATAGTGTAGTGTTAGGTTTAATTGTAACTTAGGTTAGGATTTATTTTACAGGTAATTTTGAAATTATTTTAACTAGGTAGCTATTAAATAGTTATTAACTATTTAATAGTTATTGTACCTAGTAAAAATAAATACAAAGTTGCCTGTAAAATAAATATAAATCCTAAAATAGCTACAATGTAATTATTAGTTATATTGTAGCTATATTAGGGTTTATTTTACAGGTAAGTATTTAGCTTTAAATAGGAATAATTTATTTAATAAGATTTATTTTATTTCATTAGATTTAAATTATATTTAACTTAGGGGGGTGTTAGGGTTAGGGTTAGACTTAGCTTTAGGGGTTAATACATTTATTATAGTAGCGGCGAGGTCAGGTCGGCAGATTAGGGGGTTAATACTTGAAGTTAGGGGTCGACGATGTTAGGGAGGGCAGATTAGGGGTTATTACTATTTATTATAGGGTTTTTGAGGTGGGAGTAAGGGGGTTTAGGGGTTAATACATTTATTATAGTGGCGGCGAGGTCCGGTCGGCAGATTAGGGGTTATAAGTATAGGTAAGGTAGCGGCGACGTTGGGGGGGGCAGATTAGCGGGTAATAAATATAATATAGGGGTCGGCGATGTTAGGGGCAGCAGATTAGGGGTACATAGGGATAATGTAGGTTGCGGCGGTGTGCGGTCGGCAGATTAGTGGTTAAACATTTTTATTAGAGTGGCGGCGATGTGGGGGGACCTCGGTTTAGGGGTACATAGGTAGTTTATGGGTGTTAGTGTACTTTAGAGCACAGTAGTTAAGAGCTTTATGAACCGGCATTAGCCCAGAAAGCTCATAACTCCTGGCTTTTTTCTGCGGCTGGAGTCTTGTCTTGAGTTCTAACGCTCACTTCAGCCAAGACTTTAAATACCGGCGTTAGGAATATCCCATTGAAAAGATAGGATACACAATTGACGTAAGGGGATCTGCGGTATGGAAAAGTTGCAGCTGGAAAGTGAGCGTTAGACCCTTACCTACAAGACTCTAAATACCAGCGGTAGGCCAAAACCAGCGTTAGGACCCCCTAACGCTGGTTTGGACGGCTAACGCAGAACTCTAAATCTAGGCACAGGTTTCTTAAAACTTTTTCCCCAAGTGCCATGATACCTCATACCTTCATGAGCCTATTTTCATGCTGAGTCTGAACATTTCTGAAGTAATATACAACAAGATAGCTGCAGTTCTTGGCAAAGTGATTAAAATGTGTACTTTATTCCTGATTATGGTAAAACTTGAAAGTGTTGTAAAAGGTAATAACACACACACACTTTCATACAACACTCACACCACACACACACTCTCATACAACACACACACACACAATACATACACTCTCATACAACACACACACACTCTCGTACACAACACACACTTATATAACACACACACCACACACACTCATACAACACACACACTTATATAACACACACACTCTCTCTCATATAACACACACACACTCATATAACACACACACACACACCACACACTCTAATACAACACACACACATATACATACACTCTCAAACACAACACACAACACACTCTCTCATATAACACACACTCATATAACACACACACACACCACACACTCCAATACAACACACACAAAATACATACACTCTCATACAACACGCACACCACACACACTCTCAAACACTACACACACACACTCTCATACAACACACACACAATACACACACTCTCATACAACACACACACCACACACACTCTCATACACAACACACACACACACTCTCATACAAGATACACACACCACACACACTCATACGTATACAATAACACACACCACACACTCATACAACACACACATTCATATCACACACACTCATACAACACACACTCATACAACACACACTTATATAACACACACTTATATAACACACACACACACTCTAATACAACACACACACATATACATACACTCTCATACACAACACACACACAACACACTCTCTCATATAACACACACTCATATAACACACACACACACCACACACTCCAATACAACACACACAAAATACATACACTCTCATACAACACACACACTCTCATACAACACACACACACAATACACACAGTTTCATACAACACACACACCACACACACTCTCATACACAACACACACACTCTCATACAAGACACACACACCACACACACTCATACGTATACAATAACACACACCACACACTCATACAACACACACTCATATCACACACACATACTCATACAACACACACACACATTCATATCACACACACTCATACAACACACACTCATACAACACACACTTATATAACACACATTTATATAACACACACACACACACCACACACACTTATATAACACACACACACCACACTCTCTCATATAACACACACACGCACTCATATAACACACACACACCACACACTCTCATACAACACACACACACTCATATAAAACACACACAGCACACACACTCATATAACACACACACACACCACACTCTCTCATATAACACACACACACTCTCATACAACACACACACACACTCTCATACAACACACACACACACACTCATATAACACATATAACACACACACCACACACACTCATACAACACACACACACACTCTCATATAACACACACACACCACACTATCTCTCATACAACACACACTCAAATAACACACACACACCCAGTAAAAATGGTGTTGCAACCCAGTAATGGTTCCTGACTCGTGCTTTGAGAACCCTGGTCTAATCTAAATGCTATTGAACCAAAGTGGTTATCAACCACTTGTCGCATTGATCTATAAATTGCTATTTTCCTTTCTTCTATAACTTTTTGTTAAGATATTATCACAGTCTTGATAGATTGTGATGCTCAAGACTAGGGGGCCTATTTATTATGGTGCAAGTGGACATGTCTGTTGTGTGATTATTTAATTAGGTTTATAATGCTGTTTAGCATTAGGTGTTACTTATGACAATTTTGAGAGGGTAACTTTTACTAATGATAGAATAAAATAAAAAAGGTTGGTAAATAGTACCAAATGTATAACATAAATATGTGAGACATACATTTAAAACTTAGATTAAGAAACAGATCAGGACTGTGTGTGTGAGACTTCAAAAACAGAATTACTTCCCTGGGTAATAGTTCAAATACACCGTAACCCTCAGGGCTCAGAGAATACACGGATTGCTCTAAAGCTAATCTAAAAAGGGGATTGACCCCAACAACATTACCTAATCTGAGCAATACTGGTATCTAGAGCAGGAGAGGAAACGGTTTATAAATAACTGATTAAGGAAGGCAATTGCCACATCAATATAAGCTTAGAAAAGTCCCAGGTAAACACAAAGGCCTTGTCTGTGTGCATGAGACTTGCTAATTTGTGTTTACCTGGGACTTTTCTAATCTTATATTGATGTGGCAATTGCCTTCCTTAATCAGTCATTTATAAACCGTTTCCTCTCCTTCTCTAGGTACCAGTATTGCTCAGATTAGGTAATGTTGTTGGGGTCAATCCCCTTTTTAGATTAGCTTTAGAGCAATCCGTGTATTCTCTGAGCCCTGAGGGTTACGGTGTATTTGAACTATTACCCAGGGAAGTAATTCTGTTTTTGAAGTCTCACACACACAGTCCTGATCTGTTTCTTAATCTAAGTTTTAAATGTATGTCTCACATATTTATGTTATACATTTGGTACTATTTACCAACCTTTTTTATTTTATTCTATCATTAGTAAAAGTTACGTTTTAATAACCAGTTCTGGACACAATCTGGTTTTCAATGCATACTGTTACTATATAGTGTTTTGTGAGTGCTGGGTACTGTCAAACTTCTCTCTCTTTTTTGTACCTATATATCTATCAGACAGTCAGCACCCCCCTTCTCCTACACTTCACCAGTGATATTAACTGGTATATAATGAATACTGAATAGATTATATATCTACTATTATTTCAGCATACTATATTATGAAAGGGTTGATATTTGCTTAAACTAACACCGTTGCCACTATTTCAATTTTGAGAGGGGCCTGGAATCTAAGGCCCTCACTTCCCATTGACCTACATTATAAACTGGGTTTCAATTTACAACGGTTTGCAAAAGTTTGGTATTTGACGCTTTACTAGTGAACTTTAAGTTCATATCATTCCTATTAAAATGCTCCACAAGTTTTCAGATAACTGGTTGTCTCCTTCCCAGATCATAATGATATCATCAATAAACCTTGTTCCCCATATAACATTTTCTGAGCATGGATTGTTATGCCATATGTTATGGTTTTCTCATTCTCCTGTATATAAATGGCCAAACTTGGTACTATTGTGGAATCCATTGCAGTTTTACTTGTTTGTAAATTATGTTCTGCATTAAATGGAAAGTAATTTTTCTCCAGTACAAAATTAATGTCTTTGGGGGCGGAGCTAGAGCTTAGAGAGAACAGACGTGCTTGAGCTAAGCTCCGTACAATTTTCATTATAAAATAATATTTAGACAAACTAAAACATCTCAGAACTGCCCAAAAAGATTGAGCCAACAGCCTGATATTGCGGCGGTAACCAAAGAAATATAGACTTGGTGACAGGACCGTTACATATCAGCAACCAGCTAGATAAAGGTGGGGACTGACACTGCGGCCTACATGCTCAGCCGCGACTGGGAGTATTTCCCCTAAGCTACCCGGGACTTACCAACAACCTCATGAGAGTCCCTGAAGTGGGAGGAAAACAAATTGAGGGCATCGGTCATTGTGTTTGTGGCTGCGACTGGAGGAACTACCGGGTGTGTTCTGTTGCCGCGGTTGGATTGCTTGTTGGGACCTTGGCGAGCTGAGATGAATACGGAGGATCACCACATGGCTATCCTGGCCCTCTTTGAACAATACGGCTGCCAGTTGATGAGCCGCCTTGACCGGCTTATACAATTTACTAGAGCTCACGGTCCGGATCGAGCTGAAGGCGGGCGTACTGAACGAGAGGCTGCGACTCCTGAACCATGTGTGATTGTTCTCCCGGAGACTCCCGCCAGCCATCTTTCCATAGGAATTGCCTCCCACCTAGAAGTGGCCCCAGCCCATAGCAGGAGTGATCACTTACCGAGTGTCTTTGTTCAGGGAGGTGCGGCTGGCTCTCCGGAGCTAACGGTGACCCGTGAATGTCCGACAATGGTAACGGTTGTGAGGGCCATTGTGGATGGGGTTCCTGAGCAGCTGAGGGATGGGTCCGGGCTTCAGTGTATACAGGGAGTCGCAGCCGCGGCAGCAAACTATCTTGTCAGTGGGTCCCATGCCTTACATTGTCCCGGTGCTCTGCAAAGTACTTGCTCCCCTAAGTCACTATGTGTCCAGGCTACCCAGGATTACAGGGACTGCTGTGATGACATACCCCAACAGAATGGTACTTATGAGAGAATGGGTGTAGGGTGACTCTCCTTGCCCTCTATGGGACTACATACAACTGCTCTGGTTAACTTGTTATACCCCTGTATATTCTATACAGTGACTTTTTATTTCTTCCCTCTCCTGCTTTATGAAGGCACCTGTGCCTGAGACTTTATTTTGGAGATCATGCATAGACCTTTTGACACACCCTCTCTACTGTGGGTACATATACCACTCGATGCATGAAGACATGTTGTCTAATACCCAGGTGGGGGTTACCTACCTACCAACGCACCCTACTGATGTTTTGTAGTTTATCCTCCTGTTGACTATTTACCTCATGTTAACTGTTGAAACATATCCATTATATATAACAAGATAGGTATTGATTAGTAGGGCCCTACGTACGATTAGATTTATAAAGTGTTTGCACACTTATGCTTTGTAACACTCCAGTACTTGCACTTGCAATTTTCTTAACTAAGCGTTTCCATTTAGCTGAATATCTTAGCCATAAGCCTGTCAGAAATGTATTATGTAATAGTATACCCAGTAGTGCCATTCTGGCTTTATGGGAGTCAGAAATAACTTTAATGTACTATAGGAAGGGTTAGATTTTCCCTGCTCTATGCTGCAACCCTTGGGTAAGATGTCTGGTAGTATATATTGTGTAAGGTTACTGAAAATGCCACTATAATGTTCATATTGTTCTCTGTGCTGTTTCCTCATGGATGACTGACTCTCTACTTGATGTAGGCAGTACAGAGATTTGACATTACTAGCTGTTCCCCTTTTTATTCCTAAATATAGTATGACTTTACATCCAGATTTTCTTAGAATGTAGCTTACAAGTCCTATGGAAAGTGTGCCCAGCTCTCTTCATATCTGGGCAGCCTGATGTATATATTTGCGTATTGTACCTGAGTTATTAATGACAGAATATGTCTAATGATCATACCCCATATACCTGTATGAATTGGAGTCTCTCAGTATCATAGAAAAGTTAATTCCTCCTAATACTGACGTATATGAGAATGATGGCCCCCTCCTATACTATATTTAGTGTATTTTAGTTTAGTGGAAATGTGAGACCTTTTATTCTAATTGCCTACCTGGCCTAAGCATGTAATTGTTATGTCTTCCCCCTAGTCAGAATATTATTGCTATCTACCTCAAGATCTCTTTCTGTTAATTATTATAAGGCAGAGTAATATTTCAAGTACCCTTAGAGTTCTAGGAAACAGGAGAATATATCAGCATGATACGCTACTATGGGCTCATTGGTGGTTATGTGGGGATGTCTACCATTCTATAGTTGTAAGCTTTCCACACAAATAAATGACTAACTTTGATGCAGGCAGTCTCCTATGAGTTAACTTTAAGCGACTAAGATATGTTTAGTTAATATTATTGATATCTCTCTGTTTAGCGGCACACACTGGTCTAGGAACCCCCATCTAGCTAAGCGCATAGTTTTCTTTGGGACTAGCCCACAGCGTATATATTTATGCAGAGGGACCACTAATAGCGCCCAGCCCTTGCTTAGGGTGTACTTGTGAGCTTTATTGAGCGGTCCTACAGCTCTGTTAATGAGTATGACATCAATCTACTTTATGAATATATGGTGTAATTAATTAAAACTTAGTTTCTCATTACTCATAGTAGACAAAATTTACACAGCTTACTCTATACTCTAGTCTGGGGAACTAGATTCAGTGACCTACCGGTCGTACATATTAACTGTGTGCTATTTCCTATCCTGAGTTACAGGTATATTATTTAGTTAAAATGATTCTGGTAGATTGTTTTGGCCTCTAACACGCAGACCTGTGAGTCTCACTTTCCCTTTATCCTTGTGTTCAGTTTTAAATAATGTTAAGTTGTTACATTAGTATTCTATGTTCCTCAAAGCGATTAGACCATGTTAGATACAGCAAAGCCTCCACATAGGCTTGAAGCAATCACTTACGCAGACACTAAAACTTATATAGCCTTTTATGTGTTTCGTATTCCTATGTTTACTCCGGGGTTGTTCGCCTTGTTAGATATGAAAATTGACAACTGAAGGTTATGCTATTCTCAGCCTACCCTCCGCCCCCCCCACCATTCTTATGCGGTTAGGGTTGTATTCTTCCTCCGCATAAATTTCTGACAGAGTATAGTAGACTCTGTCCAACCCGTAGAGTCATGCTCCAGTCTTTCCCTGCATTTCTGTAGCATGGCTCTCGGGGTTCCAATGCAGGAAACTCAAGTTCATTTACGATTTCCTGCTCCTCTGAAATGTACCCATGATAATAGTTTTAGCAATGTTTATGCTCCTTTATCTGCTCAGTGTTAATGGTTTATTTGGATTCAAATAATAATTGTGGATTGTTTTGCACCTCACCTATAACAACTGTTGATCTATAGAGTTACATTGGTGCCCTCTTTATGCTTTACTGTTTTGGTATAGTGTGTTCATTCCATAATCTGTATTTATCTGACTTATACTGAAGCTGCAATTTTCACTATTATCTCCATCAACATGTCCTCAACCGCTCTATTCAATTTCTGGACCCTCGATTGGTCCTGTTTGTCTGAGGACTAAGCGAACCTATAAGATTCAAAAACTGAGGTGCCCAAAATGCCATGTCATGTCAGTATAACGTATGTTGTGAAGTGTAACCTGTTGATGAGACTGTTGTATTTATGTTATTTTAACCTCAATAAAATAAAAATTATAAAAAAAAAAAAAAAAATTAATGTCTTTTATGAAAAAATACTAATGGTCTTATACTTTTAAACAATACATATTGCTTTTAACTAAAAGTTTTTAAAGGGACATTGTACACTATATTTTTCTTTGCATAAATGTTTTGTAGATTATCCATTTATAAAGCCCATCTGGTAGTGTTTTTGTAACAATGTATTGTTTTGCTTATTTTAAAAGAACATTGTGCTGATTTTCAGACTCCTAACCAAGCCCCACAGTGCCAGATGTATACACGTGTTTACAGATTCCTGCAGGCGCCTGTTTATGTTATCCCATCTTATCATATGCAGGGGAGGGCGGCAGTGTCTGCTCTTTTTGGTTACCCAGCCCCTTTCAGTGGGTGTCCCAGACTACCTCATCAACAGTGCTAAACTGGGAGATTCTGAGTTTAAAATGTTTTTTACTGGATATTTAGATCAGTATCTGTGCATTTTTTTCTTTATAGTAGTGTCTACTAAATGCAGTTATATAAAAATGGTGTATACTGTCCCCTTAACCTCTAATACACAGTAAATATCCATAATACAAAACATACATATTCACTATAGATATGTTTTCCTCTTTACTTTATGATACCCAGTCAATTTACTGTTACTCAAATTGCTGCAAATAAAAGTAATTGCATATATATTTTATACTGTATATAGAGGAATAATACAAACCTGTATGTGAGCAGCAAATTTACAAAACTGCTGTTTTGTGTACTCCTGTTCATGTGCGCTAACCCGACATTAGTTATATTAAGGTGTGTTATGTATTTATTAAATATAACATATTTAATATTGAGAAATATTAATATTTAATGTAAATAATATTATAGATGTACTAAAATATTCTAAAAGAAAATATCCATAGAATATCTTTCTATCTATCTATCTGTATATTATTTTTTTAAGGTATTTATAATAATTATTAATAATTTTTATCTATATTTTTTCAATATTTTATATGTAATGTTTAGATAATGCTCCTTAAAATAACTAATTTTTTATGTGCGCTAATCCAACACTTAGCGAAAACCGAAGTGAGTTACGCATATTTTATTTTATAAATAGATGTTTAGCTATATATATATCTATATATATATATATATATATATATATATAAATATTTATTTAAAATAAAAATTAAATTTTCCTGAAGAACATTGGAATGTTAAATATTTACAGTAAATACACAGTAAAATACGTTATTAAATATTATTATAGAATTATTATTTAGACACATATTTATTATAGCCCTTTGCCGTCAAAAAAATAAAATGCACAAAGCAGTTATAAAAAATGCACAAAGCAGTTATAAGGGGTAAAAGCGAGGTGATGTGGGGTGTTTGAAGAAAAAAACCCAGCACTGAAAGAAGTGCGTTTACCTAGAGGTGAATGGGGACTGTGTTTTTACAGTAAATAAATATGTATATGCTTATATACATATATATTTATGTGTTATTATGTGTATATACAGATATATTTATGTGTTACTATGTGTATATACATATATATTTATGTGTTACTATGTGTATATACAGATATATTTATGTGTTATTATGTGTATATACATATATATTTATGTGTTACTATGTGTATATACATATATATTTATGTGTTATTATGTGTATATACATATATATTTATGTGTTACTATGTGTATATACATATATATTTATGTGTTACTATGTGTATATACATATATATTTATGTGTTACTATGTGTATATACAGATATAGTTATGTGTTACTATGTGTATATACATATATATTTATGTGTTACTATGTGTATATACATATATATTTATGTGTTAATATGTGTATATACAGATATATTTATGTGTTACTATGTGTATATACAGATATATTTATGTGTTACTATGTGTATATACAGATATATTTATGTGTTACTATGTGTATATACAGATATATTTATGTGTTATTATGTGTATATACAGATATATTTATGTGTTAGTATGTGTATATACATATATATTTATGTGTTACTATGTGTATATACATATATATTTATGTGTTATTATGTGTATATACATATATAGTTATGTGTTACTATGTGTATATACATATATATTTATGTGTTACTATGTGTATATACATATATATTTATGTGTTACTATGTGTATATACATATATATTTATGTGTTATTATGTGTATATACATATATATTTATGTGATATTATGTGTATATACATATATATTTATGTGTTATTATGTGTATATACAGATATATTTATGTGTTACTATGTGTATATACATATATATTTATGTGTTACTATGTGTATATACATATATATTTATGTGTTATTATGTGTATATACATATATATTTATGTGTTATTCTGTGTATATACAGATATATTTATGTGTTACTATGTGTATATACATATATATTTATGTGTTATTATGTGTATATACATATATATTTATGTGTTATTATGTGTATATACATATATATTTATGTGTTATTATGTGTATATACATATATATTTATGTGTTATTATGTGTATATATATATATATTTATGTGTTATTATGTGTATATACAGATATATTTATGTGTTACTATGTGTATATACATATATATTTATGTGTTACTATGTGTATATACATATATATTTATGTGTTACTATGTGTATATACATATATAGTTATGTGTTATTATGTGTATATACATATATATTTATGTGTTATTATGTGTATATACATATATATTTATGTGTTACTATGTGTATATACATATATATTTATGTGTTACTATGTGTATATACATATATATTTATGTGTTACTATGTGTATATACATATATATGTATGTGTTATTATGTGTATATACATATATATTTATGTGTTATTATGTGTATATACATATATATTTATGTGTTAGTATGTGTATATACAGATATATTTATGTGTTATTATGTGTATATACATATATATTTATGTGTTATTATGTGTATATACATATATATTTATGTGTTAGTATGTGTATATACATATATATTTATGTGTTAGTATGTGTATATACATATATATTTATGTGTTATTATGTGTATATACATATATATTTATGTGTTAGTATGTGTATATACATATATATTTATGTGTTACTATGTGTATATACATATATATTTATGTGTTACTATGTGTATATACAGATATATTTATGTGTTACTATGTGTATATACATATATATTTATGTGTTACTATGTGTATATACATATATATTTATGTGTTATTATGTGTATATACATATATATTTATGTGTTACTATGTGTATATACATATATATTTATGTGTTACTATGTGTATATACAGATATATTTATGTGTTACTATGTGTATATACATATATATTTATGTGTTATTATGTGTATATACATATATATTTATGTGTTATTATGTGTATATACATATATATTTATGTGTTATTATGTGTATATACATATATATTTATGTGTTATTATGTGTATATACATATATATTTATGTGTTATTATGTGTATATACATATATATTTATGTGTTTGGTATGTGTATATACATATATATTTATGTGTTAGTATGTGTATATACATATATATTTATGTGTTAGTATGTGTATATACACATAAATATAAATGTATATACTCATATACATATATATATATATATATATATATATATATATATATATATATTTGCTGCCCAACGCTGCAAGAGTTGACCCTTGCGCTGCACTAAGTGGTTTGCCATGTCTCACGGCATGAGAATGAGGTTCCCATTGAAGTCTATAAGAGCGCGCTCTAGTGTGCGCAAGGCTTCCAGCCAATGTGAACAGGAGGTTGTGTTTGCATTGCGCTTCACTTATAATACCAGTGCACATTTACGTGCAATGGTATTACTGAGAAGAGTGCATTTTATCATGCTCGCGAAAGTGCAATATTGCGCTCCACACCCAATCTAGGCCATAGTTAGAAACAATAAAAAAATGACACATTTATTTACTTAAAGGGACAGTAAAGTCATAATTATACATTCATGATTTAGACAGAGCATACAATTTTGAACAACTTTCCTATTTATTTCTATTATTTAATTTGCTTCCTTCTTTTGTTATCCTTTGCAGAAAGGTGTATCTGGGTAAGCTTAGGAGCCGCAAAGAAGCTAGTTTCTAGCTGCTGATTGGTGGCTGCATATATATACCGATTGTCATTGGCTCACCCATGTATTCAGTTAGAAACCAGTAGTGCATTGCTGTATGTAAGAATATATATTTAACCATACTGACTCGATTTTGTTCCAGCATTATATTTCATTATAATGTGGTTATTATTCTATGAGAACATATGCTGACATTAGATTTTAGTTTCATATGCAACAATTGTGTTTTAAAAATGGCCTTGCTATGTCCTTGGCGATGCGCACAGATACACGGTTATCTAAAACTTTGTTTCACAGTGAACTCCTTATTCCTATTATTTTTACTATGCTTCTTTGTTCTAAATTATTATGTGTAACATGGTCTGACTATGATACGTCATTTGTTTAATCCCATATACTGTAACCATTTTCTATGAAACTTAACTATATATAAAAAAGTTAGATGCTCCTAAAACAGTGTCAAAAATGTGATAATTACACTTGTGTATGGAAATATAACTAAATAAATCAATAAAAAAAAAGACGTTATTGCTAATGATACGGGCCTCTATTTAACAAGGTCTGGCGGACCTGATTCGACAGTGCGGATCAGGTCCGCCAGACATCGCTGAATACGGAGAGCAACACGCAACGCCGCCCCCTGCAGACTTGGGGCCAATAGGCCGCCAGCAGGGGGGTGTCAATCAACCCGATCGTACTTGATCGGGTTGATTTCCGGCGAAGTCTGTCTGCCTGCTCAGAGCAGGCGGACAGGTTATGGAGCAGCGGTCTTTGTGACCGCTGCTTCATAACTGCTGTTTCTAGCGAGTCTGAAGGCTCGCCAGAAACACGGGCCGTCAAGCTCCTTTTGGAGCTTGATAGATAGGCCCCATTGTGCGTAAAACAAATAAAGTGTTGATAGTGATGCCAAATAATCAGTCTACCACTGTTGTGAAACTAGTATCACAACAAATGAAAAGACCCAAAAAAATCTCTAACGTCTACAATCAACCATAAGGGATCTGTTATGTTGCCTGAAATATAAATAGAACACAAGGTAGGTGATAATAAATGTATCAGCATATATAACACATGGATACTAGTGGCAAATCGCAACAGTATAAATACCCATCAACAACAATATTACTTGTAAGGTAAATAGTTCATAGATGTTGAAAGGATCTGTAGAATGGATAAACGTCCATCAAAAATCCTCACAGGTGAACATCAGATAATGCTTTGGACTTTATACAGTCCCTTAATAACAATACGATGGGGCTAAATTTTACATAGAAAATGAATACAGAAAGTATTGACTTTTTAGATTTAGTGTTATATTGGAATATAGAAGGCCATATCTCTACAAAAACATTTTAAGAGTAACCATTATAAACCTTGGAAAAAGAATATTCCTTACAATCAATTTTGTAGAATCCGTAGAAATTGTACAAACTTAGATACATTTGATGAACAAGCCCTGATTCTAAAATCTAGATTTTTGGAGAAAGATTATCTTTTAAAATTAGTTGAGCATAGCTATTTGGAGGCTAGAAAAAAAGAGAGATCTGAATTCTTTAAGTCCAAAACAGTAAATAATGATCTAATCTCCAAACATGACTCCACACATAATAATAATCTTAGATTTATAACAAAATACACCACAAACCATGATAAGATAAAAAATATACTTTAAAAACATTGGTTTATACTCAAAAGTGATCTAATTCTAAAGAGCCTTTTAGATGAGTCTCCGATTTGCACATTTAAAAGAGCACCATCGCTAAAAAAAAAATTAGCTCCTAGTAAGGTGGTTATGAGGAAACATAAAAATATGAACATCAGTAAATTCCCTAAAATAAATAGCTGGTTGTCAGGTAAGGGAGGGTTCTACAAATGTAATCGACCTAATTGTGGTTTATGTGCTTACACTACTGGAAATAGGATTAAGTTTAAATCATTTTCTAAAAAGGAAGAATTTGAGATTACATCCCGTTTTTCTTGTGATTCTTCATTTGTAGTGTACTTATTGGAGTGTAAATGTGGAATACAGTATATAGGGAGGACCTCTAGACCCATGAAAAAAAGATGGGGGAACATACTAGAAATGTGAAGAATTCTCTTGTGAATCATAGTGTCCCCAGACATGGAGTATGTTGTCATGGGGGATAGACTGATAACTATAATATTTTTCCTATTGAACATATAATTCCAAAATTGGGCAGAAATAGACTCATCTATCTTCGTCAAAGGGAAACCTTTTGGATTTGGAAAATGAAAACTATTAATCCGTTTGGTTTAAATGAAAATATAGATATGGCAGCTTTCAATTGAAGGCCATAGGATTCTTTATCCAAATCTATTTGTAATTATTTTGATGAGCTGTTGATTTCTATTTCCTTTTTTCTACTGTATACATCAGAGTGAATATTGTGACAATGTAATTTTGAACATTTTATTAGGTCTCAATGTTATGTTTTTAAATTTTTTTTGCATGTTTTGAGAATGTCTTTAATGGATTGTGACTTCTCTCATTTGTCTTAGTTATTTAATTTTTATTTTTTTATGTCATTTTTGGGACGTTTGTGTAATCACCTATTTTTTCAATGGAGGATTATATATCGTTATGTACCTTTAAGGGGATTCACTTGCGTTTTATTTCTGCTAGATTATTATTTTTTCAACATATATGTGGAGTACTGGTTATAGGTTTATGATTTGCTGTATTCCTTTGTCAAATACTTACAAATTCTCTGGCCTTATATGAGTTGTTTGTTATAATCTCTGGATTTGCCGAATCATGATTAATAATATAGCTATATACACTTTAAGATCCACCACTGCGGGTAGTAAACATGTTTATGATCCGCTGATTTCAATTTATATGTTAGTTATATTTGATGTTAACAGGATCACGTATAGTTACCATTTACTTGTGCTCACTATTTGCACTAAGTAGTTCAATTGTTACATTATTTATGTATCACCATCGGCTTATCTATTATAATAGTATCCATTGAGTTCTTATTAATTATCGAGGATCTTGATCTTTTTGACACCCCCCCATTTTGACCTATCAGAATGAAGCCGGCATATACCTAATATCTCATTGTTCATGAGTCAATTTGTACGCATGCGCCCTGAGCGGCATTAGACGCTGAGTGGGGCTATATTAAGTCGTGAATGTTTAGTGTTTTATTATACACCTGATGAAGCGGTCTGTGTGACCGGGAAACGCGTTGTGTATTTTATATGTTTTTATTAAAGTTTATACCATTTTTAGACATTTGCACTTCAAGACTTCTTTTATAATTCGATAATAATTTTTGCTGAAACATCACACTTCCAACGGCACATTCCTATAACGTGCTCCATGGGTATACTGTATATTATCCTAAGCGCTTACAGTGGAGAAGTTTTCCAAGGATGTGATTTACCTGTCTCCAAGCTGCTCTGCTCCGTGAGAGATCTGCTACATTTCATGAGGACAGCTATCTGGACAGCTGCTATAGGTCCAGGAGGCATTTGTGGCACTTATCAAGTGCTTTTCATTTTGTGAGTACAATTATCTACTGCGTGCGTGGAGAACTAGTTACACTGATGTGCACTATTGTGGCACCTTCTTCTGCTTTTTCCTTTCTATATTTTCTATAAAAGTATGTTATGCCTTATAATAAACATAACAGTGATTAGACTTTACTTGCTGCCTGTCTAAATGCTGTTTTCTGAGATCTCGCCAAATAACCCATTCAGTTACAGGTGAAGGTGTAGAATACTGCTAAGTGTCAAGTGATACCCCCGGTTATAAGATAACATCTAACAATTCTGGTGTCAGAGCGTCGGATTCACACAGGGGTAAGTAGATTGGTGTTTTTATTCTGCTTTTCCCTCTGTGAATCTGAACCCGAAGTCTGTCTGGCGTTAGTTCTGTGTGACCGGGAAACGCGGTGTGTATTTTATATGTTTTTATTAAAGTTTATACCATTTTTAGACATTTGCACTTCAAGACTTCTTTTATAATTCGATAATAATTTTTGCTGAAACATCACACTTCCAACGGCACATTCCTATAACGTGCTCCATGGGTATACTGTATATTATCCTAAGCGCTTAAAGTGGAGAAAGTTTTCCAAGGATGTGATTTACCTGTCTCCAAGCTGCTCTGCTCTGTGGGAGATCTGCTACATTTCATGAGGACAGCTATCTGGACAGCTGCTATAGGTCCAGGAGGCATTTGTGGCACTTATCAAGTGCTTTTCATTTTGTGAGTACAATTATCTACTGCGTGCGTGGAGAACTAGTTACACTGATGTGCACTATTGTGGCACCTTCTTCTGCTTTTTCCTTTCTATATTTTCTATAAAAGTATGTTATGCCTTATAATAAACATAACAGTGATTAGACTTTACTTGCTGCCTGTCTAAATGCTGTTTTCTGAGATCTCGCCAAATAACCCATTCAGTTACAGGTGAAGGTGTAGAATACTGCTAAGTGTCAAGTGATACCCCCGGTTATAAGATAACATCTAACAATTCTGGTGTCAGAGCGTCGGATTCACACAGGGGTAAGTAGATTGGTGTTTTTATTCTGCTTTTCCCTCTGTGAATCTGAACCCGAAGTCTGTCTGGCGTTAGTTCTATATAAATGATTAAGGTCCCTTTATAAGGGGTTAAACTCCCCTGGACAGGTTTGAGTCCTGCCATTAAGCATGGGTTTGTGAAGGTTTGAGTCCTAGCACAAGTTATAGCAAAAATTAAAGCATGAATTAAAGTCTCACCTTATTTGTTTACAAGTTAAAGTCTTGCGATTAAAGTTAAAGGGAGAGTCTACACCAAAATGTGTCTTATTTAAAAAGATAGATAATCCCTTAATTACCCATTCCCCGTTTTTGCATAACCAACACAGTTATATTAATATACATTTTACCTCTGTGATTAGCTTGTATCTAAGCCTCTGCAGACAGCCTCCTTATCTAAGTGCCTTTGACAGACATGCAGTGTAGTCAATCAGTGAAGACTCCTAAATAACTCCTAAATAAATTCACGGGAGTGAGCACAATGTTATCTATATGACACACATGAACTAACACTGTCTAACTGTGAAAAACTTTCAAAATGCTCTGAGCTAAAAGGCGGTTTTCAACGGTTTAGAAATCAGTTTGAGCCTAGCTAGGTTTAGCTTTTCAAAAATACCACCAAGGGAACAAAGCAAATTTGATGATAAAAGTAAATTGGAAAGTTGTTTAAAATTACATGCCTTATCTGAATGATGAAAGTTTAGTTTTGACTTTACTGTCCCTTTAAGTATTTCATTTTAAGGGAGAGAAATATGTTTTCCTTAGGGAGATAGAATGTTAATAAAATGTGTTTCTTGTGTCAATAAAAGTTTGATGTCTGTTAAAATTGCTTAAGAATTAATGTTGGGAGTGAATTTACGGTATGCAAATTGATATAAGCTTGTGTGTGTGTCGCTGCAAAAGCTGGCCATGGTGCTTTTTTTTATCTGCGTTTTCTAACTGGTAATTAATTTAACTGTTTGTGTATCAGTGTTTCTTAGCTAAGAAATCTGATGCTGTAATAATTTGCTTGAAGGGTTATTGCTGTAACTTGATTTTAAAGTCAGGTAATAATAAAAATGTGTGCCAATAGTAGGATTGATGAGAGATTTGATGTGTCTAAGGCATATAAATATATTGTATACTGTATACTGACAGCACTGCAATGATTAGCAGCAGATCCCTATGGCAGCTAATGGGTTAAAGCGTCAAGATCTGATTTCCCAGTCTTTCCCCACTTACCCTTAGCATGCTGGCTGCTGTCACTGGGTCCCCAGATGTCACCTTGCACACAGGACTCAACACTCACTAAATCCTCAGCGAAACAGCGCAAAAAGGGATCCGGCCGTAGAAGGAGTCTGAGCTTTCTCTGGTCTCACACTCTCCCGGTGCAGAACTTTACTCCAACTTAATCTTTACTCTCCAGATTGTGATACAAACACGAAGTAACAAACCCCCAAACATGTGAAAAATAAAATAATAAAACTTGTGTCTGTTTTTAAAATACAAATAATTATATTAATAATAATAAAAATTCACTCTCGAAAAACCTGTAAGCAGCAATGCACTCTGGGCGCTAGCTAATAATCTTTTTTGGGTGGCGGGGGTTAACTTTTTGGCGGGCTTATCTGGAAAAGATCCAAATATATTGTTTTTGCAAGTGAACTAACTAAGGAATTTGTAAGTGTGATGATGTGTGTGACTTTCGGTCACGTTCTGGCAAATAAAAAGAGTTTTTTTCTGGCAAGTTATTAATAGGTTGATTTAAGTTTGTCCAAGATTTATGCAAGGAGTTTGTAAAAAAAAAAAAAAAAAAAAGGAACAGAAAAGACTATACACTTTATGTTATTAAATGTATCTAAAGTATTTGGGTCTGTTTCTTTTGCAAGTAGAGTAATTCAGTAGAGTTTTAATACAAACTGGTAACATATTACTGTGTAATATTATTTATGCTGTGATAGCTCTCATTTAAATATATGCAGGTTATGATACAGTAAAGAAGTAGAATTTTAATTTTATTTCCTAATCATGGCTAAGTTATATATGTAATATGCATATTATAAATGGTCAGCCCATAAAGGGATAGCACACTGGAAAATTGTTTTTATATCAATATATTTTCATTGACTTGATATACCAGTTGCATAGTATAAATGTAGGAGAGATTGCATTTTCAGGTTTATTGGTATATATGGATTAGCTGGTTTTGTGCTTTTAATCCACAGCCTATTACAATGGGCTGAGTTTCAGGTAATAGCATATCTCATTGTGTTCCTTATCTTAGTTTGGAAAACCAAGGCTCAATACTTAGACAGAAAAATGAAAAATTATCATTTTATTACTTAATTATCCTGTACCCCACTAAGAGTGTAATTTCTTCTTATGGGTGTGTTTACTTAGGCTATTCAATAGATGAGATTCCAGTATACAAAATTTTACTATAAGAGGGTATACAACAGGCTGAATCAGCTATTTCAAATGCCAAAATAGGGACGAAGGAGCTACTTGTAAGCAATTAAATACACTCCATCAGGTAAGATGGATCCTTGGGAACAATTTAAAGGGGAGACAATTTTTGGGTAAACTGTCCTTTTAATCAAGTAGTGTAAATTATTATTCTTTTGAGAAATGTAATTTTATTATATTTAGTCAGAGAGTTGCAAAAATGTAAAACATCAAATTATATATAAAAAAATCAAATCAAATAATTGTGTATTTAATAGAATCCTGATTATATCAAAGTATAGCATAGCATGTAAAGGCTACGTGGCTGGTTACTGCCGCCAATAGACTGGGTTCTGAAGCTTTTTCCCAAATTATTTGTTACAAACATGATTCTTTAACAGTGGGTTTACACTGTACATGCGAGCAGAAACCATAGAGCAGTGGCAATGCCATTATTTTCTGACCTTTCCCAGAATATAGTACTTAGGTGTTTGTGTGTTTTCTTAATCTATTCATGGTTAGGGATTTTATTTGTAAATGTGCAACTAGAGTTTATTGATCTTCTAAAGTGATTGCATTATTAGCATGATTTCATAGTATTGTGCAGGGTAACATTTACAAAACCATAGCTAAAGGTTGTTATAGAATTTGAATTATTTGCAGTGTTTCGTTAGAATGCAGTATTTTTCAGTGCTGTGTTTTCCGGTTGATTGTATTTGTTAAAAGTTTGTGTCGGCTGTTAATGTTTTGTTTTGCGTAGTGGACAGTTGTTTTTAAATGGTTTTTAGAGAATGTGTGTGGAAGGGTGCTGTATGAATAGAATATTGAATATTGAGTTGTATTTGATTTTGACTGATTTTAAGGATACAACTTCTTTTAGGAGTGCATTGATTGTCTTTTGGTTTGTTGTCATATTATGTTTGCGTGATACATAGGGTGTTTCACACGAACAAAGGGGGGTATAATGAGTATCTTTATTTATGTGATTTGGGTGATAATATTTAGACAAGTTGTTAACAAAATATTTGTATTTGCAGGATGAGATCATGGAGCTGTATCCAGAAAAAAAACACTAACTAAATTATTTTTGAGTTGTTCATGTTTAGGTAAATCTGTAAAGATAAAATTCTATAGTGCACTTTCCAAAAGATGGAAGATTGAATGCAAGTAAACCTTTTAAATAAAGAGAAGCCTGGCGCCTAGGTGAAGGAAAGAAAAAGAAGATAAAAAACCTTTTGTCAAGATTGTTTTAACCACCATACTGCAGTAAAAGTTGCTGAACTATATTTTGGATCAATTCTTTGCATTGCAAGCTGGTACCAGCCCCATAACTGGGTAATCTATGACTGTTTCCTATTATGTGTGTCTTCAGAACATAAAGACTATCCTTCTCTGGACTGTGCCTTGACTGTTGGAGTTGAGGACCTGTTATGCTGTTACAGAGTCATCCACAGCTAAATTAGGGGAGTATTGTTTTAACTTGTTTACTTATATTGCTTGTTTTGTATTCTCTTGTAATTGTGTTTTTTTCCATATTAGATACAAGAAGTCATATAGCTTTGTCTGCAGAAAAGTATGCCTTATTTGTATTAGTACACATTGTAGTTTATATACTTAAACAAAGTAATCCTCCAGATAAGTGTAACTCTAAGGGCTAGATTTATCAAGCCCCTGCGGCAGCAAGTTCTCACAAGAACTTGCTCGCCGCAATTTATCAAGCAGCGGTCACCAGACCGCTGCTTCCCTAACATCTTCGCCACCTCTATTGTGGCGAAATATCTCCTCGGTCGAGTCCGACCGAAGAGATTGACCGCTCCTGCCCGCGCGTGATTGGCTGTGCGCGGGCAGGGGGCAGGATTGCACGCGAGCGCAAAATTGCGCTCGTGTGCAATGTTAATTACCTGCGGGTAATTTCGCCCCGCCACAGGCGAGTTGAGGCGTACAGGGGCGCGTATACACGCCCCTGTACGCCTCAGCATTGATAAATCTAGCCCTAAACCTTGCAGTATTGTAACCTATAGTATGGCCCAATGAGTATAGAGAATCTGTTTGCGCCTTTATAGTTTGAAGAAAATGCTGCAATATCTCAGAATATTCTAGACCCTTCACCATTATATAACACAGAAGGTTACCGCATGTTTCTATACCGCCCCTTAATATTTAAGGGAAGAAGGGATATATGTGTCTTACAATGGAGAAAGGTATGAGAATAGAAAGTTTTTGTAGGAATTTCCCATTGTAATCATTGCTTAGTGTATAATCAAATTACTCAAAATAAAAGAGTGAGGACACGTGTCAGCTAGAAATTTATATCAACTATACAGAGAAATTTGAATTTTGGGAGTAGTATAATTATAATGATATTGATGGTATATTTTCTACTTATAATGGCTCTTATTGGATCTGTGTTATGAAAGCATATGTATTTTTCCCTTTGTTAACTGGTAATTCCAGGTGTTTGTCAGCGAAAGGAATTATTTTACCATACAAATCTGTTTACCTTTAAAAAGATTGTGTAGTTTTAATAATGTTATGATTGTATTCTTTACTCATATACAGTGGGGCAAAAAAGTATTTAGTCAGCCACCAATTGTGCAAGTTCTCCCACTAAGAAGATGAGAGAGGCCTATAATTTTCATCATAGGTATACCTCAACTATGAGAGACAAATCACATTGTCTGATTTGGAAATAAATTATTTGCATATTATGGTGGAAAATAAGTATTTGGTCACCTACAAACAAGCAAGATTTCTGGCTCTCACAGACCTGTATCTCTTCTTTAAGAGGCTCCTTTGTCCTCCACTCATTACCTGTATTAATGGCACCTGTTTGAACTTGTTATCAGAATAAAAGACACCTGTCCACAAACTCAAACAGTCACACTCCAAACTCCACTATTGTGAAGACCAAAGAGCTGTTGAAGGACACCAGAAACAAAATTGTAGACCTGCACCAGGCTGGGAAGACTAAATCTGCAATAGGCAAGCAGCTTGGTGTGAAGAAATCAACTGTGGGAGCAATAATTAGAAAATGGAAGACATACAAGACCACTGATAATCTCCCTTGATCTGGGGCTTTACGCAAGATCTCACCCCGTGGGGTCAAAATGATCACAAGAACGGTGAGCAAACATCCCAGAACCACACGGGGGGACCTAGTGAATGACCTGCAGAGAGCTGGGACCAACGTAACAAAGGCTACCATCAGTAACACACTACGCCGCCAGGGACTCAGATCCTGCAGTGCCAGACGTGTCCCCCTGCTTAAGCCAGTACATGTCCAGGCCCGTCTGAAGTATGCTAGAGAGCATTTGGATGATCCAGAAGCGGATTGGGAGAATGTCATATGGTCAGATGAAACCAAAGTAAAACTGTTTGGTAGAAACACAACTCGTCGTGTTTGGAGGAGAGAGAATGCTTAGTTGCAACCAAAGAACACCATACCTACTGTGAAGCATGGGGGTGGCAACATCATGCTTTGGGGCTGTTTCTCTGCAAAGGGAACAGGACGACTGATCCGTGTACATGAAAGAATGAATGGGGCCATGTATCGTGAGATTTTGAGTGCAAATCTCCTTCCATCAGCAAGGGCACTGAAGATGAAATGTGGCTGGGTCTTTCAGCATGACAATGATCCCAAACACACCACCCGGGCAACGAAGGAGTGGCTTTGTAAGAAGCATTTCAAGGTCCTGGAGTGGCCTAGTCAGTCTCCAGATCTCAACCCCATAGAAAACCTTTGGAGAGAGTTGAAAGTCTGTGTTGCCCAGCGACAGCCCCAAAACATCACTGCTCTAGAAGAGATCTGCATACAGGAATGGGCCAACATACCAGCAACAGTGTGTGACAACCTTGTGAAGACCTACAGAAAACGTTTGACCTCTGTCATTGCCAACAAAGGATATATAACATAGTATTGAGATTAACTTTTGATATTGACCAAATACTTATTTTCCACCATAATTTGCAAATAAATTCTTTCCAAATCAGACAATGTGATTGTCTGGATTTGTTTCCACATTTTGTCTCTCATAGTTGAGGTATACCTATGATGAAAATTACAGGCCTCTCTCATCTTCTTAAATGGGAGAACTTGCACAATTGGTGGCTGACTAAATACTTTTTTGCCCCACTGTAGGAGTGCGAGAGAATTTAGGTTGCATAAAATAATTAGTAAATTAGTAGTGCTTATATCAGATGAGACAGCTGATTTTACTAAGATCATATTTGGCGAATTGTAAACATTGCATATAGTAGCTTTGCAGAATAAAACAACACTAGGTTATTTTTTTTAGCAATTCAAAGACAAAGGGGCATATGTATCAAGCTCCGTATGGAGATTGATGCATCGTGTTTCTGGCGAGCCTGCTGGCTCGCCAGTAACACCAGTTATGAAGCAGCGGTCACAAAGACCGCTGCTCCATAACCTGTCCGCCTGCTCTGAGCAGGCGGACACACATCGCCGGAAATCAACCCGATCGAGTACGATCGGGTTGATTGACAACCCCCTGCTGGCGGCCCATTGGCCACGAGTCTGCAGGGGGCGGCGTTGCACCAGCAGCTCTTGTGAGCTGCTGGTGCAATGCTGAATACGGCGAGCGTATTACTCGCCGTATTCAGCGATGTCTGTCGGACCTGATCCGCACTGTCGGATCAGGTCCGACAGACATTGATAACTAGGGGCCATAATGTGTGAAGAAATTAGTTTTAAAGAAAATGTTTTTATTGACTGTTTTACTTTTCATTTTTGTTGCAGGTCAGGCCTTAGCACAAGTTACTTAGCATAGCCATACAGCCTCTTGATGAAGTCTAGCAGTTTTTACTTGCTTAGTATTCATGTTTAAGGTATTGTTTAAATTGCATAGAGAAGCTGTGAGTTATTCTCTGTAACAGTATAATAAATGTATTTAGCTTGTATTATACATCCACAATGTTTTCCTGGTTTTAAATGGCATAGGATAAGTTAAGATATTAAAGGAAATTGTGATGCTTACAAAAAAGTGCAGAAGTTCTGTTGGACATAACTGTGATTGTATCAGGGTGCGTGCTCATCTTGTGCTGTTTTGTTTCCTTCTTAGATTCGTTCTGATTCGAGTGTCTGTTGCTATGAGGATCCACCTGTTTCCCTTGTCTACCCCATGAACAAACCATCGTACTTCCAGCATGTACCTGCTGATGGACACTTTCTCATATAAAAAGCACCCCAAACGGACTATGGTATTGAAGCAGAGTGTCTGGGGGAGGTTGAGCTCTAAGAGGACAAAGACTGCTCTTAAAGTGATCAGAGGCCACCCAGAGATACTTGTGCTGTTCCCATGTTATGCTTCACTGTGGAGAGTGTACAGAGCAGGGAAATGTCGATACTATTTGGAGATGCTAGCTATGCAGGTTGAGAAATAAATATGCAGTGTTTGGGGATAGATAGGGGGCTGGTTGGGTCTTTGTGCAGACAGACCAGTAGTTTGTGTATGCTGGGAGGTAGACAGAGAGTATATGATTGACCATACTCATGTGCAGTGATATATTGTGCCCTATTGGCCTATTCAGCGTTTTATTAATAGTTAACTATTATAGAAGTAAATGTGAATGAATTTCTCTACAGTATTCTCACATAGATTACTGTAGTATTAGACTTACATTGTTATTAGTAGATATACTAATTTTCTGTGCCTTTCATATAGTTGTTTAATTTTCATATTATGTTATTCTGTTAGAATAAAAGGGTGGAATGTAAGAATATATATTTAACCATAATGACTCAATTTTTTTCAGCATTATATTTCATTATAATGTGGTTATTATGCTGTGAGAACATCTGCTGACATTAGATTTTAGTTTTATATGCAACAATTGTATCTCAAGAATGACCTTGCTAGATACACAGTTATCTAAAACTGTTACTTTCACAGTAAACTCTTTATTCCTCCTTATTCCTATTATTTTTACTGTGCTTGTTTGTTCTAAATTATTATGTGTAACATGGTCTGAGGAGGGAGTGTAAGCCCCGAAACGTTGCTCTGTTGTACTGCTGCCCTTGCTACCGTAAAAGTGGATTTATCCTGAATTTTATGAGTGTCTGCATGTTTTTTCTTGCATGGTCTGACTATGATATGTCATTTGTTTAACCCCATATACTTTAACCATTGTCTATAAAAGTCAGTGATGCCTTATAATAAACAGAACAGTGATTAGACTTTACTTGTTGCCTGTCTAAATGCTTTTCAGTTCCAGGCGAAGGTGTAGAATACTGCTATGTGTCAAGTGATACCTCTAGTTATAACATAACACCTAACGCTGTACTTCAACAAATGATATCAAGAGAATGAAGCAAATTTGATAATAGAAGTAAACTGGAAAGTTCTTTAAAATTGTATGTTCCACCTAAATCATTAAATAATTTTTTGGGGTTTCATGTCCCTTTAACAACCTGTTAACCAGTTGTGACTGTGGTGGGTGGGTTAAATTTCCTGAATTCAGATTCTTTCACTCTTATAGAGCTAAATACAAGTAGTGCACTAACGTTAGCTCGCTTTATTAAAATATCGTGCAAGCATTAATTAACTTGCAAGCGTATTAGTTGAAAGTAAATGTGACTGCACAAGCGCAAACTAAATTTGCGCTTGTAAGGTTAGCGACTGAAGTCCTTGCATAAAGGGTTAGGGCTAACAAAAAGTTGCATTAAACACAACATACATATATTAAAATAAAGTTTACATTCATATAAACACTATCTAATAAAAAATATTAAAATAAATATAAAAAAAATGATGAGTTAATAGGTATATGGTATAGGACAAGGTATTTGAATGGAAAGGGCATTTGTTAATATATATGTATAAGATTATATACATATATATTTAAGTGTTAATATGTGTATATATGTATACAAGCATATACATACAGTTACCATAGACCGCAATGTAAAATGTAAAGTGACGTCTTTTTCTAACAACCCACAACCGCCAAACAGATACTTATATATATATATATATATATATATATATATATATTTATATATATATATATATATATATATAAATAAATATCTGTTTATACCTATATATATTCACACAAAAGTGATAAATAGTGCGCCACTTGTAATCTAGCATAATTGGTTAACTAGCTTAATCAATCAGATGGTGGGAAATCTGTTTATTGTTACTTGAGCATGTGATAGAGGAGTTGTATAGTGTGTCTGAAGTAGCCTAGTAAGACTGGAGTAAGTTTACACTTAATTTATTTGGGCACAGATTACAAGTGAAGCGATATTCATGGAGCAGAGTGTGCTTTTTATACTCTGGGACCGAGCTTAGCTGGTATTAGACGTGAATGGTAAAAAAGAATTACCAAATAATGTTTAACACGGCCGACATCTCCTTAGTGAGCCCTATATTTTCAATAGATAGCGGGGCTGAGCCAAATAACATTCATATTACAAGTGGTGTGTTATTGGTTGATCACATGGAATGATATCACTATTAAAATTGTCACCTCACGTAAACTATATTTGTATATCTGAGTTATTATTAGCTAAAGTCTGTTTAATCATAAACTAACTGCCTTTCAGTAACCTAATCACACAAAGTGACAAGACACTGGTGAGGTCACACCAGATACTGCAACTTCAGCTTGTTCACTGCCCAGGTTTATTGTGATATTGTGCACGTGCGTTTTACATTTCTGTTTTCATTCTCAGTCATTTTAGTTAATTGTTTTAAAGTTTTACATTTTATATTTTTTCTGTACAATTGTATGGTCAGGTGAACATTGTACCGTAGTATTTTTTTACACATCAATAAAGTAATATATTCTGAGAGATTAGATTGATTTATCCTAAAGAACTACTTGTACATTTAGCAGATTTCATCATATTAATAATTTTATATTGCAAAATCAAACTTAAAGTGAGAGTCTACTTGAAAATTGTTATTGTTTCAAAATATAGGTTTACTTTGGTGAGAGGAGAATTATAATTCTATTATTTGTTTGCAATACGCCCTGAGTGGTAGGTTGCTATTAATCATCCCCCTTCTGGGAAAGCTCTGTCAGCTATAAAAGGTGGGTAATTATAATTCCATGGTAGATCCAGTTTTAGGTTTTATCCCATTAAGCCTCCAAATGCCAAATGTTTATATGGTTTTGTGTATTAATGGTAACGTTCTTATATATATCTTCCATTGGTTGCTTATAAATATCTACCATTCAACACACTAGCATAAGAGATCAAAATGATGTATTCTGTATTAATGTGATGGTTAGATAATTATCTTATAGTATGGGTCCACAAGTGGCCTTTTTTTATTATTTTTCAACCCCTGATATCCCCCAAGATGCCTAGAAGATGTGTGTTGGTGTCCAAGAGAGGCCTCTAGAGTCTAATGCGGTGTAACGTAAAACTCATAACTACTGACTTTAGATGGTGGTACGAATCTTGTCAGTATAGGGTGTACCGCTCACTTTTTGCCTTATAGCAAAATTTGTAATACCGGCGATATGAAAGTCCCATTGAAAAAGGACTTTTTTTAAAAGTGCTGTACTGACGTTGCGTGATGGCCAAAAAGGTGTGCGGTACAGCTATACCAACAAGACTTGTAATAGCGGCGTTAGGGAAAAAGCAGCGTTATGAAGCATAACGCTGCTTTTTCACTCATAACGCCAAACTCGTAATCTAGCTGTAATTATGCTAAAGTTACAAGCTGTATTTTTATTTTCAGCTATTTACACATGTGAAAGTCTAGCACTATTTAATAGTAGATTAACCCTTTATATCATAAATATTTGTTGTATTTTCTTTTCTATGTTTTTGTACAAAGCTATTGTATAAGCACTGTAACTATACTGAAGCACTCTTATGTGTACCGTCATATTTGAACCTCAATAAAAATAAAATTTAAAAAACAAATCTGGTTTAAAGTTTGAAATGGTAACATTAATTAACTGTTATTCAGCACTAACCTGTAGTAACCTAGTGTTCAATAACTGCTTGTGCAATGTTTAATGCCGACAGCGTATACTGTCCGCCGGACATTGATAAATCGGCCCCTTTGTCTGTATCAGGGAGAATGTGTGGAGTTCAACATGTGGAGGGACACTGCCAGGGCAAAAGTGAGGGGTGAAAGGGTCCTTGTGAAGAGACTGTGCCAGGGCAAAAGTGAGGGGTGAAAGAGTCCTTGTGAAGAGACTGTGCCAGGGCAAAAGTGAGGGGTGAAAGGGTCCTTGTGAAGAGACTGTGCCAGGGCAAAAGTGAGGGGTGAAAGGGTCCTTGTGAAGAGACTGTGCCAGGGCAAAAGTGAGGGGTGAAAGAGTCCTTGTGAAGAGACTGTGCCAGGGCAAAAGTGAGGGGTGAAAGAGTCCTTGTGAAGAGACTGTGCCAGGGCAAAAGTGAGGGGTGAAAGGGTCCTTGTGAAGAGACTGTGCCAGGGCAAAAGTAAGGGGTAAAAGGGTCCTTGTGAAGAGACTGTGCAAGGGCAAAAGTGAGGGGTGAAAGAGTCCTTGTGAAGAGACTGTGCCAGGGCAAAAGTAAGGGGTGAAAGGGTCCTTGTGAAGAGACTGTGCCAGGGCAAAAGTGAGGGGTGAAAGAGTCCTTGTGAAGAGACTGTGCCAGGGCAAAAGTAAGGGGTGATAGGGTCCTTGTGAAGAGACTGTGCCAGGGCAAAAGTGAGGGGTGAAAGGGTCCTTGTGAAGAGACTGTGCCAGGGCAAAAGTGAGGGGTGAAAGGGTCCTTGTGAAGAGACTGTGCCAGGGCAAAAGTGAGGGGTGAAAGGGTCCTTGTGAAGAGACTGTGCCAGGGCAAAAGTGAGGGGTGAAAGGGTCCTTGTGAAGAGACTGTGCCAGGGCAAAAGTGAGGGGTGAAAGGGTCCTTGTGAAGAGACTGTGCCAGGGCAAAAGTAAGGGGTGAAAGGGTCCTTGTGAAGAGACTGTGCCAGGGCAAAAGTGAGGGGTGAAAGGGCCCTTGTGAAGAGACTGTGCCAGGGCAAAAGTGAGGGGTGAAAGGGTCCTTGTGAAGAGACTGTGCCAGGGCAAAAGTGAGGGGTGAAAGGGTCCTTGTGAAGAGACTGTGCCAGGGCAAAAGTGAGGGGTGAAAGGGTCCTTGTGAAGAGACTGTGCCAGGGCAAAAGTGAGGGGTGAAAGGGTCCTTGTGAAGAGACTGTGCCAGGGCAAAAGTGAGGGGTATATTTTAACTCAGAAAAAGTTGCAGGCTTCACAATCTGGTCCCTATAACATTTCAACAGTGTCACTGGTTGTCCTCAGCAGAGGTGATCAGATAAGCTAGTGCAAAACAATGTCAGTAGCTATCCTTCTCTACTCCAGTAACACATTTGGATTGGCTATTCTTAAGAAGGCAAATGGTGGGGGAATAAAAACCATTAAAAAACAAATTACAGTAAACAAACCTTTAATATATTCAGAAAGATTTCACTCATTGTGAGTATGCTAATTTTTTTTGCAATATTACAGAAAAGTCTTGTAATTACAGGGTTGTTTTTTGCCCTTGTGTGCTACCAGTGGTTCTATGACACCTTTTATTAGGCATAAGATCTTTGGCCAAAATACCAAATTCCAAATGTTACAGGCAGAAATGTCAACTATGCTGAGATCTCACTGCTCCTGACATTACATTCTTTAGAAACACTTCTTCCTAACATTATATATATATATCTCAAACACAACAGAGAAAGCAGGACAGTAAAAAAAACAACTTATTTTATAAGTAAATGTTAAAGGGATATGAAACACAAAAAATATTTTCTTTTGTGATTCAGACAAAGCACACAAGTTTAGAAAAGTTTACTTCTATTATCAAATTTGTTCCCATGATATTCTGGGGCCCATTTATCAAGCTACGTAAGGAGCTGGTGGGCCCGTGTTTCTGGCGAGTCTTCAGACTCGCCAGAAAGCAGCGGTCACACACTGCCGTCTCCTAAGTATACGTCCATTATTATTATTGTTATTATTATTGGTAATTTTTGGAGAGCGCCAACAGATTCCGCGGCGCTATGTCCATGGTTTTCAATAAAAGATATCTAGAGAACAAAGAAAAATTGATAATAGAAGTAAATTAGAAAGTTGTTTACAAATTGATGCTCTGATTCATGAAAGAAAATGTTGGGTTTCATAACCATTTAATAGTTGAATAATTGAGACAAGACCAATGGTTCTCTTTAACCATAAATATATTTACTACAATACTTGACAGAACAACAGCTGATTGCTAAGTAAATCCAGTGAGAGATTAAGTTCTAGTGTCCTCTGGGTTTAACATTACTGTCATCTGGCACCATCTATTTATCAGTCTGGTTTATTTCTGCTTAATTGCTGAGATGCCCAGTATACATTTGGGAATGTTGCAACCACCATATAATTAGTTTGGCTACAGTTTATAACATATAACTTGAAACACTAAAGACGCTTTAAGCCATAACAAACTAAATTACTGTATTTATTGAGCTGCCTGTTTTGTGAGTAAATCTCCAAGGAGACAAATTATGTTTGTACTGCCCAAGCAAAGAGATTTGGAAATTGTGCTTCAGTGGTGAACTTTGTCATAGTAGATAACCTTATGATTAAAATTAAAACCCACAGAAAAGAAAACAAATCCTCCACTTTTATAGATTGAAATACGACTTTATATAGAGAGATTGTAATGAAAACATAATAAGCTCGAAGTGATGCTAAATTAGGCTGACCATATTTCCTTGAGACAAAAACGGGACATTGAGATGTCAAAAATGGGACGGGGTTAATATTCTTTATTCATAAGAAAAAAAGTAAGATTTTAACAAAAGTTAACTTTTATGACATGAATATAAACTACTGAGCCAACAATTATCCTTCAGTTACAGAAGAACTCATACAAAATGTTTTAGGTAGACGTAGAGCTATAACATCTAAATACCAATCCACAGTGTTTTCTCAATGTTCCCATGATTTAAATTGGGAATGTGACATGTGTATATTTTTTTTTTTTTTTTTTTTTAAATCCATCCTTTATTTATCGTTAGTGCATAACATTTGTTTACATAAAAAGATATTTTGCTATACAATACTTCTTCAATATAAGTCACACATCAATGTACATGTGTCTTAAACAAAGGTGGTATTTTAACAATAATTATTTACCAACCATAAACAATAAAAACAACATGAATAACAATACTGGTCTTTCGTTTTTTGCTACAATTTATACGTTCTGCCTCTAGATATTGAGAATATCGTTTTCCTATATCCTCTCCTATCCATAAACCTGGTTATAGTTATTGCTATTTTTAACCTCTTTCTTTTCCCTTTCCTAAGCAAACTCTAATTTTAACTCAATGCCTTTCCATAGCAGGCATTGGGGTCGGAGGGGGAGCAGGTGTAAGGAATTCATCCCAAAGGAATTTCATGTTATGGAAAAACTCTATTCTATTTCTTTTCATATAGCCATATTCCTCAAGGCGTAGTAATTCTTCTACCTTTTCCAACCACATCTGCCCTGTCACTAGTGACGATGTTTTCCATTTTAATGCTATCAAGGCTTTTGCGCTATTTATTCCCATTTGTAGTAGCTGTCTCCGGAGTTTACATGGAATTTTTGCTAATTGATTGAGTAGTACAATTTAAGGTGTCAAGGTAAGGCCTGGGATCAACCCCTTTCTATAGTGATTTTCCATAAAACTCCATAGCTGAGTTAGTGTCCCGCATTCCCACTACATATGTACATAGCTACCCCTTATTTTACAACCCCTCCAGCATCGGTCCCCAGAGGACGGATATATAGAATGTAGTTTTGCCGGTGTTAAATACCAGCGTGTTAACACTTTGAAATTGAGTTCAAGTATTTTGGGTGATGTTGATGCCTTCTTAGTGTGTCGGAATATCTCCCTCCATGTATCCTCACTCAATGTCTCTCCCAATTCTCTATGCCATTTGGTGGTGTATGTGGGAAGTTCCCTCTCCATGTGATTTTGAAGCAATGCCCGCATCTTTGAGAGAGAATGTGGGATCGGGGTATTGATAGAGCAGGTTTTTTCAAAAGGGGTCATTTGTCTCAATAGGTCGGTCTTATATGGTGACGTGTTAATAAAGTGTTCGAGTTGCATATATTTTAACCAGGGGTGATACACTCCACCGGCTACTTCCTTTATTCCCTCTCTATCCAGGAGTTTACCTTCATGTATGTAATCCCTAAGAGGTGTTGAATGACCCCATTCTACTAATCTTTAGTAATTTCTGTCTAGTCCTCCTGTAAGTTCAGCGTTTATTGGGATCGGAAAAAGTGGAGATCTAGGGCCAGATATATCACTGTTCTTCGTTACTATTTTATCCCATTCTTGGAAAAAATGTCTATGTATTGGTAGTGTCATACATTGTGGGGGTCTCAATGTTTTGGGTACCCAGCAAAGGGCCCCTACAGAAGGGACTCTTAACAAGTGGGAGTCTATTGCTATCCAGGCTTTGTGATCTGATGTGTTGTGCCAGTCTAAAACTCTCTGTAAAATTATAGCATCTAGATAGATTTTGATATCTGGGAGGCCAAGTCCTCCATTTATTGTGGGTCTGTGCATCGTGATTTTATTTACTCTGGGTTTGCGTGTGCCCCAAATAAATTTATTTATCTGTCTTTGCATCTGTGTGATAAAGCAATTAGGTAGAGCTATAGGTAAGGCTTGTAAGACATATAAAATTCTCGGTAATGTTGTCATTTTAACACATTGCACCCTTCCCCACCAGGATATAGGTTTCCCTGACCAATTATGTAGATCTTTCTGTACTGAATGCAATAGAGTCTCAAAGTTCTTTTTAAAAAGTTTCTTCTGGTCTGGGGATAAATATATACCTAGATATTTTAAAGAGTCGGTCTGGAGCTTCAGAGGGCAGACCTCCGACAGTCTTGTAAATGTGTCTGGTCTAAGGGAGACATTCAATAATTCTGACTTAGAGTGGTTTACTGCAAAATTGGAGTACTTTCCAAAAGTTTCTAATTCTTTCATAATTGCAACAAGGGATTGGGTCGGGTCAGTGATCGTAAATAGAACGTCATCTGCATAAAGCGTGATTTTAAAACTATGTGGGCCAATATCTATGCCTTTTATTAACAAATTTTCCCGTACATGTGATGCCAACACTTCCATCGTTAATACGAAAAGCAGGGGCGACAAGGGGCATCCCTGTCTGGTACCATTACCAATCTTAAATGGTTGCGATAAGATGCCATTCGCTTTTACTTTTGCGGTGGGGTGTGCATAAAGGTTAAATATCCTATTCAACCTATCCCTATCTCAATTAATGTTTCTTTAAGAAATTGCCAGTCAAGCCTATCAAAAGCCTTCTCGGCATCCGTTGCCAAGAAGACTGCTGGGATTTTATGATGTTTAGCATATGACATAAGGGTCAGGGCTCTAATAGTATTATCCCTCGCTTCTCTGTGGGTAATAAAACCTACTTGGTCTGTGTGTATAATGTCTTTAAATATGTTGTTTAACCTTTTTGCTAAAATCTTGCCTAGGATTTTTAGGTCCGTGTTTAATAGCGATATAGGTCTGAAATTTTTAGGATCTGTAGGGGTTTTGTCTGGTTTGAGAATAACAGATATATGTGCTTGCTGCATTTCTGTGGATAGAGAGTTTCCCTTGTCTATAGTTTGAAACAGAGCTAGAAGGTGTGGCGCTAGGGAAGATCTGTACATTTTATAATACGTATTGGTAAACCCATCTGGGCCTGGGCTCTTCCCTGATGGAAGGTCCTTCATAACTGATAAGACCTCTTGCAATGTAATAGGGGTTTTGAGTTCGTCTTGTAATGATGTCTGAATTTTGGGCAGGTTTGCCTCTTTGATATATTTTATAATGTTGTTTGATCTGTTTGTGGATTGGTCTGCTTGTAAATTGTATAATTCTGAATAATAAGCACCAAACTGATCTGCAATCTCTTTACTATCTATCAGGGTTCTACCTGATGGTGTTATCAATTTATCAATATGGGACTTCCTATTCTGTTCATTGAGAAGCTTAGCTAGTCTCTGTCCCGCTTTGTTGCCCTAAAAAAAAAATAGTTTTTTCAGAACTAGGGCTTTTCTCTGTGCTTCCTGTGTCAGGATCTTATTAATGTCGCCTCTTACTTCAGTTATAAGTGTTAGCAGTGTTGCGTCAGAGGGGTTATTTTTGTGTTTTTTCTCTAGTTCATTGAGACGGGTCGTCAGTGTCAGAATAGAGGAGTTGTAATGCTTCTTTAATATGGCCTTTTGTTTCATGCATTCACCCCTAATATATGCCTTGTGTGCTTCCCAAATAAAACTTGGTTGTGTTTCATTGTTATTATTAAAACAGAAATATTCCTGAATTGCTTTTCTTAACACTTTCTGGACTAGGGGGTGATGAAGAAGAGAATTGTCCATTCTCCAGAAAAAGGGAACTATCGGGACCTCCGGCCATTCCAGGTCCATAAGGACCGCCGAATGGTCAGACCATGCCGTGGCACATATCTCTGTATCTTTTAGAAATGAAAGATAATTCCTATCAAGGAATAAAAAGTCAATCCGAGTATAAGAGGCCCATGGATGGGAATAAAATGTATAATTTCTCTTTGTTGGGTGCTGTACCCTCCAGGCGTCCACTAATCCTAGGGATTCTATCAGTGAAAAGGCAGCGTTAGGTGCCCTGGACTTTGTTTGTCCCTGTTTTGTAGAAGAGTCAAGTACAGAGTCTATGGTAATGTTAAAATCCCCCCCCAATATCAACAGACCCTTTTTGTGTTCTAAAATGAGTGTGAATAGTTTTTGGAAGAAAACGTTCCTGCGGTTAAGAGGTGCATATATATATTAACAAATGTAACGGGTCTCTTAAACAGGAGGCCTACTAAAATTAGGATTCTACCCTCTGTATCAGATATTTTGTTAAGCAACTGGAAATGCAAATGTTTATGAAATAAGGTGCAGACTCCTTGTTTTTTAGTGTTATATGCATTATGGAAGCTTATAGGAAAGTCCCTTGACACCAGGGAGGGTTCCTTTCCCGCCACAAAATGGGTTTCCTGAAGGAAAACGTCAGAGTGAGAATATTTAGCAAGGTGTTTAAGAGCCACCGAGCGCTTAGTCGGGGAATTAAGTCCCTTGGTATTTTCTGAGATAATGTGTATCTTAGGAACCGCCATATCCATGAATAGGGGGGACTACAAGTTTTTGCTGGAATTGGCTTACCTGCCGGAGACAGCTACATGGGTATCTATGGTTTTTTCCTGGGTATTGTCCTATGGATGAGGCTTCCAGTAGGAAAGGGCAAGCAGACAGGAGGAGAGAGTATTCCCTCTATGTGAGAATCTAAGGGCAATAAATGCATGAGTATATTTGACCAGTTTAACATACATACAATAACAAAAACATAAGAAAAACAGACAATAACACATCTTGAGATTATTCACTGTGAGAATGAAGTATCTCTCTAACAGATTTCTATCTGATCTCTGAATAATCTACTAGTGGGTGGGGGGGGGGGATAAAGACTGATGAATCTGTCTCTCCACACTATAATGGATATTAATGATTTCTATCATACAATCTATGACAATTATAACACTCAACTGGGTTTTTATTTGCAGGGCTACTTAACACATACTAAGAGCCAGCTATAATAACTATTCTAAAATTTCTATCAAGCTGCAAGTATGAATGTATCAGGTCTCGTCCATAGCACTTGAAGCAGGGGCAGAACCAGATGCCTCAGTGTTCCTTCTTTTATGTGGCATTGTGGACCAGTTCCTCCTTTGAGGTTTAGGAGCAGGTAGTCTCGGGTGGGTCTTATTCTTATTGTCATCTGACAGTTTAGGCAAAGAGGGTAGTGCTATCTTAAGTTGTTTACAAAATTGCTCTAAGTCATCTGGTCCTTTATAGATATAGGTTTTCTCATCTTTTAAGACCTTGATGGCAAAAGGGAATCCCCATCTGTAGGCTATTCCCAAGTCCTGGAGGTGCAATGTAAGATACCTGGCTTCCTTTCGTTTGGCTAATGTGATTGGACTGAAGTCCGGATAAATCTGTATTACATCTTCCCCAAAATGTATGGGTGATTTTTTCCTGGCTGCTTGCAACAGCTTCTCTTTATCGGTTAATTTATGGCAGCACAGAACCACATCACGAGGAGGCATATGATCTGGAGGCTTCGGTCGTAAAGCTCTATGAGCTCTGTCAAGGATGATGTTTTCTTTTTCAGGATCCAATAAAAATGTAAATAGATTCTGGAGATAGGAGGGTAATTGTTGTGAAGATATCTGTTCAGGAACGCCACGAATCCGAAGATTCTGGCGTTGCCCTCTATTGTCCAGATCCTCCATTTGTGTTTGTAAGTGGTCGATAGCCTCATGTTGGTATTGGAATGCTTGTGTAGTATTATCTGAGGATTTATTAGTTTCTTCCATCTGCTCCTCCAATTCCAAGACTCTATCTCCCAGCTCTCTTATATCTCTCTTAACCTCTGCTAATCCATCTTTGATAGCCCTGCTGACCTGGTGCATTATATTAGTAAGATCTGCCTTGGTAGATAAAGCTTGAATGTCAGCACGTGTTATAGGTGCTGAGTGTTCCAGAGCAGAGGTGTTAATCTGAGATGGGTTATCCTGTTGGTCAGGGACATCTGTTTCAGGTTCCCCTGCAGTGGAAGGATCTTGGCTTTTAAAGTATAAATTCAATTTGCCCCCTGCAGTTGTGTTCCCTTTAGAGGATTTATCAATTTTGTTTTTGTTTTTGGAGGTCATTGTACTGTCCTTTGGCGTGCAAGCCTTTTGATATATTAATAGTGGAGTACACCTAGCGCCTACTAAATAAGACCTCTGGCTTTGATAATTTGACACCTAGTTGTCAAAATGGAAAGATGAAACTAATAAGGTATACCAAAGAGCCAACTATACGAAGGCTGGGTCTGGACCTAATGCAATATTGTCAAACGATTACAATAAACAATTTATTGAGTACACAAATAAGTTAAAAACATGGATCCATGTATAAACAATCAAATTTATACAACAATAATAGCTAAATGAATAGTTAAAACAAATAGTTATGTAACGGATATAGCATTTAAAATTGTGCAAACATTGCTCTTAAAAATATTCATAAAAAATTCCAAATTTAGTATAAGGCTCACAACAGAAATTCAACTTTGTGTTTACCATATACACATACACAAATTTGTACAGCAATAATAGCTAAATGAATAGTTAAAACAAATAGTTAAATAGCAGATATGGCATTTAAAATTGTGCAAACAATGCTCTTAAAAAATATTCCTAAAAAATTCCAAATTAAGTGTAAGGCTCACAACAAAAATTCAACTTTGTGTTTACCACATACACATAATAGGTGAAATATATTAGTCAGTTATATAATATTATCTAACCAATAATGTTCTCGATTCTATGCAATACTAAATATTGCCAATAGTGACTAATGTGTAAGGCTCAGTCTGAGTAAGACCTTTAACTGTGTGTTTACCACATACGCATTGTCAAGTAAAAAATATTGTGACAGCAATAAGCCAATGTAAAGAATGTGTATCAAAAAAGTTGTGTGCAATAGTTATGGTGATTTTCCAAGTGTTTTATACTGAATAGCAGTGTCAGTACTTGCTAGCCGTTTTCCAACCCAAAATTCTATCTTCTTGGCAAATATTTTGTTATAATCCCTGGATGATCCTTCTTGATAAAGGTCTCTTTGTGACCGAAACGCGTCGACTGGTAAGCACAATTTCATTTTCTATTGATCTAAAAACAATCTACACCATCATATCTTTCTTTTACAGAAGGATCATCCAGGGATTATAACAAAATATTTGCCAAGAAGATAGAATTTTGGGTTGGAAAACGGCTAGCAAGTACTGACACTGCTATTCAGTATAAAACACTTGGAAAATCACCATAACTATTGCTGTTAGGATTCACAACACTTTAAGGATTATTGTTTTTTCTTAAAAAGACACACTACTTATTATAATTAATTGTTGGATTATTTTTTCTTTTACGTTTTCACTGTTGGGACTATTTTTTGGACTATTATTTACATTTATATAAGTTACTATTGGAACACACCACAATGTTTTTGTAAATTTTTGGTTTTTCATTTTTCACAATCTTTGTTCTTAATTCACGTTTTTTGAAGATCAACCTATTTTTTGACCATTAATATCTTTTGTACACTAATTTTTGCACACAACTTTTTTGATACACATTCTTTACATTGGCTTATTGCTGTCACAATATTTTTTACTTGACAATGCGTATGTGGTAAACACACAGTTAAAGGTCTTACTCAGAGCCTTACACATTAGTCACTATTGGCAATATTTAGTATTGCATAGAATCGAGAACATTATTGGTTAGATAATATTATATAACTGACTAATATATTTCACCTATTATGTGTATGTGGTAAACACAAAGTTGAATTTTTGTTGTGAGCCTTACACTTAATTTGGAATTTTTTAGGAATATTTTTTAAGAGCATTGTTTGCACAATTTTAAATGCCATATCTGCTATTTAACTATTTGTTTTAACTATTCATTTAGCTATTATTGCTGTACAAATTTGTGTATGTGTATATGGTAAACACAAAGTTGAATTTCTGTTGTGAGCCTTATACTAAATTTGGAATTTTTTATGAATATTTTTAAGAGCAATGTTTGCACAATTTTAAATGCTATATCCGTTACATAACTATTTGTTTTAACTATTCATTTAGCTATTATTGTTGTATAAATTTGATTGTTTATACGTGGATCCATGTTTTTAACTTATTTGTGTACTCAATAAATTGTTTATTGTAATAGTTTGACAATATTGCATTAGGTCCAGACCCAGCCTTCGTATAGTTGGCGCTTTGGTATACCTTATTAGTTTCATCTTTTGATATATTAATAAATATCTTTTACTAGTGTCTCTTGCTGTGTTTTGCGTATCCGTTAAGAGCAATAATTCTTTGAGGCCAGTAGTTAGATAGATATACTGTAAGGTCTCTCCAGTGTGTATTCCTGCCTGTGGCCTTCTTATAAATTCTTATAGTATGTTGATATAACGGCCACGTCACTATACAGCTCCAGGCCTTATTGTGTTTTAAATGTGAGTCTCAAGTATTAGGTATTTAAGGTGTCCTGAAGATCGTCTGTCCCAGCGGTTACTTGTGTCTCATATATCTACCTGTATTCCCGGTGATGTAAGTCCGGTGCCCCAACCGTGTGCCAGATTTCTAAGGAAAATAGTCACATCAGCTGCCGGGTGTTCGGGATCGTGATTCAGCTCACCATAGGGTGTGACTCATCTCCTTCTCTTATCCGGCTGTGTAGATGTGCCTATTGCAATTCATGCTGCGCCACGGGTGGTTCCATCTTCCCCGGCTAGGCCTCAGACTATTATTCTACTTGCCGCTATAAATATACACTCAGACCTGAAGTTGGCATCTGTTGAGCCTCAGTATGGTATCCTGTTATATATTATACCCAGTTGGGGACAAAATAGAAAGTTATAATTTGCCCATTAGAGCTGGCAGCATCGGAGCTTGTTCAGTATGCGACCATTTGCTTCGCTGGTCGGCTCCGCCCCCCATGTGTATATTTTTTAATCACATTCCCTTAACTCAAAGTTTCCAAAATTGAAATTATCCTCTATGTTGTCAAGGCAAATTCCCCCATATTAACTGATTTTAAAGGGTAAAAGAGTAGCCTCTGAACAGGCGTTTGGTTTAAAGATCTGGATTAGTAGTTGTAGATTTTTTTTAGCTGAGTTGCCCAAAATCATTGTTACATGGTGGAAGAACTTAGAAAAATGTGGAAATAGTTCATTGATAATAACCGTTATTTATAACGTCTGTACAACCAGCACTGCAACAGCATAATAAGCATAATTAATGACAATTAAATTGATTGACAGGCACAGACACTGGTCTTACCTTGGAAGTGCACAATTCTTGCAGAACTTAGACAATTGATCTACTTGATCACTATGTTTGTATGTTCGCACTGTGACACAAGAAGATGGCAAGAATTATCTCTCTGGGGATGGTCAGCCGCTAAATCGGATGATGGCAGAGGCAGATGATCATCACATCAGATGATGACAGATCTAGTCCGACTGCTGTCCTTACTAGGCACTAGCTAGTAGTTCTAACTTCCCTCTCATGACCAGTCTTTCTCCTCAGCTCAGCTCAATCTGACAGCTCACAATTGAGTACTGACCTGCTGTCACTTGCTTTCAATGATTACGCCCCTAATTTTGAGCGCAGGCGGCATAGACGTGGTGCTGTGGATTATGTGGGCATGGCCACCCAACCCTGCAGTTAAAAAAAACTGTCCTCCCCGATGGCGGGGAGTTTAAAAATGTTTAGTAAGTGGTGTGTGTGCTAAAAAATGACACTTGCGCTGGCCGCACGGTCTGATAACCCTCAAAACGGGACAAAATGAATATTATTAAAGAAACAACGGAACGGGGGAAGAAACATAAAATAATGGTACTGTCCCTTTCAAAACGGGATGTATGGTCAGCCTATGCTAAATCGATAGTGCAGGATGTGTTATCTTGCCGCCGGTCTCGCTCTCAGAATAGCACATAGGGTTACATTACATTTTTATTGCTCTTGAGCACTAACTGTGTTTAAGGCTAATCAATCGCACTCTTATGTTTCCGCTGATAATGCTCAAATTTTAGCTCGGCCGTATTTGCAAGAGTATTACATGTGGATAGTAAATATTCAGCGGGTGAGTTAAAGACTCGGGCACTAACATCTAGAGGTCGGATATCGTGAGGTTGAATATGCCTTTCCCCTAGACTTCTATGGGGAATGCTAAAAAAAATGTAAATCTTGTGCTAGGCCAACTGTGCTAAGGCCAAAGGTGCGTAAGGAATATTTGAAATATCTAAATCTATATATTATATACATGTGTATTTTTTTGTAATATATAGCTATAGCTATATATCTTTATGAATATATATATAGATATATTTTGTGTATAAAGATATTAGAGATGTGCACGGGAAAAATATTAGTTTCAGCTGAAATTTTCTTAAGACCGCTGCTCCTTAACTGGTCCGCTGCCTCTGAGGCTGCGGACATCAATCGTCCCAATCCTCGGGTTGATTGACACCCCCTGCTAGCGGCTGATTGGCTGTGAATCTGCAGGGGCGGCATTGCAGAAGCAGTTCTGGTGAACTGCTTGTGCAATGTTAAATGCCAACAGCATATGCTGTCGTCATTCGGCGATGTTTGGTGGACATGATGCACTACAGCGTATCATGTGTGCCAGACTTTGATAAATCGGCCCCCATGTGTGCATTTGTTTCAAACTAAAATTTTCGTTTTGTGCTACAGTGCAGATAGTTGCCATTTTTCTTTATCTGAAGCTGTAATCAGCCATATTAGCTTTAATTTTGTCATTCTATGTAATTTTTAAAGGGGCAGGAAATCCCAACAATGTAATTCATGATTCAAATAGAACATACAATTTTAAACAACTTTCAAATTTACTTTTATTTTCAAATATGCTCTTGTTATCATTTGCTGAAGGAACTACTGGCAGCTAGCTGAACACATCTAGTTAGCCAATCACAAGAGACAAATGTATGCAGGTACCAATAAGCAGCTAGCTTCCCCTAGTGTAGCATATGTGAGTATTCATTTTCAACAATGGATACCAAGAGATAAAGCACATTTGATAATAAAAGTGATTTAAAAAGTGTCTTAACCCATTCACCAAAATAAACGTATGTATAAGTCTTACGATACTTTGCTCATTGTACCCCAAGACGTATATATAAGTCTGAACTTCAGGAAGGTTCATCAGTAACTTAACAGCTGAGAGCTGGGGTTCCTGAAGCTCAGACGTATATATACATCTTGGGGTACAATGAGTAAAGTACCCCAAAACTTATATATACATCTGAGCTTCAGGAAGCTCCATCAGTAACTTAACAGCCGAGAGCTGGGGTTCCTGAAGCTCCAGGCATCTGCCGCATATGGAACCGGAGTGCGATCGGTGCTCCAGTTCCATATGAGGGCAGATGACAGATCGTTACAGATGGTGACACTGTGTGTGTCACCATCTGTAACAATATTTGCTGGTACCAGCATGTGATGTGGGTAGGAGGTGGGCAGATCAGCAGAGGAGGGAGAGGGAGGGATGGAGGGATGGGGACAGGGAGGGATGGGGCAGCTACACTACAGAAAAAGGTTTGTTACAAAATTAACTCTTTTTTTTAATCACATTTGGCGGTGAAATGGTGGCAGGAAATTTGGCGGTGAAATGGGCCTAGATCAATACCTTGGGATGTCTACTTAATATATATATATAGTTTTGACAGGTAAAAAAAACAAATAACGCTGTTTAAATGTAGTGATAGCAAAAAATGACAAATGATAGAAAAAGAACAAATACAAGACAGTACACAGTCACATACATAAATAATTACACACTCATTTTACATACCACACTAAGGGGCCGATTTATGATAGTGCGGACAGACATGATCCGCTGTAGCGGATCATGTCCATCGCACATCGATAATTGCCGACAGCATACGCTGTCGGCATTTATCATTGCATAAGCATTTCACTAGAAATGCTTGTGCAATGCCGCCATCTGCACATTCGCAGCCAATCGGCCGCTAGCAGGGGGGTGTCAATCAACCCATTTGTATGCGATCGGGCGGATTGCTGTCCGCCACCTCAGAGGTAGCGGACGAGTTAAAGAGCTGCTTCTTAACTCCTGTTTCCATCGAGCCTAAAGGCTCCCATGGAAACAGAGCCATTGGGCTCATACCGGGCTTGATAAATCAGCCCCTAAGGGCAGATTACAAGTGGAGCACTAATTATCGCTCCCGTTTGAGCGTTAATTGCGCTAGAAGTTAGTGGATGATTGGTGATTGCACAGATATGCCTCTCAGTGGTGAGTTAGTTGTTGTGCTTGAGCATCATTCAAAATACCATTCCAAAATTGTGTGCTTTTTGCACAGAAATATATGGAAAAACTCCAACATCATCTAACCGCGCAAGCAATATCTGACGTGAATTTTTCTACGCACCCCAATAGAAGTCTATTATGCAAGGGGTTAAATGGTCTTGCACAATCCCACATGCTAGTGATGTTAGTGCACACAAGGCTATCTCTCAAGCAATACAAATAACTTTGGGATTGTAATATAAAATAGAAGCGCTATTAATTGTGCTCGATCATTGACAACACACAATAGCGCTAATATTTTTGAGTTCCACTTACAATCTAGGCTAATGTGTTCAAGAGCATCTTAAACTGAATGTAAAAGCTATTATCTTTGTTACATCTAGCAGTACACACAAATCCCTAGTTCCTTCTGTGTGAAAAATGTTCAATTCTCAAAAATCTACTAGATCTCCTAACTAGTAGATAAAGTTAAAGACAATTTTATCGAAAGACGATGGTGCTAGAAAAGCGATTTGTTCCCCAAAATAAACACTTGGGGGAGATTTATCAAGCTTCGTATGGAGCTTGATGCCCCTGAAGGCTCGCCGGAAACAGAAGTTATGAAGCCTCGGTCTGCTCTATAACTTGTCCGCCTGCTCTGAGGCTGCGGACAAAAAAATCAACCCGATCGAATACGATCGGTTGATTGGCACCCCCAAGAACTGCTGGTGAAATGATAAATGCATATTCTGTCGGCATTTATTGATTTGCGGCGGACATGATACGTTACATTGTATCATGTCTACTCGCACATTAATAAATATACCCCATACAGTAAAACAAATGACTTAAGAAATAAAGATGATGTAATAATACAATTAAGCCTATAAAAATCGGATGCATCCGTATTAAACATATAAGTGCACAATATAAAACATATAAAATAGTGGGATAATCTTATGCGTAATAAATGCTAAAAAGTCTCTCCTTGAGGAGGGTGGAGCTAGCCAGACTACTGAAGCAGCAGCACTTGTAAGGAGCTCCGGCTAAAATAAGCTGTTAAAACCAATAAAAAGGCTTTTTTAAAACCACTAAGGCCATCATTCTGCACCGGGGCAGCACCCTCTACTAGAGGATTACAAGCAGAAAGAGCCTTTTCAAAATTTACAGAGATCGTAATTTGACCCGGACCTGAGAACCGGAACAGATCTGGGAAAGTCCGCAGCTGCGGCCTACTCCGGGCCGGAAGGCCACCCTAAAGGCATTTTAACCATCTGAGGTCATCGCAACAGCCACGATCAAGCATTTGAGGGTCCAACCATCACCACATATAAGCCAGGTGACATTTTACTGTGGATAGAGGAAGTTTTGGGCCTAACCAAACTTTATGGTGGAGCTGGGTGGGTGAGAGTCATCCGGCAATCTACATCACAGCCTGAATTTTTCAGAAGGGAGGCCGGGGACTATCTATCTTGGAGCAACTGCGGGAGGACCCCGCTTCAGATAAGGCAGAGAGACAGATTGATGAGAAATTGGTGCGAATCACCATTTTAAAGGTACAACAATTTTCTTTTCTTTTTTGGTGCTGGGAGGAAGGCTGGGTCTACAAATCTTATAATAAAGTGGACCTGAGAGACTTAACCTAACAGAGCCTACAGATAGGGGTCCAATTCTTTATATACAACCCCAGGACAACTGAGGAGGGAGGCCCAGTAACATAACATATTGATACAAAAAACAGCAGCATCGCAATTGTTTATTTTCTCACAAGCCCAAACCCAGAGTTTACTTGCAAACTTGCCATCTCACTTGGAGGTCCTCAGGGGGGATAACTAACGGCTAGATTTGGAGTTTTGTCGGTAACGACCCGAAAAACTAACGCCGGCTTTTTTCTGGCCGCACCATAAAAGCAACTCTGGTATTGAGAGTCCACATAAAGGCTGCGTTAGGCTCCAAAAAAGGAGCGTAGAGCATTTTTAACGCAGCTTCAACTCTCGATACCAGAGTTGCTTACGCAAGTGGCCAGCCTCAAAAACGTGCTCGTGCACGATTCTCCCATAGGAAACAATGGGGCTGTTTGAGCTGAAAAAAATCCTAACACCTGCAAAAAAGCCGCGTTCAGCTCCTAACGCAGCCCCATTGTTTGCTATGCGGAAACACTTCCTACGTCTGCACCTAACACCCTAACATGTACCCCGAGTCTAAACACCCCTAACCTTACACTTATTAACCCCTAATCTGCCGCCCCCGCTATCGCTGACCCCGTGCATATTATTATTAACCCTAATCTGCCGCTCCGTAAACACGCCGCTACTTACATTATCCCTATGTACCCCTAATCTGCTGCCCTAACATCGACTGACCCCCTATATTATATTTATTAACCCCTAATCGGCCCCCCACAACGTCGCCTCCACCTGCCTACACTTATTAACCCCTAATCTGCCGACCGGAACCTGTGCGCTACTATAATAAAGTTATTACCCCTAATCCGCCTCACTAACCTATAATAAATAGTATTAACCCCTAATCTGCCCTCCCTAACATCGCCGACACCTAACTTCAATTATTAACCCCTAATCTGCCGACTGGAGCTCACCGCTATTCTAATAAATGTATTAACCCCTAAAGCTAAGTCTAACCCTAACACTAACACCCCCCTAAGTTAAATATAATTTACATCTAACGAAATTAATTATCTCTTATTAAATAAATTATTCCTATTTAAAGCTAAATACTTACCTGTAAAATAAATCCTAATATAGCTACAATATAAATTATAATTATATTATAGCTATTTTAGGATTAATATTTATTTTACAGGCAACTTTGTAATTATTTTAACCAGGTACAATAGCTATTAAATAATTAAGAACTATTTAATAGCTACCTAGTTAAAATAAATTACAAAATTACCTGTAAAATAAATCCTAACCTAAGTTACAATTAAACCTAACACTATACTATCATTTAAATTAATTAAATACAATACTACAATTACCTACAATTAAACCTAACACTACACTATCAATAAATAAATTAAATACAATTCCTACAAATAACTACATTGAAATAAACTAAAGTACAAAAAATAAAAAAGAACTAAGTTACAAAAAATAAAAAAATATTTACAACATAAGAAAAATATTACAACAATTTTAAACTAATTACACCTACTCTAAGCCCCCTAATAAAATAACAAAGACCCCCAAATAAAAAATGCCTACCCCTATTCTAAATTACTACAGTTCAAAGCTCTTTTACCTTACCCAGCCCTGAACAGGGCCCTTTGCGGGGCATGCCCCAAAGAATTCAGCTCTTTTGCCTGTAAAAAAATAAACATACAATACCCCCCCCCCAACATTACAACCCACCACCCACATACCCCTAATCTAACCCAAACCCCCCTTAAATAAACATAACACTAAGCCCCTGAAGATCTTCCTACCTTATCTTCACCATACCAGGTTCACCGATCCGTCCTGAAGAGCTCCTCCGATGTCCTGATCCAAGCCCAAGCGGGGGGCTGAAGAGGTCCATGATCGGCTGAAGTCTTCATCCAAGCGGGAGCTGAAGAGGTCCATGATCCGGATGAAGTCTTCATCCAAGTGGGAGCTGAAGGAGGTCCATGATCCGGATGAAGTCTTCTATCAACGGCATCTTCAATCTTCTTTCTTCCGGATCCATCTTGCAGACCTCCGACGCGGAACATCCTTTCTCCCGACGCCTACTAGCGAATGACGGTTCCCTTAAGGGACGTCATACAAGATGGCGGTCCCTCGGAATTTCCGATTGGCTGATAGGATTACTATCAGCCAATCAGAATTAAGGTGGAATATTCTGATTGGCTGATGGAATCAGCCAATCAGAATCAAGTTCAATCCGAATGGCTGATCCCAATCAGCCAATCAGATTGAGCTCGCATTCTATTGGCTGATCGGAACAGCCAATAGAATGCGAGCTCAATCTGATTGGCTGATGTGGATCAGCCAATCGGATTGAACTTGATTCTGATTGGCTGATTCCATCTGCCAATCAGAATATTCCTACCTTAATTCCGATTGGATGATAGAAATCCTATAAGCCCAATCGGAATTCGAGGGACGCCATCTTGGATGACGTCCCTTAAAGGGACCCGTCATTCGGCTAGGTAGGCGTCGGGAGAAGAGGATGTTCCGCGGTGGAGGTCTGCAAGATGGATCCGGAAGAAGAAGATTGAGATGCCGTTGATAGAAGACTTCATCCGGATCATGGACCTCCTTCAGCTCCCGCTTGGATGAAGACTTCCATCGGATTATGGGACCTCTTCAGCTCCCGCTTGGATGAAGACTTCAGCCGGATCATGGACCTCTTCAGCCCCCCAGCTGGGCTTGGATCAGGAAATCGGAGGAGAGCTCTTCTGGGACGGATCGGTGTGATTACCCGGTGAGGTGAAGACAAGGTAGGATGATCTTCAGGGGCTTAGTGTTAGGTTTATTTAAGGGGGGTTTGGGTTAGATTAGGGGTATGTGGGTGGTGAGGTCTGTAATGTTGGGGGGCTTGGGTATTGTATGTTTTTTTTTTACAGGCAAAAGAGCTGAACTTCTGATTGGGGCATGCCCCGCAAAGGGCCCTGTTCAGGGCTAGGTAAGGTAAAAAGAGCTTTGAACTTTAGTAATTTAGAATAGGGTACGTGGCATTTTTTTTTATTTTGGGGGCTTTGTTAATTTTATTAGGGGGCTTAGAGTAGGTGTAATTAGTTTAAAATTGTTGTAATTATTTTCTTATGTTTGTAAATATTTTTTATTTTTTGTAACTTAGTTCTTTTTTATTTTTTGTACTTTAGCTAGTTTATTTAATTGTATTTATTTGTAGGAATTGTATTTAATTAATTTATTGATAGTGTAGTGTTAGGTTAATTGTAGGTAATTGTAGGTAGTTTATTTAATTAATTTATTGATAGTGTAGTGTTAGGTTTAATTGTAACTTAGGTTAGGATTTATTTTACAGGTAATTTTGTAATTATTTTAACTATTTTAGCTATTAAATAGTTCTTAACTATTTAATAGCTATTGTACCTGGTTAAATAAATACAAGTTACCTGTAAATAAATATTAATCCTAAAATAGCTATAATATAATTTTAATTTATATTGTAGCTATATTAGGATTTATTTTACAGGTAAGTAATTTAGCTTTAAATAGGAATAATTTATTTAATAAGAGTTAATTAATTTCGTAGATTAAAATTATATTAACTTTAGGGGGGTGTTAGTGTTAGGGTTAGACTTAGCTTTAGGGGTTAATACATTTATTAGAATAGCGGTGAGCTCCAGTCGGCAGATTAGGGGTTAATGTTGAAGTTAGGTGTCGGCGATGTTTAGGGAGGGCAGATTAGGGGTTAATACTATTTATTATAGGGTTAGTGAGGCGGGATTAGGGGTTAATAACTTTATATAATAGTGGTGCGGTCCGCTCAGCAGATTAGGGGTTAATAAGTGTAGGCAGGTGGAGGCGACATTGAGGGGGGGCAGATTAGGGGGTTAATAAATATAATATAGGGGTCGGCGTGTTAGGGGCAGCAGATTAGGGGTACATAAATATAACGTAGGTGGCGGCGCATTGCGGTCGGCAGATTAGGGGTTAATTATTGTAGGTAGCTGGCGGCGACGTTGTGGGGGCAGGTTAGGGTTAAAAAATATAATATAGGGGTCGGCGGTGTTAGGGGCAGCAGATTAGGGGTACATAAGTATAACGTAGGTGGCGGTCGGCAGATTAGGGGTTAAAAAAATTTAATCGAGTGGCGGCGATGTGGGGGGACCTCGGTTTAGGGGTACATAGGTAGTTTATGGGTGTTAGTGTACTTTAGAGCACAGTAGTTAAGAGCTTTATAAACCGGCGTTAGCCCAGAAAGCTCTTACATACTGACTTTTTTCTGCGGCTGGAGTTTTGTCGTTAGATGTCTAACGCTCACTTCAGACACGACTCTAAATACCGGAGTTAGATAAATCCATTGAAAAGATAGGATACGCAATTTACGTTAGGGGATCTGCGTTATGGAAAAGTCGCGGCTGAAAAGTGAGCGATTAGACCCTATTTTGAGTGACCTCCAAATACTGGAGGTAGCCTAAAACCAGGTTAGGAACCTCTAACGCTGGTTTTCACGGCTAACGCCAAACTCCAAATCTAGGCCTAAGAGACTAGCTAGGAGAGCTGAAGCAAACAGCCAGAAACAGTTTAAATCAGTCCCTGCTGGTCAACAGTCTGTCTGTGAACACTTACAGCGGGTAATAGCATTCTCTCCCCACCCCTTTCCTGCCAGTTAATGTGCTGGTGGGTCATATCCAAGGTTGCCTTTCCATGATGGTCCTGTGAGGAAAACCTTCCCTGGGGGGACTGAATGCTATTTGGCAATTAAATACAACTAAGACTAAGGTGGACACAGACATCATCCTATATGACATTTAACTAACAGAAGGTTTATTGATAAGGAGGCATAGTACCTGTAGGGGCTATTTCCATTTGCTGCCATCTCATCCTCTAGCCTAAAGGCCTTTTGGGCCAACAAGGAATACAGGAGAGGCGTACTTAGCATGCCCTAATTCACTTCACCTCTATCAAGATTCCTCAAAACTTGTCAATATACTTCAAACAACCTCTCTTGTTTCCAGTACATGAAGATATGATAAAGGCTTAAATGACTTAACTATTGAACGTCTTCGGGCACTGATTAAATAGTGATGGTGGATCTTTAAGTAATATCAGGTCTCTAGGTGCATATATTGGGCGTCAAAGTGATATTGTTTCTGCAAAGGAAGCTGCATAAATAATCTACGGGCCCCATAAGGTGTACAGTTTCAGATTCTTTCTATGCATATCATTCCTAACCCATTCCTAAAATGAAAAGTCGCACGCTATCAGTTAAGGAGTGCTTATCAAAATCGCAACAGAAAAAGAAACAAGCTTTGATGGATCATCTCAACAAATGGAAACTGGACGAAGATTTAGTGGACCACTCTCCCTCCTCCTCCCCAAGTCTACTTCCTCAAATGAGGCTCTCCTTAAAGCAGATAAAACAAATGTTCCATGAAGAAATGAGAGTGGCTCTTTCAGAGCTGAAACAAGATATTGCAGATATAGGCGAAGAACTTCGGCAATAGAAGATAAAGTTGATGAAATTGTGGAAGAGATACCAGAATTACAAGCAACAGTGAGTTCGCAACAAGCTCAGATACAAAAATTGGAAGATCATCTGGAAGATCTGGAAAATAGATCTTGCAGATCTAACATACGCATACGCAACTTGCCTGAAAAATACAACAATCTCTCAGACATTGTAACACAGATCTTTCAACAATTATTACCAGAGGAAGATGCTTAATTTCTTCTTATGGACAGAGTACATTGTGCTTTAGCCAAACCTCCAACTCCTGGAGCCCATAGAGATGTTATAAACAAAACTCCATTACTATCATATTAAAGATAGAATCATGCAATTTGTTCGAGGAGTCCCTAGAAATCCCCTTTGAGTGCCTTAAAATCCAAATATTTGCTGATTTATCACCTATCACTTTGAAGAACGAGAAGAGAATTTAAGCCAATAGTAGCAGCCCTAGCCAATGCCCAGATCAAGTATAGATGGCGGTTTCCTTTTCGATTATCCTTCACAGTGGACAAAACATCCCTTTCATGTGCTACAGTTGAAGAGGGTCAATCGATCTTAAATAGACTCCATATTGATCAAGCGTCACCTCCTCCAAAACAATCTCCCAAACCACAGTGAAAAGCTCTGACACGTACCTGGACACCAGTACTCAAAAATGGGAAGACACAGAGACGCAATCAGGACTTAGACGAGCCCGACCTGAACCAAGGAGTCCAAAGCTCCTGGTTTTTTTTTCTCTCTCTGCAATGTGAATGGTCCCTTGACAGGGGTTTGGGGGCCTTATTAGGCTCATCTCCGAGTACAAGCTCGAGAAATCTGTTATAGTTAACAGGACTTGCTCTAGTTTTGATATATTTAAATGTTTAAATGTTTAGTGTTCTGGCTACGGGTCAAAAAAGAGATCCACCTTTCATTCATTCATTCTATTCATTTATTCGAAAATAGGTATCTTGCAGATGTGTATTTCTTATTTTAATATTATATGCTCGAAGTTCATTTTGTTCTTCATGTTCTTTATTTTTCTTTATGTTTTTTATGTTCTATTGCGTTTTGGGATGCCGAATCCTAGTTATGACCAAATACGGTCACATGTTACTTGGTTTTTTATTGTTTAGACTAACTGTTAAATGTTTTTCCATCTCAGCAATTTGTACATTACATATAGGTATGCTTCAAAACTTTTTTGTGCCCCAAGCGATATGGCTGCTAGTTCTATACTAATCCGGGGAGGGGGACCCAGCCGGAACAGCAATTGGTGAGTTTTGAAGTTTGTGTAATAAGAGTATCTCACACATAGTTAAGGTATGTCTATAAATATAGTCTCCCACAATGTCAGGGGGTTACATTAAAATGTTAAGAGACGCAAGGCCTTAGACGCTTACAAATCCCTGAAGGCTCACATAATCTTATTGCAAGAAACCCATTTTACAAAAGTAAAACCTCCAAAATATTGGGACAGGAGTTTCCCCCACCCAATTCCATGCCACATGCCAATCTAAAAAATGTGGGGTATCCATTTCTGGTCCACTCAGATCTAAATTTTAAGTAAATAATAGATAAAGCAGGAAGATATATTATTGTTAAAGGGACAGTCTAGTCCAAAAAAACTTTCATGTTTCAGATAGGGCATGTAATTTTAAACAATTCTCCAATGTACTTTTATCACCAATTTTTCTTTGTTCTCTTGGTATTCTTAGTTGAAAGCTTAACTTAAGAGGTTCATATGCTAATTTCTTAGACCTTGAGGCCGCCTCTTAAGAATGCATTTTACAGGTTTTTCACCACTAGAGGGTGTTAGTTCATGTTTTTCATATAGATAACACTGTGCTTGTGCATGTGAAGTTACCTGGGAGCCATCACTGATTGGCTAAACTGCAAATCTGTCAAAAGAACAAATAAAGGGGCAGGTCCTGCAGAGGTTTAGATACAAGATAATCAGAGAGGTAAAAAATATATAAATATAACTGTGCTTGGTTATGCAAAACTAGGGAATAGGTAAACAAGGAATTATCTATCTTTTTAAAACAATAACAATTCTGTGTAGACTGTCCCCTTTAAGGGCAGAATTCATGAAACGCATGTAATTCTAGGTAACATATATGCTCCCCAATGATTCTCAAGCCCCATTTTTGTCTAAGATAGGAAAACTGCTAACTACTTGGAAGAAATCACGGTTAATCATAGGGGGGCGGATTTTAATTTAGTAGCTAATACAGAATTAGATAAATCCATCAATCCCACAAACAACTTCCTCCAAAAATTCTAAAAAACTTATGTATGATTTTTTCCTTGATCATAATTTTAGTAGACAGCTGGAGATACATAAACCCAAAAATAAGAGATTACTCGTTTTACTCTTACATAACACAATGCATATTCTAGGATAGACTATATCCTTGTTAGCCAGATCATGACCCCCTCTGATAATGGCCTCAGATATCTTACCTGCAACATGGTCAGACCACAATATAGTATTTGACAAAAACTTTCTGCGCCTGATTGACCCTTCTATAGGGGTAGAAGTTGGACAATAAATCCAACGTTGTTTTAGGTACAAGCTATTCACACAGAATTTTCAGACAGAAATAGCACAATTTTATAGCAACAAATCATAAGTCAGTGTCCAAACCCTATGCATATCTGGGGAGCACCTTAAAGCTTTTGCAAGGGGTATTTCTGATAAAAGAAATCTAACAAGCAGAATAGGGCCCTATTTAACACAAATAGAGCAACCTCTAAACGGAAAATTAAGCAACTGCAATCTCAACATCAAATAACACATGACAACAGAACCCTTAATCTATTGAAGGACAGAAATACTTCTTTTGATAAAACTATTGACAAACAAGGCAACCAGATCTTTAAAACTTGTTGATGCACAGTATTTTATACAAGCCAAATAAACCAGACAAAATGTTGGCGTTTAAATTAAAAGAAATATCTAGGGGCAATTTCGGTGCCCCACAAATCCCAAAAAACCAGATGGACAGGTTTTCTAATCATCCACGGATTATTGCTGATACTTTTGCCCCAGTATTATCAAAGATTATATGCTCTCCCCGCACACAATAACCCCTTAAATTAGACAAAGAGACAAACGATTTCTTACAAGACTGTAACTTGCCTAGAATTGCTGCAGAGGACTTAGATAAATTGAACTCACACATAACTATTCAGGAAGTGAAACAAGCAATCCATAGTCTAAAGATTGGCAAGGCGCCTGGCCCTGATGGTTACTCAGGTATTTTCTATAAAACGCTATACAAGATATTTAGCCCAATCCTAGTTACTATATTCAATCACATTTTGGAGGGTGGAGATATTCCCACGGAACTTTTAGAGGCCCGTATTATCTGTATTACCTAAGCCTGGAAAATGTAAACAACATTGTAAAAATTACAGACCCATCTCTTTAATTAATCTAGACATTAAATTATTTTACCAACATTTTGGCAACCAGATTAAATGACATCCTTCCAAAGCTTATTCATCAGGATCAGGTGGGATTTATTCGTAATAGAGAGGCCCCGGATAATGTTCGGAAATTATAGATCTTATAGACTACTCTTCAAAACAAAATATGCCTTCTCTGTTCTTTCATTAGATGCAGAGAAGGCATTTGACCATAGTGAGCTGGAGCTATCTGTTTTAAGTGCTAAGAAATATGGGCTTTACAGGCTGGTTTTGTATAGCTATTTCTTCAATCTACTCTAACCATCTGCCTTCATCAAAATAGCAGGCTATAAATCCTCGTCTATAATAAAAAATCATTCATAGGACCAGGCAGGGATGTCCATATTGTCACTATTATTCGCATTATGTATCGAACCATTAGCAGCTTAGTATTAGGCAAAATGTAAGACATCACTGGGATTAAAATTCATAATCAAGAACACAAGATCAGCATATTTACGGATTGATGTTATTCTGTCTTATCACCATACCTATGATTTTCCCTCCCCATAATATACTCAATTTATAGGCAAGTTTGCCAGCATTTCAGGTTGCAAAAATAATAATGATAAATTTAGGTGATTAGAGTACACTCCAGAACACACTAAAAAGTTATTTAACATTGAACTTTGACTTCACGTGGTCTGATAGGGGCAATGAAATATTTGGGCATCAACATTTCCCGAGCAATTTAGATCACCTTTATAAACTAAATTACACTCCCCTCTTTACACACATTAAAAATCTGTTATCCAGATTGAAACAGGCTTACTATATCTCTATATGGCAGGGACTGACATCGATTAAGATGACGGTTCTGCTAAAATTTTATATCTTTTCCATTCATTACCTATAAAATATACCCATTACAGCACTTCAGAAATTCAAAAGGACTTAATAGCATTTATTTGGAAATACCGAAGGTCTAGAGTCAATAAAACAAACCCCTTACTAGGCATAAAACAGGAGGCGGGATGGGGCTCCCAGACTTAACGGCTTACTATTATGCAGCCAGAATGGCACAATCTTCTCTGTGGCACAACCATTTAGACAAGATTCAATGGGTTTAAATAGAATCAGATATGATGATGATACATCCTATTTATAGGCTCCTATGGTCCACAAAAAAAGATAGACCCCATACGGAGAGCGTATTGCTCTCCCGCATTCAGCGAGGTCTGTCAGACTGATCCGCACTGTATTTGATAAATAGGGCCCTTATTATCTTCGTATAGACCAATATCTCTTCTAAATAGTGATTATAAATTACTACGTCTATTATTGCTAAAAGATTAAAACTGCATCTCTATCATTCTCAAATTTTATCTTAACCAGGAAGAAATAAAAAAATATATTGTTTCTTTAAACTAAATCCCTTCTTGTGCAGCAGGAATAGTCTACTATGTTGCAAAAAACAGATGTTTCAAAATAATATTAAGTATCAAAACTCACATGTTATTTATCCTCCTTTAGAGTTGAATTGCATTCCCCCTACATTGCTAGCCTCGTCAGTGTAAACACCAATTTAAACACAACTACTACGGCAAGTCATATGGGTCAAACTACCTCGGTTACTTTTTACCTGCATTTCAATGTAAAGCCGAAAACTATCATAGTACAATAGTCCACCGCAGCTATTCTTTTTACAAGATTGCACAATTAGAGAAATAGGCTCATCACTGCCAATGATTATACCCCAGCACTTTAGGACTCATGTTCTCCTAGCAATATTAACCAAACATTGAACTAACCTCCCAATTTTTAATCCTAGAGATCCTGATATCTTATGTTTATATTGGGGGAAAGTAAATCTTTTGGACATATCCAAGCATAGTATCCGTACTGCTAATCTTAAAGGAACAGTGACCGGCTCACCTAGCCTATTGGTCAGTAACAGGAAAAAAACATCATTGCTATTTTGTCCCAGCCTAAAATATAGGTTCTCACTATAAGTGCATACCCTTTTTGTGTGAATCTAGACTACGTCCGTCGATACATCAAGTTATTGTGGTCAATTTATTAATGTGCGTGCGGACATGATACGATGTAGCATATCATTTCCGCTGCACATTGATAAATGCTGACAGCATACGCTCTCGGCATTTATCATTGCACCCAGCAGTCTTGTGAACTGCTGGTGCAATGTCGCCCCCTGCAGATTCGCAGCCAATCCGGCCGCTAGCAGGGGATGTCAATCAACCCGATCATATTCAATTGGGTTGATTTCTGTCCGCCGCCTCAGAGCAGGCGGACAGGTTATGGGAGCAGCGGTCTTGATAAATTGACCCCACAGTGTCTTGTTGCCTCATTAGTACAAAACATTATAGATATAAATGAAAAATTAAAATAGAAATAGTATTTTTAAACCTTTGTAACAAAAACTATTGCTTCTTCACTGTCCTGTGCCAGAAGGATGGTTTTCAATGAAACCATCATTAAACCCCACTTTACAAGAGACAATCAGGTCTATACCTATTCCTTCTTCAAAAACGCTGCAGATTCCATTAAACTTCTAGATGTTCATATCTGTGAATATACAATTTTACAGACAGGGCTAATGAGGCTGGATCATCCATACATTAACCACATAGGCCACAGCATATCTCTAAACATTAGAGATTTCTACTTCATTCAGTGGGAAGATACTACACTCCGGGATCCAGACACATACTCTGATTTCCAGAGTGATGGTCACCAAAATAAGGAGGATGAGGGTCCATCGCCTATCAACACCCCCACTCTATCCCAAACTCCTATTAGAGAAACAGTGCCAATCAAGGATTAGTATTTAGACCATATGGTTGTATTGTGTTCAGGCCTCTAAATCCAATTTTGCCTCTATTTGAAGGTCAACGTTGTTCCCTGTCCACACCTCTCTTCAGAGGGGGGTAGATGGTCAATGAGACGGAATCGTAAGTCACTGACTGTATGGTTCATGAATAGGAAATGTCTTGCGACGGGTTGGTCACTTTTCATTTATTTAGAGCTTTTCTAATTGCAGATCTGTGATTGGCCATCTTGTTTTGATGGTATCCATAGTTTTACCTACATAAAAAAGCCCACAGCAGCAATTCAGAGGTAGATCACATATTTGGTTTGGGCAAGTTAAGAAATGATGTATCTAGTATCTCTGATTGGTATGTGGATGGCAAAAGTCAGTGCTTGGGCATCATACAGTTGCAATGTAGTGCAACATGGGCACCTAAGCAGCCCTGTTTTGTTGGCTTTAACAAACAAAGTTTTAGGGTCATAACAGTGTATAGGATCTCATTTCATGAGGGTATCGTAATGCTTCTTCCCCTCCTAAAACCCACTCTTGGTGTGGCGATCTTAAAAAATGGTAAGTGTGTGTCAGATGATATTTTCCCAGTGCTTTTGTATAATCTGGCCCACCTTTCAATTTATCTTTGTTAAATCTGGTTGTAAAAGTTATCTGTTTTCATCAGATGTTTTGGTAAAGACCTTTAGTAGATCCTCCTGTGTCTTATCCTGGATCTGATATACATTTTCCCAGAAACTGATTCTAAAAAAAGCCCCTTTCCTCAAACCTCTGCACCATTTTACGTAGTTGTTCATGCCTCTTTGTGCATTCTGAGTTATTTCTACTCTTGCATAATTGCGATTTCAGGATGGCTCGTATCGTTGATGGTGGGTGGTTACACCTAGCATGCAATAATGGTTCCTATCTGTTTGTAGATGCTTAAATTAAAAAAAAATCAAGATGTTTAAATATCAATATATTGTAGTATACATAGGGGCCAAATTATCATAGTGCGAGAGGTAAATGCCGACAGCATACGCTGTCAGAATTTATTCATTGCACAAGCAGTTCTTGTGAAATGCTTGTGCAATGCCACCCCCCTGCACATTCGCGGCCAATTCACCACTAGCAGGGGGTGTCAATTAACCCGCCTCGTATCCGATCGGGCTGATTGCTGTCTGCCACCTCAGAGGTGGCTGATGAGTTAAGGAGCAGCGGTCATATGACCGCTGCTTCTTAATTCCTGATTGCAGTGAGCCTGAAGGCTTGTGCGGAATAAGCTGGTTGACAGCTTAATAAATCGGCCACCAAAGTGTTAAAATCTTCAACCCAATGATGTAATTCACTCTTTTCCCCATGCCAAATGAAAAAACACATCATCAATGTATCTACTGTATCACTAATCAATGGATGTTCATAAAGCCTCATTTTCTTGATCTCATTGTTTTCCATATATAGATTGGCATAAGATGGTTGCCATATTCAAGCCCATTTCTGTGGCATGTTAGTTTCTTTTCAAATCTAAATAGTTCAGGGTCAGGCACAATTCAAGTAATCTTAGCAGGAAATCTGTGGGAGGTTCCAGACACGGATATTTATTCAGGGTATTTCTGATCATCTCAGCACCTTCCTCATGGGGAATAACAGTATATAAACTGTTAACACCATAGTTATCAATACATCTTTTGAGGTCACATTCTCTGTTTTTTGGAGAAGTCCAATCATAGAGATAGAGACACATACATTATTTATCTTTAGACATGTAAAAGTATGTTTTAAAGCCATTTGCCTCTTGTCTTTAAGCACTTATAACTTTTTTGTGCAATATTGTTTTTAATCGTTTTTATTAGATGGTGTTATTATAAGTGTAATTGTAGTTTGTAATGTATTTATGATGTGTTTTGTGAGACTTTTTCTGTTTCGACGAAAGTTAACCAGGACTGCTGAGGTTGTGCTAACCCGATGCACTGTTAACTTCAATTGTGCTCAAGCAATCAAGTTTACTTTCAACTAGTAATATTGATCGAAAAACACGACGAGCACAAACACCCTCAATAAATCCCTTTTCACTTGCGTGCCACTGATAATCTAACCCTTTATTATTTATATTATATATTAATATCATAATGTCTATAATCACATTAGATCCTGTCATTGCCTTTTTCGCCAGAAAACTTCTGCACGACATTAAATAAATATCATGACTTTGTCATATGTTTGCCTGCTTTTAATAGTGTTTGCTGTTTAAACAATCGACAGTTAATCTTTGCTATAAGAGTTTGTGGTCTTTGGTTTCTATGCAACTGTTAAAGACCATTAGTCCTAATATTTCCATTTTGTATTTGCCTGGTGGTTCTTGGTTATTCCTAGAATCTAGTCAACACCAAGTAAAAACAATTAAAAACACAATAAACTGGATTCAATAATGTGTGTTTGCCCTGCAAGCTGAAAAACGTGGACAGAACCGCAAAAGTCTGGGAAGGCACAAGAAAGAAAAAAAATACATGGGAAATTCTGTAGCTTGATTATGGGGGTCCTGTGAATTTCTGAAAAAAGTGTGTATTTTGTGCACAGTAGTGTAAGTGTGTATTTTATGCACGGTAGGGCAAGTGTGTAATTTATGCACAGTATTACATGTGTTTATTTTGTGCACAGTAGTGGAAGTGTGTATTTTGTGCCTAGTAGTGGAAGTGTGTATTTTGTGCATGGCAGTGCAAGTGTACAGTTTGTTCACAGTAGTATTGCAAGTGTGTATTTTGTGCACAATAGAGCAAGTGTGAATTTTGTGCACAGTAGTATTGCAAGTGTGTATTTTGTGTACAGTAGTATTGCAAGTGTGTATTTTGTGCACAATAGAGCAAGTATGAATTTTGTGCACAGTAGTACAAGTGTGAATTTTGTGCACAATAGTGCAAGTGTGTATTTTGTGCAAGTAGTACAAGTGTGTATTTTGTGCCTAGTAGTGCAAGTGTGTATTTTGTGCACAGTAGTGCAAGTGTGTATTTTGTGCATGGTAGTGCAAGTGTGTATTTTGTGCATAGGGTTGCCAGGTGTCCATTATTCAACCAGACAGTATTTTAGGAGGCTGTCTAGTTAAATCTGTATAAAAATACTGGGACACAAACTTTTTTTTACAAGTCCCCTGAGTGCCAGCTAAATGTAAAAGGTATACATGAATTTTACAATGTAAATATGCATGAAAGGTTACGCTCTTGTGGGGACCCATTGTGTAACCCACCTCCCCCAATACCCAGTCACCTACGGTTTGTGTATTATTTGGGGAAGGCAGCTGGCAACCCTATTTTTGTTCATGTTAGGGAAAGTATGTATTTTGTGCACGGTAGTGCAAGTGTGTATCTTGTGCACGGTAGTGCAAGTGTGTATTTTTGTGCACAGTAGTGAAGTGGTGTATTTTGTGCACGGTAGTGAAAGTGTGTATTTTGTGCACAGTAGTGAAAGTGTATATTTTGTGACACAATAGTGAAAGTGTGTATTTTGTGCATGGTAGTTCAAGTTTGTATTTTGTACATGATACTGCAAGTGTGTATTTTGTGCCTAGTAGTGAAAATGTGTATTTTGTGTACAGTTGTGAAATTGTGTAATTTTTGCATGGTAGTGAAAGTGTGTATTTTGTGCACGGTAGTTCAAGTGTGTATTTTTAACTATAATAGTGAAAGTGTGTATTTTGTGCACAGTAGTAAAAGTTTGTATTTTGTGCACAATAGTGCAAGTGTGTATTTTGTGCACAGTATTACAAGTGTGTATTTTGTGCACAGTAGTGCAAGTGTGTATTTTGTTCATGGTAGTGAAAGAGTGTATTTTGTGCACAGTAGTGCAAGTGTGTATTTTTGTGCACGTTAGTGCAAGCATGTATTTTGTGCACTGTAGTGCAAGTGTGTATTTTGTTCATGGTAGTGTAAGTGTGTATTTGGTTATTGGTAGTGCAAGTGTGTATTTTTGTGCACAATAGAGCAAGTGTGTATTTTGTGCACAATAGCGCAAGTGTGTATTTTGTGCACAGTAGTGCAAGTGTGTATTTTGCTCATGGTAGTGTAAGTGTGTATTTTGTTTATTTTTTTATTGAGGTTTATCTTGAGGCATACAGACAATATGGAAAACAAAAAAAATAATTGCAATGAAATACATATATTAAAGAGGATACAACAAACATTGAGAATTTTCCATATTACGCAATATAACAATAAACAAATAATATGACAGTTTACAATGCAATGATATAGGTATAATTCCAAGAAAATTTGTATTTTACCTGGTATGCCAAGAACATTTTAAACCCTTTTGAACCTCTCATGAGGCCATTTTTTAAAGCTCCTATACGGAAAAACCCATTTGGAATAGCTGGTGGGAAGGTTGAAATAAAGGGGGCTACTCTTAAACCTCTTAAGAGAAACCTCTTTTTAGTTTAAGAATTTTATACTGATGTGCAATAAATATACAATAAATCACAATATAACCAAATAAGTAACAATAAATGTGATCTTGGTAAAAAACATAAACAAAAAAACAAAGAAAGAAAAAGAAAAAAGGATACGTTTGATCTTAAGCAGCTCAGGACTGTGCCTTTAAGAATGTATCCAATGTATTTTCTTCCAATGTAGATGTATTAATATGAAGAAATGTTTCCAGGTGTTCCTCAAATAGAAGAAGGATATAACATAGCGTAATATTGTAAATACAATGCTGTGATATGTAGTTGTGAAGATTCACTACTCAGAGCTAAGATCAACTCTATTTCAATGCGCACACCCTCTTTTTTATACTGGTGGGGTAAACAGTCATCCGGAGCTGTGAAAATATACAATTTATTAAAATTATAAAAAGGTATAAAACCTTCAAATGCACAGTATTTCTATCACATATGAGGAGTCTCAATATGTGGCAGTTCACATAAAACTGAATCGAGTAAGCCACAAGTCTGGATGGATACGGATAGGGAATAGTAAAAACACTACTCCGCAAATCTGAGTCTTAGACCGGCAGGGCAAAACTCCGCCTCCTGTGAAGAACTGGCACTAAATGACATGGATGTTTTATAGAAGAAGTTCCGACGTACGTTTCACTGTTCTCTGTCAGCTTTGTCAAGGAATAAAGTGCGCATGTCTGAAGGAGTCTTTTTATATGGTAATGGTCACGTGACCGGGAAAAACTTTTTTGGCAGTCTACCATATGTGTTGTTGGCAACAATGTATAGTCATATATATTGCAAATATCTACATGTGGGTTAAGGACCCTAAAGTTAAGATTCACAACCAACTTATAAATAATAGATATAATTTGCGTTGCATATATATAGAAACAAAAAGGACAACATATATAAAGTACACTGTTCAGCATAATGGACAAAATATATAGAAATCATTAATGCATAACGAACATTGCAAATAATGAAACCAAACTTTTTTCCTGCATGTGTGTGAAATAAAAATATATAGACAATTAATATATAAAGTGACAATGATGGAGTACATTCTTAATTGTGTAGACATTGTTACTAAAGAACAGCTACATGATGTATTCTTAACATGAAAAAATTACATACTTAGGGGGCCGATTTATCAAGCTCCGTATGGAGCTTGATGCCCCTTGTTGAAGGCTCACCGGAAACAGAAGTTATAAAGTAGCAGTTCTAAAGACCGCTGCTCCATAACTGGTCTAACTGCTCTGAGGCCGCGGACAGAAATCAACCTGTTTCGAATAGATTAGGTTTGATTGACACCCCCTACTAGCGGCCTATTTGCCGTGAATGTGCAGGGGGCGGCATTGCACAAGCATTTCACAAGAACTGCTGTGCAATGATAAAATCCCAACAGTGTATGCTGTTGCATTTATCAATGTGGGGTGGACATGATACGCTACAATCGTATCATGTCCGCTCGCACATTAATAAATATACCCCAAGTGTCCATTTGCAACCAACTAATTATTAGGAAATATGTTACAATTTTTTATATCTCTATAAGAAATAGTGAATTTCAAAATCCTTATTGAGGTCGTTTAGGATCAAAGAATTCATAGTATAGATCCATTTTCATCTCTTAGCGGCCCAGAGCATTTTGAATGTCACCTCCCTACAATTGATATCCACCTTCCGAATACCCATGAAATCCAAATCTTTAATATTTCTATTGTGTTTTTTGTCAAAATGTGCAGAAACTCTGAGTGTTTGGGGAAAACCTTTTTCTATGTTTGTATATATGTTCACTTACTCTGGGTTTTGAGAAGTCTAGAGGTGCGCCCTATATAAATTAAATTACATGAGCAGCGTAATAAATATACCACAATTTTGCTATTGCAGGTAATAAATTGATTTATATTATATTTTTTTGTTACCAACTTTTGAATAAAATATTTTCATTAACTTTTAGATTCTTTCATTTGGCTTACCAGCATTGCAATATTGACTGCGCCTGAAGCCCATCTCAGTGGGTAAAAGCAATTCTTACATGTAACTGGGTTTTAAAATATGTTATTTGAGAAATGATTTTTGAGGTTGGGTACCTTTCTGAAAATAATATTTGGAGTGCCATCATGGGGTCCCGGGTTAAAATGCCCCAATGTTTATTAACTATATCCCCTCAGTTCTGAACTTTGAGTGCTATGTTTGAAATATTATACTATTTTGCATCTTTTTATCATTGTATGAATTTTTCTTGTTCTTATTTTTATAGATAATGCAATTCTTTTCTTTCTAGGTTAGATATTTGTACTATTGCTGCATCCAAATCCTGTTCTGCATAATTTTTTTCTAAAAAGCGTTTTTTAAGAATTTGAGTTTGGTTCTTTATATATATATATTAATATCTTTACAATTTCTTCTAATGCAAAGAAATTGTCCTCTGGATATATTTTTAAGCCAATAATTTTTGGTGACAACTTTGCATGTCGATATAGTTGTTTACATCGATTTTTTTAAAATAATTTTTATTTTCAAAATGTTATTCTCAATATAGATTTCTAAATCCAAAAATTCTACGTTAGATTGACTATAGTTCCCAGCTCAAATTACATTAAATTCATTTTTTTTTAGATGGTTCATTAAATTCAACAATTGGGATTCATTGACCGACCAGACCATAAACAGGTCGTCTATATAGCGATGATAGGACACCAGGCTATGACACCCAAGCCGATTCATACAAATATTTATCTTCCCAGTTAGCCATATATAAATTGGGCATAGCTGGGTGCAAATCTAGTGCCCAACGCTGTACCCCCAATTTAAAGAAAGTACTTTCCATCGACCCAAAAATAATTGTTTCAAGAATCAGTTTTATCTTATCAAGTATGAAGTCCAATTGAGTGGTATCTAATGAATCATCCTTTGAAAGAATTTTTCCTTATGGAGATGCTATGCCTAATTCCTTATCAATACTGCTATATAAAGACGACACATCACTAGTGACCATCCACCAAGTGACTTTCCATTTTATATTTTCCAATACATTCAAAATATTAATGGTATCTTTTATATACGGACACTATTGGGCGGCCAGGTGGATTGGCCCTCATCCTTATGAAATTTAGGTAATATGTAAAAAAAGTGGGAGTTTTTGGAAAATTTTGTATGTAAAAAAAATTTTTTTTTTTTGTTTAACATACCATTATCTAAACTTCTTTTAAATACAAATCCGTTCTTTTTCTAAAATTGATGATTGGATTTGAGTTTAATTGGATATATGTGTTGGAAGTCATTTAATTGATGATAACATTCTGCTAAATATTTTTCTTTATCTAGTATTAAAGTCCCCCTTGTCAGCTGGTTTGATGACAATACTGTCTTTGTTTTTTAATTCTACAAGTGCTTTCTCTTCTGTTCAGTGAGATTAGAATATATTTAACTTTAATATTACTAATTTATCGTTGGACCAATTCTAAAAAGTTCCATAGGTGCTGATTTTTATTGGGCCAGATTAAAATTTGATTTGTTTCTTACGTCTACATTGCTTGTATCTAGTGGGTTTTAAGCAATTGTTCCTCAAAATCGGATTGATTGCAAATGCTTTTTGATGCACAAATTTCTAATAAAACTTTTGTTACTCCGGTATAAGAATCAAATTTATTAATCCTAAAACTTGGGGCAAAATTTAATCCCCTATTTAATACTGAAGCCTGTGTTTCTATGATTGTAGTAGAGGATAAGTTAAAAAATCCCTCTATTATCTTTTTTATCTGTTTCTCTATTGTGTTTTTTTAATATTGGTGTATGTCCATATTTCTTCTTCTTTTGTTGAAAAGATCTGAATCTGTTCTGTTGTATTTTCTTTCTCTGGTGTCTAAAAATACCTCCTAAGGGGGGTGGAGCTAGCCAGCCGAGGAGATGGCTGCTTTCTAACCGAGCTCCAGAGCCCTATCTGTTTGAGAATGACACCCGGCAATAACCGAAAAGAAATCTGTGACCTCATGCTGGCTAAGTTGGCTCTTTAATCAATGCTGATAATAGTAAGAAACTTCCATTGAGGAGTGGATGCAGGATTTTAGCACATCATCAACCAGCCCGGTACATGCTGATACCTCTCTAAGCCTAAACCCACCACACTCCCCCGGAACCTCAGAGGAGTCGCAGGCTTTAATCTGGAGACAAGTGGTAACCTTAAGGGAGTGTTCTGACAATCTCTGACACCCCTGCACAAAGACCGGATAGGTATCCAATGTATTTTCATCCAATGTAGATGTATTAATATGAAGAAATGTTTCCAGTGTTTCCTCAAATAGAAGAAGGATATAAACATAGCGTAATATTGTAAATACAATGCTGTGATATGTAGTGTGAAGATTCACTCTCATGTTTAATAGAGCTAAGATCAACTCTATTTCTATGCGCACACCCTCTTTTATACTGGTGGGTAACAGTCATCCACGAGATGAGTTGAAAATATACAATTTATTAAAATTATAAAAAGGTATAAAACCTTCAAATGCACAGTATTTCTATCACATATGAGGAGTCTCAATATGTGGCAGTTCACATAAACTGAATCGAGTAAGCCACAAGTCTGGATGGATACGGATAGGGAATAGTAAAAACACTACTCCGCAAATCTGAGTCTTAGACCGGCAGGGCAAAACTCCGCCTCCTGTGAAGAACTGGCACTAAATGACATGGTGTTTATAGAAGAAGTTCCGATGTACGTTTCACTGTTCTCTGTCAGCTTTGTCAAGGAATAAAGTGCCCATGTCTGAAAGAGTCTTTTATATGGTAATGGTCACGTGGACCGAGAAAAACTTTTTTGGCAGTCTACCATATGTGTTGTTGGCAACAATGTATAGTCATATATATTGCAAATATCTACATGTGGGTTAAGGACCCTAAAGTTAAAATTCACAACCAACTTATAAATAATTGATGGACAAAAATATATTAGAAATCATTAATGCATAACGAACATTGCAAATAATGAAACCAAACTTTTTTCCTGCATGTGTTGTGAAATAAAATATATAGACAATAATATATAAAGTGGCAATGATGGAGTACATTCTTTATCATGTAGACATTGTTACTAAAGGACAGCTACATGATGTATTCTTAACATGAAAAAAAATTACATACGGCGCTTGATGCCCCTTGTTGAAGGCTCACCGGAAACAGAAGTTAATGAAGCAGCGGTCTAAAGACCGCTGCTCCATAACTGGTCTACCGGCTCTGAGGCACCGGACAGAAATCAACCTTTCGAATAAGATTAGGTTGATTGACACCCCCTACTAGCGGCCTATTGGCCGCGAATGTGCAGGGGGCAGCATTGCACAAGCATTTCACAAGAACTGCTTGTGCAATGATAAATCCCAACAGTGTATGCTGTTGGCATTTATTGATGTGGGCGGACATGATACGCTACATTGTATCATGTCCGCTCGCACATTAATAAATATACCCCCAAGTGTCCATTTTGCAACCAACTAATTATTAGGACATATGTTGCAATTTTTTATATCTCTATAAGAAATAGTGAATTTCAAAATCCTTATTGAGGTCGTTTAGGATCTAAGGAATTCATAGTATAGATCCATTTCATCTCTAAGCGGCCCAGAGCATTTTGAATGTCACCTCCCCCTCCAATTGATATCCACCTTCGAATACCCATGAAATCCAAATCTTTAATATTTCTATTGTGTTTTTTGTCAAAATGTGCAGAAAACCGAGGCCTAGATTTAGAGTTTGGCGTTAGCCGTGAAAACCAGCGTTAGAGGCTCCTAACGCTGGTTTTAGGCCTACCGCCGGTATTTGGAGTCATTCAAAATAGGGTCTAACGCTCACTTTCCAGCCGTGACTTTTCCATACCGCAGATCCCCTTACGTAAATTGCGTATCCTATCTTTTCAATGGGATTTCTCTAACTCCGGTATTTAGAGTCGTTTCTGAAGTGAGCGTTAGACATCTAACGACAAAACTCCAGCCGCAGGAAAAAAGTCAGTAGTTAAGAGCTTTCTGGCTAACGCCGGTTTATAAAGCTCTTAACTACTGTGCTCTAAAGTACACTAACACCCATAAACTACCTATGTACCCCCTAAACCGAGGTCCCCCCACATCGCCGACACTCTAAAAAAATTTTTTAACCCCTAATCTGCCGACCAGCCACCTACGTTATCCTTATGTACCCCCTAATCTGCTGCCCCTAACACCGCCGACCCCTGTATATATTTATTAACCCCTAATCTGCCCCCCTCAACGTCGCCTCCACCTACCTACACTTATTAACCCCTAATCTGCCGACCGCAAAGCGCCGCCACCTACGTTATCCTTATGTACCCTAATCTGCTGCCCCTAACACCCGCCGACCCCTATATTATATTTATTAACCCCTATCTGCCCCCCCACAACGTCGCCTCCACCTGCTACACTTATTAACCCCTAATCTGCCGACCGGACCTGAGCGCTACTATAATAAAGTTATTAATCCCTAATCCGCCTCACTAACCCTATCATAAATAGTATTAACCCCTAATCTGCCCTCCCTAACATCGCCGACACCTAACTTCAATTATTAACCCTAATCTGCCGACCGAATCTCGCCGCTATTCTAATAAATGTATTAACCCCTAAAGCTAAGTCTAACCCTAATACTAACACCCCCCTAAGTTAAATATAATTTAAATCTAACGAAATTATCTCTTATTAAATAAATTATTCCTATTTAAAGCTAAATACTCACCTGTAAAATAAATCCTAATATAGCTACAATATAAATTATAATTATATTATAGCTATTTTAGGATTTATATTTATTTTACAGGTAACTTTGTATTTATTTTAACCAGGTACAATAGCTATTAAATAGTTAAGAACTATTTAATAGTTACCTAGTTAAAATAATAACAACATTACCTGTAAAATAAATCCTAACCTAAGTTACAAATAAACCTAACACTAACCTATCAATAAATTAATTAAATAAACTACCTACAATTACCTACAATTAACCTAACACTACACTATCAATAAATTAATTAATACAATTGCTACAAAGAAATACAATTAAATAAACTAGCTAAAGTACAAAAAATAAAAAAGAACTAAGTTACAAAAAATAAAAAAATATTTACAAACATAAGAAAAATATTACAACAATTTTAAACTAATTACACTTACTCTAAGCCCCCTAATAAAATAACAAAGCCCCCCAAAATAAAAAATGCCCTACCCTATTCTAAATTACTAAAGTTCAAAGCTCTTTTACCTTACCAGCCCTGAACAGGGCCCTTTGCGGGCATGCCCCAGAAGTTCAGCTCTTTTGCCTGTAAAAGAAAAAAATACAATACCCCCCCCAAACATTACAACCCACCACCCACATACCCCTAATCTAACCCAAACCCCCTTAAATAAACCTAACACTAAGCCCCTGAAGATCATCCTACCTTGTCTCACCATACCAGGTTCACCGATCGGTCCAGAAGAGCTCCTCCGATGTCCTGATCCAAGCCCAAGCGGAACAGCCAATAGAATGGCGAGCTCAATCTGATTGGCTGATCGGATCAGCCAATCGGATTGAACTTGATTCTGATTGGCTGATTTCCATCAGCCAATCAGAATATTCCTACCTTAATTCCGATTGGCTGATAGAATCCTATCAGCCAATCGGAATTCGAGGGACGCCATCTTGGATGACGTCATTTAAAGGAACCGTCATTCGTCGTTCAGTCGTCGGCCAGGATGGATGTTCCGCGGTGGAGGTCTTCAGGATGCTGCCGCTTTGCTCCGGATGGATGCCGCTTGGATGAAGACTTCAATCGGATGGAAGACCTCTTCTGGCCCGCTTGGATGAAGACTTCAGCCGGATCATGGACCTCTTCAACCCCCCGCTTGGGCTTGGATCAGGACATCGGAGGAGCTCTTCTGGACCCGATCGGTGAACCTGGTATGGTGAAGACAAGGTAGGATGATCTTCAGGGGCTTAGTGTTAGGTTTATTTAAGGGGGGTTTGGGTTAGATTAGGGGTATGTGGGTGGTGGGTTGTAATGTTGGGGGGGGGTATTGTATTTTTTCTTTTACAGGCAAAAGAGTGAACTTCTTGGGGCAGCCCCGCAAAGGGCCCTGTTCAGGGCTGGTAAGGTAAAAGAGCTTTGAACTTTAGTAATTTAGAATAGGGTAGGGCTATTTTTTTATTTTGGGGGGCTTTTTTATTTTATTAGGGGGCTTAGAGTAGGTGTAATTAGTTTAAATTGTTGTAATATATTTCTAATGTTTGTAAATATTTTTTTTATTTTTTGTACTTAGTTCTTTTTTAATTTTTGTACTTTAGCTAGTTTATTTAATTGTATTTCTTTGTAGCAATTGTATTTAATTAATTTATTGATAGTGTAGTGTTAGGTTAATTGTAGGTAATTGTAGGTAGTTTATTTAATTAATTTATTGATAGTCTAGTGTTAGGTTTATTTGTAACTTAGGTTAGGAATTATTTTACAGGTAAATTTGTAATTATTTTAACTATTTTAGCTATTAAATAGTTCTTAACTATTTAATAGCTATTGTACCTGGTTAAAATAAATACAAAGTTACCTGTAAAATAAATATAAATCCTAAAATAGCTATAATATAATTATAATTTATATTGTAGCTATATTAGGATTTATTTTACAGGTAAGTATTTAGCTTTAAATAGGAATAATTTATTTAATAAGAGATAATTAATTTCGTTAGATTTAAATTATATTTAACTTAGGGGGGTGTTAGTATTAGGGTTAGACTTAGCCTTTAGGGGTTAATACATTTATTAGAATAGCGGCAAGATTCGGTCGGCAGATTAGGGTGTTAATAATTGAAGTTAGGTGTCGGCGATGTTAGGGAGGGCAGATTAGGGGTTAATACTATTTATGATAGGGTTAGTGAGGCGGATTAGGGGTTAATAACTTTATTATAGTAGCGCTCAGGTCCGGTCGGCAGATAGGGGTTAATAAGTGTAGGCAGGTGGAGGCGACGTTGTGGGGGGCAGATTAGGGGTTAATAAATATAATATAGGGGTCGGCGGTGTTAGGGGCAGCAGATTAGGGGTACATAGGGATAATGTAAGTAGCGGCGGTTTACGGAGCGGCAGATTAGGGGTTAATAATAATATGCAGGGGTCAGCGATAGCGGGGGCGGCAGATTAGGGGTTAATAAGTGTAAGGTTAGGGATGTTTAGACTCGGGAGGTACATGTTAGAGTGTTAGGTGCAGACGTAGGAAGGGTTACCGCCATAGCAAACAATAGGGCTGCGTTAGGAGCTGAACGCGGCTTTTTTGCAGGTGTTTGGTTTTTTTTTCAGCTCAAACAGCCCCATTGTTTCCTATGGAGAGAATCGTGCACGAGCACGTTTTTGAGGCTGGCCGCGTCCGTAAGCAACTCTGGTATCGAGAGTTGAAGCTGCGTTAAAAATGCTCTACGCTCCTTTTTTGGAGCCTAACGCAGCCTTTATGTGGACTCTCGATACCAGAGTTATTTTTATGGTGCGGCCAGAAAAAAGCCGGCGTTAGTTTTTCGGGTTGTTACCGACAAAACTCCAAATCTAGGCCCGACGTGTTTGGGGAAACCTTTTTCTATGTTGTATATATGTTCACTTACTCTGGTTTTGAGAAGTCTAGAGGTGCGCCCTATATAAATTAAATTACATGAGCAGCGTAATAAATATACCACAATTTTGCTATTGCAGGTAATAAATTGATTTATATTATATTTTTTTGTACCAACTTTTGAATAAAATATTTTCATTAACTTTTTAGATTTCTTTCATTTGCTTACCAGCATTGCAATATTGACTGCGCCTGAAGCCCATCTCAGTGGGTAAAAGCCAATTCTTACATGCAACTGGGTTTTAAAATATGTTATTTGAGAAATGATTTTTGAGGTTGGGTACCTTTCTGAAAATAATATTTGGAGTGCCATCAATGGGGTCCCGGGTAAAATGCCCCAATGTTATTAAACTATATCCCACAGTTCTGAACTTTGAGTGCTATGTTGAAATATTATACTATTTTGCCATCTTTTTTATCATTGTATGAATTTTTCTTGTTCTTATTTGTATAGATAAGGATTTCTTTTCTTTCTAGGTTAGATATTTGTTCTATTGCTGCATCCAAATCCTGTTCTGCATAATTTTTTTTCTAAAAAGCGTTTTTTAAGAATTTGAGTTTGGTTCTTTATATATATATATAATATCTTTACAATTTCTTCTAATGCAAAGAAATTGTCCTCTGGATATATTTTTAAGCCAAAATTTTTTGGTGACAACTTTGCATGTCGATATAGTTGTTACATCGATTTTTTTTAAATAATTTTTATTTTCAAAAATGGTAATTCTCAATATAGATTTCTAAATCCAAAAATTCTACGTAGATTGACTATAGTTCCAGCTCAAATTAACATTAAATTCATTATTTTTTAGATGGTTCATAAATTCCAACAATTGGGATTCATTGCCAGACCAGACCATAAACAGGTCGTCTATATAGCGATGATAGGGACACCAGATATGACACCCAGCCGAATCATACAAATATTATCTTCCCCAGTTAGCCATATTAAATTGGCATAGCTGGGTAGCAAATCTAGTGCCCAATGCTGTACCCCCAATTTAAAGAAAGTACTTTCCATCGACCCAAAAATAATTCTCTTTCAAGAATCAGTTTTTCTTATCAAGTATGAAGTCCAATTGAGTGGTATCTAATGAATCATCCTTTGAAAGAATATTTTTTATGGATGCTATGCCTAATTCCTTATCAATACTGCTATATAAAGATGACACATCACTAGTGACCAACCACCAAGTGTCTTTCCATTCTATATTTTTCCAATACATTCAAATATTAATGGTATCTTTTATATACGGACACTATTGGGCGGCCAGGTGGATTGCCTCATCCTTTAGGTAATATGTAAAAAAAAGTGGGAGTTTTTGGAAATTTTGTATGTAAAAAAAATTATTCTTTTTTGTTTAACATACCATTATTCCTAAACCTTCTTTTAAATACAAATCCGTTCTTTTTCTAAAATTGATGATTGGATTAGAGTTTAATTGGATATATGTGTTGGAGTCATTTAATTGACGATAACATTCTGCTAAATATTTTTCTTTATCTAGTATTACAGTCCCCCCTTGGTCAGCTGGTTTGATGACAATACTGTCTTTGTTTTTTAATTCTACAAGTGCTTTCTCCTCTGTTCAGTGAGATTAGAATTATATTTAACTTTAATATTACTAATTTATCTTTGGACCAATTCTAAAAAAGTTTCCATAGGTTGCTGATTTTTATTGGGACAGATTAAAATTTGATTTGTTTCTTACGTCTACATGTTTGTATCTAGTGGGTTTTAAGCCATTGTTCCTCAAAAATCGGATTGGATTGGCAAAATGCTTTTTGATGGCACAAAATTCTAATAAACTTTTGTACTCGGTATTAAGAATCAAATTTACTAATCCTAAACTTGGGGGCAAAATTGAATCCCCTATTTAATACTGAAGCCTGTGTTTCTATGATTGTAGTAGAGGATAAGTTAAAAAATCCCTCTATTATCTTTTTTATCTGTTTCTCTATTGTGTTTTTTTTAATTTGGTGTATGTCCATATTTCTTCTTCTTTGTTGAAAAGATCTGAATCTGTTCTGTTGTATTTTCTTTCTCTGGTGTCTAAAAATACCTCCTAAGGGGGGTGGAGCTAGCAGCCGAGGAGATGGCTGCTTTCTAACCGAGCTCCAGAGTCCTATCTGTTTGAGAATGACACCGGCAATAACCGAAAAGACATCTGAGACCTCATGCTGGCTAAGTTGGCTCTTTAATCAATGCTGATAATAGTAAGAAACTTCCATTGAGGAGTGGTGCAGGATTTTAGCACATCATTCAACCAGCCCGGTACAATGCTGATACCTCTCTAAGCCTAAACCCACTACACTCACCCGGAACCTCAGAGGAGTCCAGTGGGCAAAATGCAATACAAAACTCATTCGAAAATACTCCGAATCTACAATAATAGGGATAACCCCATAAAGAAGTTAAGGCAAGGGTAAATAATTAATTGCCTTTAATTCACCCCATGTGATGATTACTTCAAAAAAGGCCTGGTTTAACACAGGGGTCTCTCCAAAAACCACTCAGCTACTTCCATAACAATCTTTTAATAAAATTTATTGGGATTCAGGTTTACTCCCTCCTTATTAAAGAACATTTTTAAGAATAGGCTTACATCCCATAGACAATTAACTTCACTCAATAAAGTGATACTATAAGTATTCTCTGATTACAGTGACTTCTTTCCACACCCTGCCGTCTTGGGTCAGCATTTATATAAAGCTATACAAGAAGCTAGCGATATAGCCAATTCGCTTATAATGTCTCCTAAAAGGAACAGCAAAACCAGCACTGTATCATCCAAAAACAAGATCTACAATCTCAGAACTTGAGGACAAGTTGGATGACACCGAACATTGAAGCAGATGCCACATCAGGACTCAGGGGAATTCCTGAAATTATCCCACCTTCAGACTTAGAACAATACTTGCAAGAATTCTTCAGTGCATTAAAGAAGGATGAATCTACATCAAAAATTGAAATTTACAGAGCTCACAGAGCTCTACACTCCAAACCTCAAGAAGGCCAACCTCCAAGGGATGTCATAGTCTGTATCACTAACTTCCAAGTGAAAGAAGAACTAATGAAATTAGCAAGAGAACAACAACCCCATTAGATACGAAAAACTGTTTGCAGGACCATCGGCAAGGGAACTTAAACCACTTACAATGCTTTTAAGAAAAAAAAATATTCCCTATAGGTGGGGTTTTCCTTTTCACCTGATCATCTCATGGAGGGGCAGGGCTATCACTTGTTCTTCAACCAAAGACATCCAAAATATCTGCAAAGAGCTCGACATTCCTGCACCACCCTTGGAAGAAATACCTAGGCACACAGATAATCAACCCAGACCAGAAAGAAATGTCCCTCTCCCACAAAGGAAGGAATGGATACAAGCTCCTAAAAAGAAGACAGGAAACAGCCATCCCCGTTGCAATCCTTATTAGTAGAAAAGGGCTGAAAGATACCCGAATCACGTAATTTCTCAGTTATGTTTATTACCATCTTCTCTGACTCTTGTTTAAATTTCAAATATGGAAGTAGTTTTAGCCTACATTTTCACTTGTTTCTAGGCCTGCATTTAGTTTAATTCTCTTTCTACAGGTTATCTAGGTGACTTGCCTTACTGCATTTGATCACAAAAAATAATAGAAGTCATTTCATTAATGAAGATTCAATTAATGAGGTCTCATTTATTGTCAGGAATTGTGGTTATGCTGTACCTTTAAGGAATTCAACCAATAGGATTCTTCCTCCTCTCATTTAAACACCTGCTCAGGTTACAAACGTTGCTTAGTATTTTGTTATTTTCACTAGTAACACTGAGCCTTGCTACAGCTGAAATACTGCCTCTCTCTGCATTTGTTTAAACCTCTTTGGTCTTTTGTGTTTGCAAATAGGAACTACAGTCACTGGAATCAATTCCTTTTATCTAGGAACCTTTCTGTTTGCACATTCCTGCACAGCCAGTGACTGCAACTAAATATTCATCTACCTTATCAACACCCTCCAACTGCCTTCCTCAGACTCACCATTGTCTACTTAACAAAGTACTCTGCAGATGTACATATTTAATTTTACCTTATATTTCTTGTGAATTGCATAATATCAGTTTAGCTCTCACTCTGTCCTGTGACATCACAAGCTCTGCAAAGACCTCATCTGTGCACACAGAACAGGAAGTCTTCCTCCCCCTCCAGATCAGATACCAACATCAGAGACTCTAGTCACTGCTGTGAGCTTCACAAGAGATTCTGTGAGTACACAATGTTTGATTGAACAGACTTAGCATTTAAGAAACTGCTACTTAATTGTGGATTGCATAAAACATATAAGGTTGTCTAAACTGCTACTGAATTGTGGACTGCATAAAACATATAAGACTGTCTTACTTCTCCATGCCTGATTAACTCACTCACTGCAGCTTTGCATAAAACATATAAGACTGTCTTACTTCTCTTGCCTGATTAACTCACTCACTGCAGCTAACTGTTAAGCAACTCTCAAGTATATTCTATGGAAAAGACAAAGTAAATCCCACCTTATTTTTATTTTTTCTTACTACTCTGTTAATTTATCTTTAAAGTTCCATCATCTATAAATAATAGAATGAATGGATACCAAAGTTATATCTGTTTGTACAGTCCTCCATACCCAAATTAACCTTGCAAACTAAATGACACTTACTACTTGGTTTCACTTTGAAGCTAGTGTTACCATATCAATTAGTGTTACATTCAAATATTTCTAAACTCTTACATAACCGCAAACCTTCCAACACTTCATAAATGACATATTCCGTGATTTACTAGATGTCTGTTTGGTTGTATATCTTGATGATATTCTAATTTATTCTAATAACATATCAGCACCACATAAAACATGTACGTTGGGTGTTAGCCTCGTTTAAAAATACATAAGTTATATGCAAAATTAGAGAAGTGTTCTTTCCACAACACTTCATTTCATTTCTAGGGATACACCCATTTCCTCAGCTGGCATTCAGATGCAGTCAGAAAAGGTCGAAGCAGTTAAACATTGGCCACAGGCCTACTGATCGGAATCTTTGCAAAGATTTCTTGGTTTTCGCTAACTATTATCGAAAAATTTATAAAGAATTTTTCGACGGCTGTAAAACCACTCACTCAACTCACTGGAACTACACATCCATTCCTATGGGAAGAGAAGCATACTCATGTTTTTGAAAATTTAAAAAGATTATTTACAGAAGCTCCTATACTAATGTTGCCAAATGTTGAACTACAATACATACTGGAGGTAGACTCTTCAGATTATGCTATAGGTGCTGTATTATCCCAACAAAAAGCTCCTAACGAACCTATGCACCCAATCTCTTTCTTTTCTAAGACCATGACATCAGCAGAAAGAAACCTATGCAATTGGGGGATAAAGAATTGCTTGCCATTCGTCGAATCTTTGGAATTCTGGAGACACCTTTCTTGAAGGTGCAAAGAAAACTTTCATAATCTAACTGACCCATAAGAAACCCTACAATATCTCCAAAATAATAAACCTTGTCAGCCAGGACAGGTTAGATGGAGTCTTTTTTTTGCTAGATTCGATTTCCAAATCATATATCGACCTGCTTGCAAAAATGGAAAAGCGGATGCACTTTCCAGTCAACTATCAATACCTCAACATTTTCAAAACCCTCAAATATTCATACCAACGGAAAGATTCATTGGGTTGACCTCAGATTTCATCTCGGATGTTAAGAAGTTTTTCAAATACTCCAACCCCCTGACTCCCAAATTTGACTTGATCATCCAAGGATGGAATATATTACTATAAAGATAGAATCTACTTACCTGAACCCTCAGACTAGAAATAATCAAAGAACACCATGATACTCCATTATCTGGACACCAGGAGAAACTCGTACATTACAGCTGTTACTAGATTATACTGGTGGTCCGAACATGAAAAGGTCTATCTCTGAATACATCAAGGGCTGTATTACTGTCAAAACTTGTAAAACTGAAAAGAAAACACCATATGACTTATTAAATGCCCATTCCAGTTTCAGACAGACCATGGAAACAAATCGGAATCGATTTCAGCGTTTGATTTACTCCCTCTAAAACTCACACCACTATAATGGTAGTCGTTTGATAGCTTTTCAAAATGGCACATTTTATACCATTCCATAAGCTGCAAGTTCAGCTGAAACTGCCACTCTCTTTATCGAACAAATAGTCAGGTTACATGGAGTACCATCCATTGTGATCTCAGATAGGGGTTCCCAATTCACTTCCAGATTCTGGAAAAGCCTATGTCTTTCCCTTGGTAACAAACACCAATATACAACATCATTCCACCCTCAAGCTAACGGACAAGTAGAAAGAATAAATCAATGGTTGGTTGAATACCTACGTTGTTTTCTGTTCCTAACAACAACATAACTGGATAACATTTCTACCATTTGCAGATTTGCGTACAATAATCTAACTAATTCTTCAACTAAACTTACTCCGTTTTTCGCGAATTATGGATATCATCCTTCTTTCACTCAAGGTTTCCTCTACTCCTTCAGATTCTCCCTGGTGGATGAATTCAATAATTCACTACAGGATAATTTCAATTTTATTAAAGACAATATTATAAAGGCACAAAATCACAGAAGTACTACTATGATTTAAGACGCCGGGAACCACCTCGCTATCAAAATTGGAGAACCAAGTTTGGTTATCAACCAAAAACTTAAGGATACAAGTACCCAGTAGGAAAAATTGACTCAAAAGTATTGTGGACCATTCACAATTGTGAAAGTTGTTAATCAGAATGCGGTTACACTTAAATTACCACCTTGTATGAAAATACACGCTACTTTTTCATGTTTCCCTCCTTAAGCCTTATACTCCAACGAGATCTAAAGCACCTATACTCCCCATCCTCACTCAGCATGCAAGACTCGGATGTGTATGAGGTTAAGGAACTCCTTGATTCACGTTATTCTAGAGGAATGTTACAATACCTTGTGAGGTGGAAGAATTATTCGGAAGAAGAAGATAATTGGGAGCCTGCTTCTAATATTTACGCACCTAGGTTGGTGGCACAATTTCACAGGAGATTTCCGGACCGTCCCAGGCCTCAAGCTGAGGATCAGCTTGCTTGAGGGGGGAGTCATGTCAGGAATTGTGGTTATGCTGTACCTTTAAGGAATTCAACCAATAGGATTCTTCCTCCTCTCATTTAAACACCTGCTCAGGTTACAAACGTTGCTTAGTATTTTGTTATTTTCACTAGTAACACTGAGCCTTGCTACAGCTGAAATACTGCCTTCTCTCTGCATTTGTTTAACCTCTTGGTCTTTTGTGTTTGCAAATAGGAACTACAGTCACTGGAATCAATTCCTTTTATCTAGGAACTTTCTGTTTGCACATTCCTGCACAGCCAGTGACTGCAACTAAATATTCATCTACCTTATCAACACCCTCCAACTGCCTTCCTCCAGACTCACCATTGTCTACTTAACAAAGGTACTCTGCAGATGTACATATTTAATTTTACCTTATATTTCTTGTGAATTGCATATATCAGTTTAAGCTCTCCACTCTGTCCTGTGACATCACAAGCTCTGCAAAGACTCATCTGTGCACACAGAACAGGAAGTCTCCTCCCCTCCAGATCAGATACCAACATTCAGAGACTCTAGTCACTGCTGTGAGCTTCACAAGAGATTCTGTGAGTACACAATGTTTTATTGAACAGACTTAGCATTTAAGAAACTGCTACTTAATTGTGGATTGCATAAAACATATAAGGTTGTCTAAACTGCTACTGAATTGTGGACTGCATAAAACATATAAGACTGTCTTACTTCTCATGCCTGATTAACTCACTCACTGCAGCTTTGCATAAAACATATAAGGACTGTCTTACTTCTCTTGCCTGATTAACTCACTCACTGCAGCTTAACTGTTAAAGCAACTCTCAAGTATATTCTAAGGAAAAGACAAAGTAAATCCACCTTATTTTTATTTTTTCTTACTACTCTGTTAATTTATCTTTAAAGTTCCATCATCTATAAATAATAGATTGAATGGATACCAAAGTTATATCTTGTTTGTACATTCTCCATACCAAATTAACCTTTGCAAACTAAATGAGCACCTATACTACTTGGTTTCACTTTGAAGCTAGTGTTACCATATCAATTAGTGTTACATTCAAATATTTCTAAATCTTACATTTATTAAGTGTCCTGTGTTAATTCTTGTTCTCACTCAGTTGGGAGTTTGTTCTTCCCCTATAAGATAAGAATATGTTCATTTTGTACTATTTAAAACATGTACTTTTTACTCTTCTTTTTTTCTTGTTTTAGGTTTTTTCTTTTCTTTTTGAATTTTATCAAATGCAATCTTGCTGCAAGCTTAAAGACTATCTTATATTGTCAGTTATACTAGCTCTCCTATCACCATTTATACATGATGGGTAGTCACTCACAGAGAGACATCACCATTATTACACAAACACTAAGGGTCTAAATATCCCCAGTAAACGGAGGATGGCCATTTTGGATCTACAAAAAATAGGTGGTCATATCTTAACGCTCCAAGAAACACATTTTAAATCAAAGAATATCCCCAAATTCTTTTACACCACATTATCCCCAACATTTTCACTGCACTAAGCCAAACAAAAAAAATTAATGGAATCAGTATATTAATCCATAGATCCATACCTTTCATAAAGACCCAAATTACCACAGATAAAGAAGGAGATTTTTATGTCTAAAGGGCCTCCTTTATGGTAAGCCAGTGACCCTAGTAAATATATACGCTCCCAATAAACAACAAGGCAGATTCATAACATCGATATTTAACTCCATTGTTGGAGAAGCCAGGGGTTCTTTGATAATGGCTGGAGATTTGAACTTTCCTTTAAACCCCTAATTGATTGCTCTAACTCTGATAACAGAGCAAAAGTACCAAACCTCCAAAATATATGGCAGAAATTCAAACAATTAGGTCTCCATGAGGCTTGGAGATATCTGAATCCCCAAAAATCAGACTTCACTTTCTTTTCACACCCCAATCGCAACTACTCTAGACTAGATTATATATTAGCACACCATTTAATCTTAGCATACATTAAACATTCCGACATAAAGCATACTTCCTAGTCAGATCATTCTCTAGTCAGTTGCACTATTAGATGGCCCTCAGCCCCCTTTAAAATCTACCAATAAGATTAGACGACTCACTATTACTAGATCAAACACATATAAAACTATTCCCTAAATATATAAAATCGTACTCTATCATAAAACAACACCCAGGCTGTTGACATAACCACCCTTTTGGGAGGCACATAAAAGAACTATAAGAGGCGAGTTCATTAAAACCAAAGCACAAATCACAAAAAATAGAGAACTAGAAATCCTAGCCAGAGAACTTGCAGAACCTAGATTAACACTCTTCATATACATCCCTCTGATAGTATGATTTTAGATCATCTTAAAATAAAAAGAGATAAAATGAACACTCTATTGCAAATTAGATCACAGAAGCAATTACTCTATCTCCAGCAAAATTTTTACAGGGAAGGGAACATATCGGGGAAACTTTTAGCAAGAGCCCTTAAAAAAAAAAAAAACAGCAGAAAACTTATATCCACTCAATTAACTCCCCACAAAGTAATCAAATTGAAGACAATAAATCCATTGCCGAGGAATTTAAAAAGTTCTATCATAAACTATACAATCTCTACCCGAATAAGAATCATCAATCTCATCTACAAACTTGCCAAAAATATTTAGTTAAAGGGACAGTCAAGTCCAAAAAAAACTTTCATTTTTCAAATAGGGCATGTAATTTTAAACAACTTTCCAATTTACTTTTATCAACAATTTTGCTTTGTTCTCTTGGTATTCTAGTTGAAAGCAAACCTAGGGAGGCACATATGATAATTTCTAAGCCTTTAAAGGCCGCCTCTATTTTATTTACTTTTCACAGCAGGGGAGAGCAACCTCATGTAGGCCATATAGATAGCATTGTGATCACGCCCGTGGCTAGTGGCAGGACACTGCACTAATTGGCTAATATATGCAAAATAACTAAAAGTCATGTGATTAGGGCGGTCAGAAGATGCTTAGATACAAGTTAGTCACAGAAATAAAAAGTGTATTAATATAACAGTGTTGGTTTTGCAAAAAACTGGGGAATGGGTAATAAAGGGATTATCTATCTTTTTAAACAACAAAAATTCTGGTGTTGACTGTCCCTTTAACATCCCAACCTCTCAACTCACTACAGAACAATGTACATTCCTAGATCGCCCCATCCAACCCAACAAAATTCAAGATGCAATCAAGCAGCTAAAACAAAACAAAGCCCTAGGACCTGATGGCTTTTCAGGCCTTTATTATAAACCATTCGCAACTCAGCTCATTCCTCACCTAACAAAGTTGTTTAACTCCATTCCAGATAACCTTCCCTTTCCTCACACCATGTTGCAAGCTAATATCTCTGTTCTAGCCAAACCTGGTAAACCCCCCAGCACACCTGCAAACTTTAGACCACTTTCTTTACTGAATGTGGACTTAAAACTTTACGCCAAAATCCTGGCTATCCGCCTAAATCAAATTCTCCCATCAATCATACATCAGGACCAAGTTGGCTTTGTACCACACAGAGAGGCAAAGGACAATACGGTTAAAATACTTAACCTTTTAGAACTCTTAACCTTTTAGAACACTTAACCTTTCTCTCTACTTACACCGAAAAGGCATTTGACCGACTCGACTGGACTTACCTTTATGCGACTTTACAACGTTTCCATTTCCCTAACTCATTTATTAAAAAATCCTAGCTCTCTACACTAACCCCACAGCACAACTTAAAATCAACAGCACTCTTTCAGACTCATTTGAAATCCAGAATGGATCTAGACAAGGCTGCCCCTTATCCCCTCTCCTCTTTATATTATCCCTAGAACCCCTGGCCACAAAAATTAGAATGCACAGACAAATACGAGGGATCAAAATTGACAACCACTCACACAAACTTGCTATCTTTGCAGATGATATATTTTTTACACTCACAAATCCCAGTAACTCCCTTCAACATGTTCTTTCGGAACTATCACATTTTGGAACCATATCGAATTTTTCGGAAAATATGACTAAATCAGAGTACCTACCTATCAATTTGTCAAGTCAAGCACTAGACTTTATAAAATCGACATGTCCCCTTAAACTGCATACAAAATATCTAAAATACCTAGGTATTTATATAACTCCAGACAAGTCAGATTTGCACAAATATAACTATGGGAACCATGTCTCAGAATTCCAGAATCTTACCTCCTCTTGGTACCCTAAACATATACCTTGGTTAGGTAGAATTCATGCGGCAAAAATTATTTTATTACCTAAAGCCTTATATGTTCTTCAGACGGTCCCTATGCCAGGTATCCAAAACGAATTAGATACTCTACAAAAAATCATAAATTATTACATTTGGCTTCGCAGACCACCACACATGAATAAAAATACACTTTTCAAGCATCCCTTAGAAGGTGGCTTGGGAGGTACCACACCTTCGTTCCTACAAACTAGCAATCTCCCTACAAGAGTCTCAGAATGGTTCAAATTTGAAGGCCCGAAGTCACAAAGGTGGGTTCAAATCGAATCTGCTATGGCTACTCCTCATAATCTAAGCAGCATAAGCTGGGACCCTGCGTTTTATAATACATACTCTATTTCCTTTTATTTAATCACCAATGAAACTTGGTCTAACTGGAGACTTCTCCGCAAATCACCTAACAGAATTTCCTCCAATTACTCTCCGCTTACCAACCTCTTAAATAACCCAGAGTTCACACTTGGCCTAGATTTTGAACACTCAACTTCTCCTAAGCTGCGAAAATCCCGCCCTACTTATTTATTAACAAATAAAGATAATACTACATTGAAAAAACATGACTCTCTAAATCATCTCTTCCTCTCATCTTGGATTAGACTCAACCAGCTGAGACACTATATATTCACCCACAGGTGCAAAAAAGATCTGACGAGGCAGCTCACGATTTTTGAACGCTTATGCGTCACCAAGGAGAATTCTACCAATGTGATATCCAATCTATATAAACTTATTTTATCACACAGCTTTCCATACCTCCCCTCATATTCAAAAGACTGAGATAGGGAGCTAAACATCATCACAACCCCAAAAGATTGGTCATGCAGATTTAAAAATCTAGCCCACTCTGGTCATTCATCCCAAGCAAAAGAAACAAACATAAAAATAATGATGAGGTGGTATTTGACACCAGCCAAAATAAAATACATATGCTGGAGAGGCTGTCCTCAACCAGGTCATATTTCACACATTTGGTGGGAAAGTGCCCCCATAAAGAGATTTCTGGTCAAACATATTTGATAACATTAAAATCCTAGACACCCATCTTTCACCTACCCCAGAAATTGTAATGCTTAGTCAGCCTCCCAATATCCCCTGCAAAATAACCGCTAGATTTAGAATTCTGCGGCCAAAGGGGTGCCTTAGCTATGCGTGCTTTTTTTTCCCCCACACCTTTTAAATACAGCTGGTATTTAGAGTTCACAGAATGGCTGCGTTAGGCTCCAAAAAGGGAGCGTACAGGCATATTTACCGCCACTGCAACTCTCAATACCAGCAGTGCTTACGGACGCGGCCAGCTCCAAAAACGTGCTCGTGCACGATTCCCCCATAGGAAACAATGGGGCAGTTTGAGCTGAAAAAAAACCTAACACGTGCAAAAAAGCAGCGTTCAGCTCCTAACGCAGCCCCATTGTTTCCTATGGGGAAACACTTCCTAAGTCTGCACCTAACACCCTAACATGTACCCCAAGTCTAAACACCCCTAGCCTTACACTTATTAACCCCTAATCTGCCGCCCCCCGCTATCGCTGACCCCTGCATATTTTTTTTAACCCCTAATCTGCCGCTCCGTACAACGCCGCCACCTACGTTATCCCTATGTACCCCTAATCTGCTGCCCCTAACACCGCCGACCCCTATATTATATTTATTAACCCCTAATCTGCCGCCCCCAACGTCGCCGCCACCTACTTACACTTATTAAAACCTAATCTGCCGACCGGACCTCACCGCTACTATAATAAAGTTATTAACCCCTAATCCGCCTCACTCCCGCCTCAATAACCCTATAATAAATAGTATTAACCCCTAATCTTCCCTCCCTAACATCACCGACACCTAATTTCAAGTATTAACCCCATATCTGCCGACCGGACCTCACCGCTACTCTAATAAATGTATTAACCCCTAAAGCTAAGTCTAACCCTAACACTAACACCCCCCTAACTTAAATATAATTTTTATCTAACGAAATAAATTATTTCTTATTAAATAAATTATTCCTATTTAAAGCTAAATACTTACCTGTAAAATAAACCCTAATATAGCTACAATATAAATTATAATTATATTGTAGCTATTTTAGGATTAATATTTATTTTACAGGCAACTTTGTATTTATTTTAACCAGGTACAATAGCTATTAAATAGTTAATAACTATTTAATAGCTACCTAGTTAAAATAATTACAAAATTACCTGTAAAATAAATCCTAACCTAAGTTACAATTAATGCAAAACAGAATGAGAAGCAGTCTGCCAGGAACGAACAGCAGCATCAATAGCTTGTTCTATGGCCCGGTTGCCACCTGGTAGTAGCTTCTTTCTGCCCAATTGTGCTTTTCACAGAGGAAAACTTTCCTGTAGTATATCAGTCTGATCCCGCCGACATGGTCAGTCCAGCCCCGAAATACCAGGCAATTCTCCTCTGAACAAGGAACATGACAACCCCAGACGATCGTTTCGGCCTCCTTTGGGCCTCGTCAGTGAGGTGCAGCCATATCCCTCTAAGCACATTGGGCAAGGAGTCCACGTCTGGTTTCCCCATCACCCATAGGGAGACTATCCCCAGGGTCATATTTACATATGCAAAACAGAATGAGAAGCAGTCTGCCAGGAACGAACAGCAGCATCAATAGCTTGTTCTATGGCCCGGTTGCCACCTGGTAGTAGCTTCTTTCTGCCCAATTGTGCTTTTCACAGAGGAATACTTTCCTGTAGTATATCAGTCTGATCCCGCCGACATGGTCAGTCGAGCCCCGAAATACCAGGCAATTCTCCTCTGAACAAGGAACATGACAACCCCAGACGATCGTTTCGGCCTCCTTTGGGCCTCGTCAGTGAGGTGCAGCCATATCCCTCTAAGCACATTGGGCAAGGAGTCCACGTCTGGTTTCCCCCATCACCCATAGGGAGACTATCCCCAGGGTCATATTTACATATGCAAAACAGAATGAGAAGCAGTCTGCCAGGAACGAACAGCAGCATCAATAGCTTGTTCTATGGCCCGGTTGCCACCTGGTAGTAGCTTCTTTCTGCCCAATTGTGCTTTTCACAGAGGAAAACTTTCCTGTAGTATATCAGTCTGATCCCACCGATATGGTCAGTCCAGCCCCGAAATACCAGGCAATTCTCCTCTGAACAAGGAACATGACAACCCCAGACGATCGTTTCGGCCTCCTTTGGGCCTCGTCAGTGAGGTGCAGCCATATCCCTCTAAGCACATTGGGCAAGGAGTCCACGTCTGGTTTTTACCCAATGTGCTTAGAGGGATATGGCTGCACCTCACTGACGAAGTCCAAAGGAGGCCGAAACGATCGTCTGGGGTTGTCATGTTCCTTGTTCAGAGGAGAATTGCCTGGTATTTCGGGGCTGGACTGACCATGTCGGCGGGATCAGACTGATATACTACAGGAAAGTTTTCCTCTGTGAAAAGCACAATTGGGCAGAAAGAAGCTACTACCAGGTGGCAACCGGGCCATAGAACAAGCTATTGATGCTGCTGTTCGTTCCTGGCAGACTGCTTCTCATTCTCTTTTGCATATGTAAATATGACCCTGGGGATAGTCTCCCTAAGGGTGATGGGGGAAACCAGACGTGGACTCCTTGCCCAATGTGCTTAGAGGGATATGGCTGCACCTCACTGCCGAGGCCCAAAGGAGGCCGAAACGATTGTCTGGGGTTGTCATGTTCCTTGTTCAGAGGAGAATTGCCTGGTATTTCGGGGCTGGACTGACCATGTCGGCGGGATCAGACTGATATACTACAGGAAAGTTTTCCTCTGTGAAAAGCACAATTGGGCAGAAAGAAGCTACTACCAGGGTGGCAACCGGGCCATAGAACAAGCTATTGATGCTGCTGTTCGTTCCTGGCAGACTGCTTCTCATTCTGTTTTGCATATGTAAATATGACCCTGGGGATAGTCTCCCTAAGGGTGATGGGGGAAACCAGACGTGGACTCCTTGCCCAATGTGCTTAGAGGGATATGGCTGCACCTCACTGACGAGGCCCAAAGGAGGCCGAAACGATCGTCTGGGGTTGTCATGTTCCTTGTTCAGAGGAGAATTGCCTGGTATTTCGGGGCTGGACTGACCATGTCGGCGGGACCAGACTGATATACTACAGGAAAGTTTTCCTCTGTGAAAAGCACAATTGGGCAGAAAGAAGCTACTACCAGGTGGCAACCGGCCCATAGAACAAGCTATTGATGCTGCTGTTCGTTCCTGGCAGACTGCTTCTCATTTTGTTTTGCATATGTAAATATGACCCTGGGGATAGTCTCCCTAAGGGTGATGCGGGAAACCAGACGTGGACTCCTTGCCCAATGTGCTTAGAGGGATATGGCTGCACCTCACTGACGAGGCCCAAAGGAGGCCGAAACGATCGTCTGGGGTTGTCATGTTCCTTGTTCAGAGGAGAATTGCCTGGTATTTCGGGGCTGGACTGACCATGTCGGCGGGATCAGACTGATATACTACAGGAAAGTTTTCCTCTGTGAAAAGCACAATTGGGCAGAAAGAAGCTACTACCAGGTGGCAACCAGGCCATAGAACAAGCTATTGATGCTGCTGTTCGTTCCTGGCAGACTGCTTCTCATTCTGTTTTGCATATGTAAATATGACCCTGGGGATAGTCTCCCTAAGGGTGATGGGGGAAACCAGACGTGGACTCCTTGCCCAATGTGCTTAGAGGGATATGGCTGCACCTCACTGACGAGGCCCAAAGGAGGCCAAAACGATCGTCTGGGGTTGTCATGTTCCTTGTTCAGAGGAGAATTACCTGGTATTTCGGGGCTGGACTGACCATGTCGGTGGGATCAGACTGATATACTACAGGAAAGTTTTCCTCTGTGAAAAGCACAATTGGGCAGAAAGAAGCTACTACCAGGTGGCAACCGGGCCATAGAACAAGCTATTGATGCTGCTGTTCGTTCCTGGCAGACTGCTTCTCATTCTGTTTTGCATATGTAAATATGACCCTGGGGATAGTCTCCCTAAGGGTGATGGGGGAAACCAGACGTGGACTCCTTGCCCAATGTGCTTAGAGGGATATGGCTGCACCTCACTGACGAGGCCCAAAGGAGGCCGAAACGATCGTCTGGGGTTGTCATGTTCCTTGTTCAGAGGAGAATTGCCTGGTATTTCGGGGCTGGACTGACCATGTCGGCGGGATCAGACTGATATACTACAGGAAAGTTTTCCTCTGTGAAAAGCACAATTGGGCAGAAAGAAGCTACTACCAGGTGGCAACCGGGCCATAGAACAAGCTATTGATGCTGCTGTTCGTTCCTGGCAGACTGCTTCTCATTCTCTTTTGCATATGTAAATATGACCCTGGGGATAGTCTCCCTAAGGGTGATGGGGGAAACCAGACGTGGACTCCTTGCCCAATGTGCTTAGAGGGATATGGCTGCACCTCACTGCCGAGGCCCAAAGGAGGCCGAAACGATTGTCTGGGGTTGTCATGTTCCTTGTTCAGAGGAGAATTGCCTGGTATTTCGGGGCTGGACTGACCATGTCGGCGGGATCAGACTGATATACTACAGGAAAGTTTTCCTCTGTGAAAAGCACAATTGGGCAGAAAGAAGCTACTACCAGGTGGCAACCGGGCCATAGAACAAGCTATTGATGCTGCTGTTCGTTCCTGGCAGACTGCTTCTCATTCTGTTTTGCATATGTAAATATGACCCTGGGGATAGTCTCCCTAAGGGTGATGGGGGAAACCAGACGTGGACTCCTTGCCCAATGTGCTTAGAGGGATATGGCTGCACCTCACTGACGAGGCCCAAAGGAGGCCGAAACGATCGTCTGGGGTTGTCATGTTCCTTGTTCAGAGGAGAATTGCCTGGTATTTCGGGGCTGGACTGACCATGTCGGCGGGACCAGACTGATATACTACAGGAAAGTTTTCCTCTGTGAAAAGCACAATTGGGCAGAAAGAAGCTACTACCAGGTGGCAACCGGGCCATAGAACAAGCTATTGATGCTGCTGTTCGTTCCTGGCAGACTGCTTCTCATTTTGTTTTGCATAAGTAAATATGACCCTGGGGATAGTCTCCCTAAGGGTGATGGGGGAAACCAGACGTGGACTCCTTGCCCAATGTGCTTAGAGGGATATGGCTGCACCTCACTGACGAGGCCCAAAGGAGGCCGAAACGATCGTCTGGGGTTGTCATGTTCCTTGTTCAGAGGAGAATTGCCTGGTATTTCGGGGCTGGACTGACCATGTCGGCGGGATCAGACTGATATACTACAGGAAAGTTTTCCTCTGTGAAAAGCACAATTGGGCAGAAAGAAGCTACTACCAGGTGGCAACCGGGCCATAGAACAAGCTATTGATGCTGCTGTTCGTTCCTGGCAGACTGCTTCTCATTCTGTTTTGCATATGTAAATATGACCCTGGGGATAGTCTCCCTAAGGGTGATGGGGGAAACCAGACGTGGACTCCTTGCCCAATGTGCTTAGAGGGATATGGCTGCACCTCACTGACGAGGCCCAAAGGAGGCCGAAACGATCGTCTGGGGTTGTCATGTTCCTTGTTCAGAGGAGAATTACCTGGTATTTCGGGGCTGGACTGACCATGTCGGTGGGATCAGACTGATATACTACAGGAAAGTTTTCCTCTGTGAAAAGCACAATTGGGCAGAAAGAAGCTACTACCAGGTGGCAACCGGGCCATAGAACAAGCTATTGATGCTGCTGTTCGTTCCTGGCAGACTGCTTCTCATTCTGTTTTGCATATGTAAATATGACCCTGGGGATAGTCTCCCTATGGGTGATGGGGGAAACCAGACGTGGACTCCTTGCCCAATGTGCTTAGAGGGATATGGCTGCACCTCACTGACGAGGCCCAAAGGAGGCCGAAACGATCGTCTGGGGTTGTCATGTTCCTTGTTCAGAGGAGAATTGCCTGGTATTTCGGGGCTCGACTGACCATGTCGGCGGGATCAGACTGATATACTACAGGAAAGTTTTTCTCTATGAAAAGCACAATTGGGCAGAAAGAAGCTACTACCAGGTGGCAACCGGGCCATAGAACAAGCTATTGATGCTGCTGTTCGTTCCTGGCAGACTGCTTCTCATTCTGTTTTGCATATGTAAATATGACCCTGGGGATAGTCTCCCTAAGGGTGATGGGGGAAACCAGACATGGACTCCTTGCCCAATGTGCTTAGAGGGATATGGCTGCACCTCACTGACGAGGCCCAAAGGAGGCCGAAACGATCGTCTGGGGTTGTCATGTTCCTTGTTCAGAGGAGAATTACCTGGTATTTCGGGGCTGGACTGACCATGTCGGCGGGATCAGACTGATATACTACAGGAAAGTTTTCCTCTGTGAAAAGCACAATTGGGCAGAAAGAAGCTACTACCAGGTGGCAACCGGGCCATAGAACAAGCTATTGATGCTGCTGTTCGTTCCTGGCAGACTGCTTCTCATTCTCTTTTGCATATGTAAATATGACCCTGGGGATAGTCTCCCTAAGGGTGATGGGGGAAACCAGACGTGGACTCCTTGCCCAATGTGCTTAGAGGGATATGGCTGCACCTCACTGACGAGGCCCAAAGGAGGCCGAAACGATCGTCTGGGGTTGTCATGTTCCTTGTTCAGAGGAGAATTGCCTGGTATTTCGGGGCTGGACTGACCATGTCGGCGGGATCAGACTGATATACTACAGGAAAGTTTTCCTCTGTGAAAAGCACAATTGGGCAGAAAGAAGCTACTACCAGGTGGCAACCGGGCCATAGAACAAGATATTGATGCTGCTGTTCGTTCCTGGCAGACTGCTTCTCATTCTGTTTTGCATATGTAAATATGACCCTGGGTATAGTCTCCCTAAGGGTGATGGGGGAAACCAGACGTGGACTCCTTGCCCAATGTGCTTAGAGGGATATGGCTGCACCTCACTGACGAGGCCCAAAGGAGTCCGAAACGATCGTCTGGGGTTGTCATGTTCCTTGTTCAGAGGAGAATTGCCTGGTATTTCGGGGCTGGACTGACCATGTCGGCGGGATCTAACTGATATACTACAGGAAAGTTTTCCTCTGTGAAAAGCACAATTGGGCAGAAAGAAGCTACTACCAGGTGGCAACCGGGCCATAGAACAAGCTATTGATGCTGCTGTTCGTTCCTGACAGACTGCTTCTCATTCTGTTTTGCATATGTAAATATGACCCTGGGGATAGTCTCCCTAAGGGTGATGGGGGAAACCAGACGTGGACTCCTTGCCCAATGTGCTTAGAGGGATATGGCTGCACCTCACTGACGAGGCCCAAAGGAGGCCGAAACGATTGTCTGGGGTTGTCATGTTCCTTGTTCAGAGGAGAATTGCCTGGTATTTCGGGGCTGGACTGACCATGTCGGCGGGATCAGACTGATATACTACAGGAAAGTTTTCCTCTGTGAAAAGCACAATTGGGCAGAAAGAAGCTACTACCAGGTGGCAACCGGGCCATAGAACAAGCTATTGATGCTGCTGTTCGTTCCTGGCAGACTGCTTCTCATTCTCTTTTGCATATGTAAATATGACCCTGGGGATAGTCTCCCTAAGGGTGATGGGGGAAACCAGACGTGGACTCCTTGCCCAATGTGCTTAGAGGGATATGGCTGCACCTCACTGACGAGGCCCAAAGGAGGCCGAAACGATCGTCTGGGGTTGTCATGTTCCTTGTTCAGAGGAGAATTGCCTGGTATTTCGGGGCTGGACTGACCATGTCGGTGGGATCAGACTGATATACTACAGGAAAGTTTTCCTCTGTGAAAAGCACAATTGGGCAGAAAGAAGCTACTACCAGGTGGCAACCGGGCCATAGAACAAGCTATTGATGCTGCTGTTCGTTCCTGGCAGACTGCTTCTCATTCTGTTTTGCATAAGTTACAATTAAACCTAACACTACACTATCAATATATTAATTAAATAAAATACCTACAATAATCTACAATTAAACCTAACACTACACTATCAATAAATTAATTACATACAAATACCTACAAATAAATACAATTAAATAAACTAACTAATGTACAAAAAATAAAAAAAGCTAAGTTAAAAAAAAATAAAAAAATATTTTACAAACATTAGAAAAATATTACAACAATTTTAAGCTAGTTACACCTACTCTAAGCCCCCTAATAAAATAACAAAGCCCCCCAAAATAAAAAAATGCCCTACCCTATTCTAAAATACAAATAGAAAAGCTCTTTTACCTTACCAGCCCTTAAAAGGGCCTTTTGCGGGGCATGCCCCAAAGAATTCTGCCCTTTTGCCTGTAAAAAAAACCATACAATACCCCCCAACATTACAACCCACCACCCACATACCCCTAATCTAACCCAAACCCCCCTTAAATAAAGCTAACACTAAGCCCCTGAAGATCTTCCTACCTTATCTTCACCACGCCGGGTATCACCGATCTGTCCACAAGAAACTCCGAAGTCTTCATCCAAGCCCAAGCTGGGGCTGAAGAGGTCCATCATCGGGCTGAAGTCTTGATCCAAGCGCGGGCTGAAGAGGTCCATCATCGGGCTGAAGTCTTGATCCAAGCGCGGGCTGAAGAGGTCCATCATCGGGCTGAAGTCTTGATCCAAGCGCGGGCTGAAGAGGTCCATCATCGGGCTGAAGTCTTGATCCAAGCGCGGGCTGAAGAGATCCATCATCCGGCTGAAGTCTTCTATCAAGCGGCATCTTCAATCTTCTTTCTTCCGGATCCATCTTCATCCCGCTGATGCGGAACATCCATCCTGGCCGACGACTTCCCGACGAATGATGGTTCCTTTAAGGGACGTCATCCAAGATTCTATCAGCCAATCGGAATTAAGGTAGGAAAATTCTGATTGGCTGATGGAATCAGCCAATCAGATTCAATTTCAATCCGATTGGCTCATCCAATCAGCCAATCGGATTGAACTTGAATCTGATTGGCTGATTCCATCAGCCAATCAGAATTTTCCTACCTTAATTCCGATTGGCTGATAGAATCCTATCAGCCAATCGGAATTCGAGAGACGCCATCTTGGATTACGTCCCTTAAAGGAACCGTCATTCGTCGGGAAGTCGTCGGCCAGGATGGATGTTCCGCATCGGCGGGATGAAGATGGATCCAGAAGAAAGAAGATTGAAGATGCCGCTTGATAGAAGACTTCAGCCGGATGATGGATCTCTTCAGCCCGCGCTTGGATCAAGACTTCAGCCCGATGATGGACCTCTTCAGCCCGCGCTTGGATCAAGACTTCAGCCCGATGATGGATCTCTTCAGCCCAACCTTGGGCTTGGATGAAGACTTCGGAGTTTCTTGTGGACAGATCAGCGATACCCAGCGTGGTGAAGATAAGGTAGGAAGATCTTCAGGGGCTTAGTGTTAGGTTTATTTAAGGGGGGTTTGGGTTAGATTAGGGGTATGTGGGTGGTGGGTTGTAATGTTGGGGGGGTATTGTATGTTTTTTTTTTACAGGCAAAAGAGCAGAATTCTTTGGGGCATGCCCCGCAAAAGGCCCTTTTAAGGGCTGGTAAGGTAAAAGAGCTTTTCTATTTGTATTTTAGAATAGGGTAGGGCATTTTTTTATTTAGGGGGGCTTTGTTATTTTATTAGGGGGCTTAGAGTAGGTGTAATTAGCTTAAAATTGTTGTAATATTTTTCTAATGTTTGTAAAAAAAATATATATTTTTTGTAACTTAGCTTTTTTATTTTTTGTACTTTAGTTAGTTTATTTAATTGTATTTATTTGTAGGTATTTGTATGTAATTAATTTATTGATAGTGTAGTGTTAGGTTTAATTGTAGATAGTTGTAGGTATTTTATTTAATTAATTTATTGATAGTGTAGTGTTAGGTTTAATTGTAACTTAGGTTAGGATTTATTTTACAGGTAATTTTGTAATTATTTTAACTAGGTAGCTATTAAATAGTTATTAACTATTTAATAGCTATATTACCTGGTTAAAATAAATACAAAGTTGCCTGTAAAATAAATATTAATCCTAAAATAGCTACAATATAATTTATATTGTAGCTATATTAGGGTTTATTTTACAGGTAAGTATTTAGCTTTAAATAGGAATAATTTATTTAATAAGAAATAATTTATTTCGTTAGATAAAAATTATATTTAACTTAGGGGGGTGTTAGTGTTAGGGTTAGACTTAGCCTTAGGGGTTAATAAATTTATTAGAGTAGCGGCGAGGTCCGGTCGGCAGATTAGGGGTTAATACTTGAAGTTAGGTGTCGGTGATGTTAGGGAGGGCAGATTAGGGGTTAATACTATTTATTATAGGGTTATTGAGGCGGGAGTGAGGCGATTAGGGGTTAATAACTTTATTATAGTAGCGGTGAGGTCCGGTCCGCAGATTAGGGGTTAATAATTGTAGCTAGGTGGCGGCGACGTTGGGGGCGGCAGATTAGGGGTTAATAAATATAATATAGGGGTCGGCGGTGTTAGGGGCAGCAGATTAGGGGTACATAGGGATAACGTAGGTGGCGGCGGTGTGCGGTCGGCAGATTAGGGGTTAAAAAATTTTATTAGAGTGGCAGCGATGTGGGGGGCCTCGGTTTAGGGGTACATAGGTAGTTTATGGGTGTTAGTGTACTTTAGAGCACAGTAGTTAAGAGCTTTATGAACCGACGTTAGCCCAGAAAGCTCTTAACTCCTGGCTTTCTTCTGCGGCTGGAGTTTTTTCGTTAGATTTCTAACGCTCACTTCAGCCAAGAGTCTAAATACTGGCATTAGAAAGATCCCATTGAAAAGATAGGATACGCAAATGGCGTAGGGAGATCTGCGGTATGGAAAAGTCGGGAAGTGAGCGTTAGACCCTTACCTACACGACTCTAAATACCAGTGGTAGCCCAAAACCAGCGTTAGGAGTCCCTAACGCTGGTTTTGACGGCTAACGCAGAACTCTAAATCTAGCCGTTAGTTAATAAAAGCCTGATCCTTGAAAGGTATTATTACCTCAAACTAGGTCAATTGTCATTTTATCATGATTTACAATTCCTTTGGGAATCCTTCTTATATGGTGATGCTCGTACATAAAAAGACAGAATACAAGATTATACATTTTATCACACAAAAGGTTACTTATAAATACCTTATTCTACTGACAGACCAGATATTAGCAAAGCAATATGTTACAAAATTGTTTTTTATTTCCTTTTATGATTTTACTGTTATTTTTAGTTTTTATTTGTTTATCTTGTTTAACTGAATACTGTTGTTATCAAGCCATGGAAAAATGTAATTTATGACTCAAGTAACAGGCCACCAAGGATGTAATTTTCCAACAACCTTCTTTCAATTTAGGTTGGTTATATCCTTTTAATATTTCTTCTCTTTATCAATCTTCATGGATATACCAAGGACAAAGCATTTATGTGAAGATATAAACCGCCATAGGGTGTTTGGAATTCATTATTATTTTTGAGAAGACTTGGTTTAAATTGCCTGATATGTAATGATCTCCCCAGGTCTTGTGTCATGTTTTTATCTGTTTTAATCCTGTATGAAAAATATTTCTAATAAAAAAATAATATAAAAAAAATAAATACCTCAGACTCATTTTCATATCTATCCAAATTTGCAAACCTATTGTGAGTGGTTATTTCTTTCCTAAAATGTTGATTCGTAGTGCGAATAGGATATCTGGGTTGTTCCCATGTGTAATCCCTAGAATTATGTTCTCTTTTTGTTGTTTGTCAGAGTAATAATTGGGTTTTGACCAATTCTTGTTTTTGTGACCATTACAGTAATTTCTTTCCCTCCTCTCCATGTAATCCACACAATCTCTAATGTATTTTCTCCTTGTTGTATCTTTAATATCTGATTTAACTTTTTCTAAACTATCCTCAATTCTCTTCGAAAACCCCTCATACCCTTCATTTTCTAAATGTGGAATGATTTTAGATTCTAAACAGTTAATGTCTTCATTAACTTCCTCCAATGCTCTCTTTCTTTCACTAATAATTAAATTCAAAAGTCTTTTAGTGTAATCCTCTAAAATGTGATTCCATTTGGTCAGGAAGACAAGATTCTCCTGTCCAAAGGATGGACTTTTAAAAACCCTTAAACCCTTTGGTGTGATTTGATCCTTCAAATACTTTTTAAGTGTGACAATTTCTAAATGATACTTGGTCTCTTTGCTCATACATTTTTAAACCTCTTTTATTAAATTTTCTAAAGAAGCATTATTACATTTGGTGGTATCTGTGTCAGAAAAATCCTCTACTATTGAGGTAGTGGTTCTCCTGTTGTGAAACAGGGACATGTTACCAAAAAGTATATAATATACTTATATACAATAAATCACAATATAACAAATAAGTAACAATAAATGTGATCTTGGTGAAAAAAAAGGTATCCAAGATGTTTTCATCCAATGTAGATGTATTAATATAAAGAAATGTTTCCAGGTGTTCCTCAAATAGAAGAAGGACATAACATAGCGTAATATTGTAAATACAATGCTGTGATATGTAGTTGTGAAGATTCACTACTCATGTTTAACAGAGCTAAGATCAGTTCTATTGTATGCGCACACCCTCTTTTATACTGGTGGGTTTATTGATGATATGATGATACAATAAAACATTAAAATTGCAGCGTGAAAATCCCCCAAACATAAAGGAGGCCTTTGGTAGACCTCTTTAGACTAAAGATAGACAACCTTAAGGGGGTATCAAACTATGGTTATATGAATATGAATTAGAATAAATGTTGAAAAGATGGTATAATAAAACTTAAGTAAGAACCACCTTATGTTAATAAAATGAGTTACATCAAAGAAATGGCTATTTACTAAAATCTGAGCTATGCAATATAACAGAAAGCTAAAAAAAAACAAAAAACTAGGAGATCTAGGGGACAAATATGTAACTCTGTCTAATAAAAATAAGAAATAAATATAGCAACCAGGCCATACGGAAAATAAGCTAAAAAATGTGAAGGCCTAAATATGTAACTGAGGTACAGCTTATATCTTATAACTATATGGTATAAATTGTTTAGTAGATCTCATTCTTTTTTAGTAGCATCTACCCTAAAACTTCAATATAAGTATCTGGTAATTTAATTAGTATGAGATGTCTGCTTTATAAGTTACAGTCTATGGGGCCGATTTAACAAGGGCCGAAGGGCCCTTGATGCCCCTGTTGGCTCACCGGAAACAGCAGTTATGAAGCAGCGGTCTTAAGACCGCTGCTCCTTAACTGGTCCGCTGCTTCTGAGGCTGCGGACATAAATCCGCCCTATCCTACACAATTGAGTTGATTGACACCCCCTGCTAGCAGCCAATTGATTGTGATTCTGCAGGGGGCGGCATTGCACAAGCATTGCACCAGAACTGCTTGTGCAATATTAAACGCAGACAGTGTATGCTGTCGGCATTCAGAGATGTCTGGCGGACATGATACGCTACAAAGACTTCTCCCGGCTGGATGAGGATGGTTGTCCGGTCTTCAATAACTGTAAGTGGATCTTCGGGGGTTAGTGTTAGGTTTTTTTAAGGGTTTATTGGGTGGGTTTTATTTTTAGCTTAGGGTTTGGGCAATGTTAAAGAACTAGGTCAATGCCCATCCAAATGCCCTTTTCAGGGCAATGGGGAGCTTAGGTTTTTTAGGTAGGTTTTTATTTGGTTTTACTGTTGGGGGGTTGTTTGTATTTTTTTTTAACAGGTAAAAGAGCTGATTTCTTTGGGGCAATGCCCCGCAAAAGGCCCTTTTTGAAGGCTATTGGCAGTTTAGTTTAGGCTAGTGGTTTTATTATTTTGGGAGGGCTTTTTTATTTTGATAGGGCTATTAGATTAGGAGTAATTCGTTTTTATTTTTGATAATATCTTTTTTTATTTTGTGTAATTTAGTGTTTATTATTTTATGTAATTTAGATAAATGTATTTTTTTAATTTAATTTATTAGATTTTAGTGTAGTGTTAGGTGTTAGTGTAACTCAGTTTAGGTTTTATTTTACAGGTAAATTTGAATTTATTTTAACTAGGTAGTTAGTAAATAGTTAATAACTATTTAATAACTATTCTACCTAGTTAAAATAAATACAAACTTACCTGTGAAATAAAAATAAAACAAAAGCTAGATACAATATAACTATTAGTTATATTGTAGCTAGCTTAGGTTTTATTTTACGGGTAAGTATTTATTTAGTTTAAAATAGGAATAATTTAGGTATTAATTGTAATTTTTATTTGGAATTATTTTAAATTAGGTTAAAGTTAGAGGGTACAAAACACAGGAATGGACTGCACTCACACACTGGACTGGACTGGACACACATCCTAAGCCACAGCAAACTCCACAGCCCTGAACACTGACAGACAGCTGCAAAGTTCCCAGCAACCCAGGCAGTTAACCCCAGAGCAGCCTGGGTGACAAGCCCGCAGGGAAGCATTACAAACATTATCAACACAACACACAGAAAACCTGGCACTCGCCACCAGATTCACAGTAATGTTTAAAAGCAAAACTGGGGGAAGTCAGTTACATTTGGCGCCAAAGGATCAAGCCCAGGACCACGACAAGGTCTCCCCCTTCCTGGGACCCTTAACCAGCCCCCACACAATGCATGCTTCCAAACAAACCAACTTGGAACCTCCCAGGGTGTGACACAGGCTTTTGTAACCTCCCCTATGTAAATACAAAACACAGGAATGGACTGCACTCACAGACTGGACTGGGTACACATCCTAAGCCACAGCAAACTCCACAGCCCTGAACACTGACAGACAGCTGCAAATTTCCCAGAAACCCAGGCAGTTAACCCCAGAGCAGCCTGGGTGACAAGCTCGCAGGGAAGCATTACAAACATTATCAACACAACACACAGAAAACCTGGCACTCGCCACCAGATTCACAGTAATGTTTAAAAGCAAAACTGGGGGAAGTCAGTTACATTTGGCACCAAATGATCAAGCCCAGGACCACGACAAGGTCTCCCCCTTCCTGGGACCCTAAACCAATACCCTCACAATGCATGCTTCCAAACAAACCAACTGGGAACCTCCCAGGGTGTGACACAGGCTTTTTTTTAGTGGGGGTTAGGGTTATGTTAGGGTTAGGGTTAGACTTAGGGTTAGCGGTTAATAACTTTAGTATAGTGGCGGCGACATTGGGGGCAGCAAATTAGGGGTTCATAACAGTAATGTAGGTTGCGGCGATGTTAGGGACAGCAGATTAGGGGTTAATAAGTGTATGTAGGTGGCAGCGATGTTAGGGGCGGCAGATTAGGGGTTAATAATATTTAACTAGTGTTTGCGATGCGGGAGTGTGGCGGTTTAGGGGTTAATATGTTTATTATAGTGGTGGCGATGTCTGGAGCGGCAGATTAGGGGTTAATCATTTTATTATAGTGTATGCGATGCGAGAGGGCTTCGGTTTAGGGATTCATAGGTAGTTTATGGGTGTTAGTGTACTTTGTAACACTTTAGTTATGAGTTTTATGCTACAGCTTTGTAGCAGAAAACCTATAACTACTGACTTTCAGGTGGCGGTACAGATCTTGTAGTTATAGGCTGTACCGCTCACTTTTTGGCCGGACAAGCAAACTCGTAATACCGGCGCTGTGGAAGTCCCATTGAAAAAGGACTTTTTGAAAGGTGCGGTAGTTACGTTGCATGACGGCTAAAAAAGTGTACGGTACAGCTGTACCTACAAGACTCGTAATAGCAGCAGTAGTGAAAAAGCAGTGTTATGAAGCTTTTTCACTCATAACGCAAAACTCGTAATCTAGCCGTTAGTATATTGTTGCACGTTAACACAAAATAATATTTTTTTAAAAATGCCTTTCACCCTTTAAGATTACCATAGCATAGACACAATAGTGAATAACTCCTTGATTATCAGACATAACATCCTCATATAAAGAATCTTATAAATAAAGCAAGGGAGAAAACAAAATAAGTACATACAGGTAGCAGGAATAATGAAAGGTTAGACGTAAACTCCAAAACACCATATATTATATATAAAGTCTTTCTGGTTAGTTAAATTAAATCAGCCTTATGTCCTTTCAGCAATATTTGTCCCATTCAGCCTGGTAAATATTAGGGGAACAGAATATCCAGCGAGTTTGTCCTAACCTACCTTTCCTATTCGAAACATAGGAAGATGCCCAGCTCCAAAAACTGATTGATCTTTGTAATTCTGAGAATCTTACTAACATGGTCAGTAGGTCTGCACTGTAGTCAATAGCAAATGACTCATCAGTAGTGATGTCGCAAACCTAAAAATTTCGGTTCGCGGGCGGCGGACTCGAACTTCCGCGACTGTTCGCGAACCGGGCGAACCGCCATAGACTTCAATAGGCAGGCGAACTTTAAAACCAACAGGGACTCTTTCTGGCCACAATAGTGATGGAAAAGTTGTTTCAAGGGGACTAACACCTGGACTGTGGCATGCCGGAGGGGGATCCATGGCAAAACTCCCATGGAAAATTACATAGTTGATGCAGAGTCTGGTTTTAAGCCATAAAGGGCATAAATCACCTAACATTCCTAAATTGTTTGGAATAACGTGCTTTAAAACATCAGGTATGATGTTGTATCGATCATGTAGTGTAAGGGTTACGCCCGCTTCACAGTGACAGAGCAAACTCCCCATTTAAAGGTACAGTCTACACCAGAATTTTTATTGTTTTAAAAGATAGATAATCCCTTTATTACCCATTTCCCAGTTTTGCATAACTAACACATTTATAATAATATACTTTTAACCTCTGTGATTATCTTGTATCTAAGCCTCTGCAAACTGCCCCTTTTTTCAGTTCTTTTGACAGACTTGCAGTCTAGCCAATCAGTGCCTGCTCCCAGATAACTTCTCGTGCACGAGCACAGTGTTATCTATATGAAATACGTGAACTAACACCCTCTAGTGGTGAAAAACTGTTAAAATGCAATCTGAAAGAGGTGGGCTTCAAGGTCTAAGAAATTAGCATATGAACCTCCTAGGTTAAGCTTTCAACTAAGAATACCAAGAGAACAAAGCAAAATTGGTGATAAAAGTAAATTGGAAAATTGTTTAAAATTACATGCTCTATCTGAATCATGAAAGTTTCTTTTGGCCTAGACTGTCCCTTTAACACACCGCAAACAACCGCAAACAGACAATTTGCACAACCGCAAACTCCCCATTTGCACAAGGTTGGATACCAAGCTAGCCATGTCCCGTTCCTTGTCCTCACTGATGTCATTGAAGGTCTCTTCCTCCACCCAGCCACGTACAACACCAAGGGTCCCCGAAAGGTGACAACAAGCCCCCTGGGACGCCTGCTGTGTTTGGTCTTCCACCTCCTCAAAGCCACCTTCCTCCTCTGACTCCTCTTCTTCAGACTCCTCTCTCTGCGTTGCCTCTCTCTGCGTTATTATAAGGTGTGTTAAGTAGTACTATTCCTATCAGTTTAATCCCTGTGGTGTCCCCTATCAGGGGAAGTGTATATGGCATGGATTTTTGGAACCGGGAGATGGAAAAAGATGCTTGGTCGGTCCGGCCACGAGATAGATAGATTTGATAGATAGATAGATAGATAGATAGATTAGATGGATAGATCAATAGATACATTTGATAGATTCGATAGATAGATAGATAGATTTGATAGATAAATAGATAGATTTGATAGATAGATAGATAATTTCCCAGACATAGAATTACAAGACGTGCGGTCTGGGACCCATGGTAAGGTTCCCAGAGGCAGTTGCGGCGCCAGGGGACGTGTATATGGCATGGATTTTAGGAACCAGACGGGAGATGGAAAAAGATGCTTGGTCGGTCCTCCTACTTCAAATTTGGGGCACTGCGCATGCAATCTACTGTGCCACCAGATATGAGTGGTGTGTTAAGTAGTACTATTCCTATCACTTTAATCCCTGTTACGTGCCTTTTTTTTTGTTTTGTTTTTTGAAGCCACAGTGCAGCACCAGAGGCCTGAAAAATTTGGCATGTACACATGCCTGAAAAATTAGGTATTGTTGCAGCCGCTGCTGTAGCAGCAGCTAGAAAAATTGATGTTTGTTTCCCTGGCAGAAAGTGCCCTAAAACATTGCGGCTTGAACACTAGTTGGTGGCGGATAAGTCACGCAAGTCATCCGGCATTCGAAGATAACATACAGCAGCTTGTGGACCATTTATAGCCCAAGGCAGATCATCTCATTAGGCCTTTTTTACTCGAATGTATCGCCCAATGTCAGTCCCTTCGGGATCCATCCCTCATTCATCTTAATAAAGGTGAGGTAATCTAGACTTTTTTGACCTAGCCGACTTCTCTTCTCAGTGACAATACTTCCTGCAGCACTGAAGGTCCTTTCTGACAGGACACTTGAAGCGGGCAGGCCAGAAGTTCTATAGCAAATTGTGATAGCTCAGGCCACAGGTCAAGCCTGCACACCCAGTAGTCAAGGGGTTCATCGCTCCTCAGAGTGTCGAGATCTGCAGTTAAGGCGAGATAGTCTGCTACCTGTCGGTCGAGTCGTTCTCTGAGGGTGGACCCCGAAGGGCCGTGGCGATGCATAGGAGTTAAAAAGCTCTGCATGTCCTCCATCAACAACACGTCTGTTAAGCGTCCTGTCCTTGCCGGCGTGGTCGTGGGAGGAGGAGGATTACTTTCACCTCTTCCCCTGTTAGATGATTCCCGTTGTGCTGTGACATCACCCATATACGCTGTGTAAAGCATACTTTTTAATTTATTTTGGAACTGCTGCATCCTTTCCGACTTGCGGGAATTTGGTAACATTTCAGGCACTTTATGCTTATACCGGGGGTCTAGTAGCGTGGACACCCAGTACAGGTCGTTTTCCTTCAGTTTTTTTATATGAGGGTCACTCAACAGGCACGACAGCATGAAAGACCCCATTTGCACAAGTTTGGATGCCGAGCTACTCATGTCCCATTCCTCGTCCTCAGTGATCTCACTGAAGGTATGTTCTTCCCCCCAGCCACGTACAACACCACGGGTACCAGATAGGTGACAACGAGCACCCTGGGGATGCCTGTTGTGGTTGGTCTTCCTCCTCCTCCTCCTCAAAGCCACATTCCTCCTCTGACTCCTCTTCCTCACAATCCTCTTCCAGCGTTGCCGCTGGTCCAGCAAGTGATGCTGATAAGGCTGTTTCTGGTGGTGATGGTGACCACAACTCTTCCTCTTCACGCTCATCTACAGCCTGATCCAGCACTCTTCGCAGGGCATGCTCCAGGAAGAAAACAAATGGTATGATGTCGCTGATGGTGCCTTCGGTGCGACTGACGCATGAGCCTACAGGCATTGCGCATGAGCGTCCAGTAACTTGGCAAAAAAATCCCCAGCTCCGCAGAGGCTGTCCTAGCACCCCGGTCATACAAATACTCATTAACGGCTTTTTCTTGTTGGAGCAGGCGGTCGAACATTAGGAGTGTTGGATTCCAACGTGTCGGGCTGTCGCAAATCAAGCGCCTCACTGGCATGTTGTTTCGCCGCTGGATATCTGCAAAATTCGCCATGGCCGTGTAGGAACGCCTGAAATGGCCACACACCTTCCTGGCCTGCTTCAGGACGTCCTGTAAGCCTGGGTACTTATGCACAAAGCGTTGTACAATCAGATTACACACATGTGCCATGCACAGCACATGTGTCAACTTGCCCAATTTCAATGCCGCCAACAAATTACTTCCGTTGTCAGAAACCACTTTGCCGATCTCCAGTTGGTGTGGAGTCAGCCACTGATCCACCTGTGCGTTCAGGGCGGACAGGAGTGCTGTTCCGGTGTGACTCTCTGCTTTCAGGCAAGTCAACCCCAAGATGGCGTGACACTGCCGTATCCCGGATGTGGAATAGTACCTGCGGAGCTGGGGGAGTGCCGTTGATGTGGAGCAAGATGCAGCAGCAGAAGAGGACTCAGCCGAGGAAGAGGTTATGGAAGAGGATGGAGTAGGAGGAGTAGAGGAGGTAGCAGCAGGCCTGCCTGCAAGTCGTGGCGGTGTCACCAACTCCTCTGCAGAGCCACGCATTCCATGCTTGTCAGCCGTCAGCAGGTTTACCCAATGCGCAGTGTAGGTGATATACCTGCCCTGACCATGCTTTGCAGACCAGCTATCAGTGGTCAGATGGACCCTTGCCCCAACACTGTGTGCCAGACATGCCATTACTTCCTTTCGCACAATCGAGTACAGGTTGGGGATTGCCTTTTGTGCAAAGAAATTTCGGCCGGGTACCTTCCACTGCGGTGTCCCAATAGATACAAATTTTTTGAACGCCTCAGACTCCACCAGCTTGTATGGTAAAAGCTGGCAGGCTAAGAGTTCAGACAAGCCAGCTGTAAGACGCTGGGCAAGGAGGTGACTTTGGGACATTGGCTTCTTACGCTCAAACATGTCCTTGACAGACACCTGACTGTGGGCAGATGAGCAGCAACTGCTACGGAAGAGAGACGGAGTGGCGGATGGTTGAGAGGGGGCAAGGAGTACAGCAGTGGTTGACTTGGCTGAAGATGCTGGACCAGGAGGAGGATGGCGGCTTTGAGTTTGTGTGCTGCTTCTACTCATGTGTTCATCCCATCGGCGTTTGTGATGTGAGATCATGTGCCTTCGCAAAGTAGTTGTACCTAGGTGGGTGTTGGACTTCCCACGACTCAGATTCTTTTGCACAGGTTGCAAATGGCATCACTGTTGTCAGAGGCAGACACACAAAAAAAAATGCCACACTGCTGAGCTCTGCGATGACGGCATTCTGGTGGTGGCAACAGCATGCGTTGATTGGCGTGCTGTCTGGCTGACCCCGGGTGCCGATGCATGCTGTCTGACTGTGCCACTAGCTCCTTGCGACAACCTCCCCCTGCTTCCAACTCGTCTCCTCCTCTCTGTCTCCCCATCTGAACTTTCCCCCTCTTCTTCTTCTCTTCTAGCGGGCACCCACGTGACATCCACGGACGCATCATCATCAACCGCTTCACTTGTATCTGACAAATCAACAAAGGAAGCAGCAGCGGGTACAACATCATCATCATCAGCACACCGTAGGTCCATGTCTGTAATGCTGCCTGACTGAGACATATCACTGTTATCTACATCCTCTGTCAATGATGGTTGCGCATCACTCATTTCTTCCAACTGATGTGTCAATAACTCCTCTGACAGATCAAGTGAAGCGGCTGTGGTGCTAGTGTTGGTGGTGGCAGCAGGCGGGGGAGTGGCACTGGTCACTTGAGAGGTGCCCGAAGCTAAGCTGGAGGTGGATGGTGCGTCAAGGTTCCGATCGGAAGCTGTAGAAGATTGGGTGTCCTGTGTTAGCCAGTCAACTAGGTCCTCCTCAGAACTTTTCGCGTTCATGGTACGTGGCCTCTGAACACTGGGCATTATTGTAGGGTCAAAGGGAATAACAGCACCACGACCACGACGGCACCTGCGGGTGGCCTGCCTCTGCCTGTCATTTTTTTTTTTTTAAATGTACACTTACACTACTATTAAACAAAATATGAGTGGTGCCACTGGGCAAGTGGGCACAGTATACGCTGTGAGCCTGACACAAAAAAGCAGACTGATGTTTCACAATCCAAAAAGTTTATTTTATTTAAATGTACACTTACACTACTATTAAACAAGATATGAGTGGTGGCACTGGGCAAGTGGGCACAGTATACGCTGTGAGCCTGACACAAAAAAGCAGACTGATGTTTCACAGTCAAAAAAGTTTATTTTTTAAATATTTACACTACTGTTACAACAAATCACTGAGGGGTGGCACTAGTTGGCAAGTGGACCTGGCACACACACTGGCAGGCATCTACAATTAGATTACACTAGCAGACTGATGTTTCACAGTCAAAAAAGTTTTTATTTTAAATATTTACACTACTGTTATAACAAATATGATTGGTGGCACTAGTTGGCAAGTGGGCCTGGCACACACGCTGGCAGGCAGGCAACTGCAATTAGATTACACTAGCAGACTGATGTTTCACAGTCAAAAAAGTTTTTTTTTTAAATATTTGCACTACTGTTACAACAAATGACTCTGAGGGGTGGCACTAGTTGGCAAATGGGCCTGGCACACACGCTGGCAGGCATCTACAATTAGATTACACTAGCAGACTGATGTTTCACAGTCAAAAAAGTTTTTATTTTAAATATTTACACTACTGTTATAACAAATATGATTGGTGGCACTAGTTGGCAAGTGGGCCTGGCACACACGCTGGCAGGCAGGCAACTGCAATTAGATTACACTAGCAGACTGATGTTTCACAGTCAAAAAAGTTTTTATTTTAAATATTTACACTACTGTTATAACAAATATGATTGGTGGCACTAGTTGGCAAGTGGGCCTGGCACACACGCTGGCAGGCAGGCAACTGCAATTAGATTACACTAGCAGACTGATGTTTCACAGTCAAAAAAGTTTTTGTTTTAAATATTTACACTACTGTTATAACAAATATGATTGGTGGCACTAGTTGGCAAGTGGGCCTGGCACACACGCTGGCAGGCAGGCAACTGCAATTAGATTACACTAGCAGACTGATGTTTCACAGTCAAAAAAGTTTTTTTTTTAAATATTTACACAACAAATATGATTGGTGGCACTAACTTGGCAAGTGGGCCTGGCACACACGCTGGCAGGCAGGATACTGCAATTAGATTACACTAGCAGACTGATGTTTCACAGTCAAAAAAGTTTTTGTTTTGAATATTTAGAATACTGTTATAACAAATATGATTGGTGGCACTAGTTGGCAAGTGGGCCTGGCACACACGCTGGCAGGCAGGCAACTGCAATTAGATTACACTAGCAGACTGATGTTTCACAGTCAAAAAGTTTTTTTTTTTAATATTTACACTACTTTTATAACAAATATGATTGGTGGCACTAGTTGGCAAGTGGGCCTGGCACACACGCTGGCAGGCAGGCAGGCAACTGCAATTAGATTACACTAGCAGACTGATGTTTCACAGTCAAAAAAGTTTTTGTTTTAAATATTTACAATACTGTTATAACAAATATGATTGGTGGCACTAGTTGGCAAGTGGGCCTGGCACACACGCTGGCAGGCAGGCAACTGCAATTAGATTACACTAGAAGACTGATGTTTCACAGTCAAAAAAGTTTTTTTTTTAAATATTTACACTACTGTTACAACAAATTTGAGTGGTGCCACTAACTTGGCAAGTGGGCCTGGCACACACGCTGGCAGGCAGGCAACTGCAATTAGATTACACTAGCAGACTGATGTTTCACAGTCAAAAAAGTTTTTTTTTTAAATATTTACACTACTGTTACAACAAATATGAGTGGTGCCACTAACTTGGCAAGTGGGCCTGGCACACACGCTGGCAGGCAGGCAGGCAACTGCAATTAGATTACACTAGCAGACTGATGTTTCACAGTCAAAAAAGTTTTTTTAAAAAATATTTACACTACTGTTACAACAAATATGAGTGGTGGCACTAACTTGGCAAGTGGGCCTAGCACACACGCTGGCAGGCAGGCAACTGCAATTAGATTACACTAGCAAACTGATGTTTCACAGTCAAAAAAGTTTTTTTTTTAAAATATTTACACTACTGTTACAACAAATGACTCTGAATGGTGGCACTAGTTGGCAAATGGGCCTGGCACACACGCTGGCAGGCAGGTAACTGCAATTAGATTACACTAGCAGACTGATGTTTCACAGTCAAAATTACACAGGCAAAAAAAAAAAGATGTTCTAGCCCTAAAAAGGGCTTTTTGAGGTGCTGTCCTTACAGCAGAGATCAGATGAGTCCTTCAGGACTGTAGTGGACACTGAATACACTAGCCTAGCTATGAATTTCCCTATAAAATCAGCAGCAGCTACACTGTCCCTCCTCTCACTAAGAATGCAGCTTCCAAATGAATCTAAAATGGCTGCTGTCCAGGAGCTGGGAGGGTCTGGGAGGGAGGGTCTGCTGCTGATTGGCTGAAATGTGTCTGTAGACTGTGAGATACAGGGTCAAAGTTTACTCAATGATGACGAATAGGAGGCGGATCGAACATTGCATATGTTCGCCCGCCGCGGGGAACACGAACAAGCTATGTTCGCCGGGAACTATTCGCCGGCGAACTATTCGCGACATCACTACTCATCAGCACTAAAGCAGTGGTCAATCAGTAAGTGGAGCTTCTTAAAATGATCCTCTAGTAAGACAAGAATTGTGACTTCAGTTTCTTTCAGAATCAATTCCATTATCTCAGATCAGGTTGTTCTATTGCTTAATGTTCATTATTGCAGTCACCATAGACCTGCTCTACCTGGATGAGGGGAGTTTGTTGTAGGCCCATGCCTTAATCCCAAACGGACCAGTCCAGAGCTCCAAATAAAACCTTGATATTGGTATTAAACAACGCAGCACATTCTCTTTTATATATAAGGCGACAATATAAGTGTAGATGGTGTTATTATTTTCAGATAATTGGCGGCGTATCTGTATTATGTTTGGAGCTGATAGTTTTTGCATCACAACATGAACACTGCCCAGACGCGATCCCCGCATGTGTGTATTTTGTTCATGGTAACAAAAAAGGTGCTTTCTGAAAAGAAGGGAAAAAGGAGATATATTTAGATTGTCCTTGTCCACTGATGAATCCTCACAAGAGAAGAAGAGGCAGAGATAAGTGTATACATATGATTGTGATTGATTTAAGGAGGAAAATAACTATGAAAGTTAGGCCCACATTTGCACATAAGGGGTCCGCAGTCCATATCATATCTTATTTTCCTCAAATGCTTTGCATAGTACTAATAATATATAGTGCAACAGATGGTAGTGCATTTTGTAACCAATTTACCATTTGCTCTTGGACCCTCTTGTTAAAACGTAGCTCCTTTCTCTTAGAGCATACATAGGTATGCTTAGGAATGTGCAGGTATGTAGTGCGTGCGCAATTATGTATTCCCCCATAGAAGTCAATGGAGCAAAAAAAGTGTGTGTGTGGGGGAAACCTACTCGCGTAAACCCAATCGCATATTCTTAAAGTGAATGTCAATTTTGATGCTTAAGTTTTTAAAAATTCGATTAAAAACAGGGGCACTTTAATTCATCAAAATTTACATTTCACTCCTTTTGTGAAAAAAAACCTTACCTTTTAATCTTCACAGCAGCTCCATCTTCCTCCGGTTGTCGCAAGCCATTTCTGACGTCAGAAATGATGGATAGGTCATCCTGCAATCACAGCTTCCCCCCCGGGGGAATCAGTGTCTGATTCAATGCCGTGATTGGAGGAAACCGGATTCCTCATTTTAGACCCAGGAAGAGGCTTTGCGACGGGTGGAGGAAGCTGGAGCTGCTGTCAAGTTTAAAAGGTAAGTTTTTTTTCACAACATGAGTGAAATGTAAATTTTGATGAATTAAAGTGCCCCTGTTTTTAATCGAATTTTTAAAAACAGGGCATCAAAATTGACATTCACTTTAAGTGCGCTAACCCGACATGAAATTATTACCGTTTCACATTCCAATGTTCTTCACATAGAAGAATATGTTCTATTTATTAATAAATACATATATCTACATATATATGATGGTATTTTGGTACAATATATATCTATACCTATATACACTGTATATACATAATTATATATATGTATAAATATATACAGAAATATATATAGGAACATGTATTTATAAATACTTAGAACATATTCTGCTACGTGAAGAACATTGGAATGTGAAATATTTACAGTTAATACATAGCTAAAACCATTAAATATGAATATTGCATAAATAGGTTTTTTCATGTTTTCATCTACTTAACTGCAAAGGTCTCCAATGAACTTTTATATATGTCTATATATGTATACTTATGTATTTATGTGTTTATAAAAATAAATACATATATGCAAATATATATATTCATCTTTCTTGTCAGGATATCTGTGAGTGTTATTAAATAATATATATATATATATATATATATATATATTTATTTATATATATGTATATTTATCTATACATATATATATGATAAGACCAATAATTCATTCATTTGTGAAGCTGTGGGTAACTACAAGCCCCCCCTTTTTCTTGTAGTCAAGGATGCATTGCGAACCTTTGTCCCAATTCATCAAAGGATTTTCTTTCAAAGTAATCTTAGCATATAACATTTGTCCCAATAGTGAATGCAGTTCATTTCAAAGAGATTTTAATCACATGGCTCTGTTAAGTTTGAACGCCCATATATGGATTTCCTGATCTTTCTTACATGTAAGAAAGGTTGCCGGTAGTGACCCCATATGGAGATAACAGACATACTGTCTATGATGATCTTTTGAAGCTTAAGTGTATGCAGAGAAGAACCAGTTTAACAGGGCAAAAAGACTATTCACACTTTGGTACAAATTTGTACCTGATGAGTTTCAATACACATAGGCATCTGGACTATGTTACAGCTAACATATGGGAAGTTGAAATACAGCCTGGGAACAAAGAAAGTTAACTACAGACATATGGGAATGCTGTGAATCAATCTTCATATAAATTAATATTCCCTGTACCCAGATCATAATAAAAATAAATGTAAATAGATTTATCTGAAACTTATACTGTATTGGATAAATGTCCTATATTAAATGAATGGCTGTATTGACGAATTAAAAATGTTTTGCAAACCTTCAGGATAAAAAATAAATAAATATTGCTTTTCTTTGTTTTTCAGAACCTGGTCTGACCGGGAAATTCCAAATATGACTAATACATAATAAATAAGATGCCCTATGAATATTGGTTATAAACATAAATCAAGAAACTGAATATTAAAATGATATCCACAAGTATACAATATTTATAATAACTGGAAAAAATGACAATATGCATCTTCGAAAATATTATAAGTAGAATTGTATGGAAGTATACATCAGATAGGTATATTGTATAGATTTAAGGTTATGCATAGATTTGACATCTGAATGTATAGGAAGTTTATATATATGTGTGTATATATATATATATATATATATATATATATATATATATGTATATATATATATATATATATATATATTTGTAGAGATATTATAAGTGGAATATACTTATATTTAGTCTTGAAATACTCAGATTAAATGGTACCATATAATCCCATATATGTAGAACATATAACTTATTAATGCTGGAAATTATAGGCGTGTTTAATGAACATATTGAGATATATAAATTAAACTGTAGCAGTGTTAAAAATTAAAATGTTTTTAATGCCTATGTCGCCATCTGGTGGTTTATGCTGGAATTACAACCAAAGGGAATTGTAGTATAAAATAACCATATGCCTTCCCAGTAAACCAAGAGATGTTCAGTTTTGAAGGGCCTATCACAGAGACAGCACTGGAAGGGTGTATCCAAAATGTTCACCAATGATTACAAAAAAGAGGCAGCCTTATCAATTGATAAAAGCTCATGCAAGTGGAAAGAAGAGGGTCTTTGCTGCTAAATTTTGACTGATAACCTTGCTGCCTTTCGAACACAGTCTTTATAAGCAAAAACTGGGCCTAATTTTTCTTTTTCCATAATTGCAAAACCTCTTCATATGACAGTGAATTTTATTTACTAGATGAAGGTATTTGTATTTCATATCTCTAAGCCAGGCTTATTATTGTGAATCTCTTAGCATTTTCATATAAATTGGTTATTGCGGTTAAATCTCTGGTAATTATTAAGTTATTTGTAGCTATTGTGATATATTTTAAAACTTGTTGTATGGAGACAAAATAAGAGGTTATTTCAGCTTACATTAATTGGCTAAGTATAGACTTTGCTGGGATTCTCATGTGTGGTATTTATTGTAAGGTTAAATTTTAAAGATATATTTTTATGATCTGCTGTATAGAATATTGTAACGGAATAAGCATGCTGTCAGGGTTTTTTCCCTGTTGTGTTTGCCATGTGCTGCTGGCAGCCATTTTACTCACCTCTCTTCCTGACTATGATGCATTGTGGGGGATGCTGCTCAATTCCTGCACTTCCTTTTATGGCCAGACTGGTGTGCATCATCCATGTGAGACAGGATGCAGTCTCAGAATTGTGATGTCATCAGTTATTATTTAAAGGGCCTCTGTTCAGTATGCTTTGCCTTTGCGTTGTCTGAGACCTGTTTGTGAGAGTTCCTGTGTATTACCTGGCTGCCTGACGTCCTTCCTGGTTCCTGATCCCTGGCTTGTTCCTGACTCTGCTGTTTTCCTTGTTCCTGATTCCGGCTCGTCTGACTATTCGTTTTGGCTCCTGACTCGGCTCGTCTGACTACCAGCTCTGGTTTTGATTCCTGGCTTGTTATTTGACTTGTGGACTTTTTATTATTTTTTGCTATTAATAAAGGTGTGATTATTTTTGCACTTCTCGTCTCAGTCTGATTCCTGGCACCCTGACACATGCATAACTGATTCATAATCTAGTTTCTACATAAATATAATTCAATGTGTATAAAAAGCTAACTAATCTAAGAATTTAGGAATAAATATTAATTTCAATTGTTTCGTATATACATTTAAATTGGAGGTTATTTTAAAGATATCAATAAATAAATAATAATTGTATAACCTTGTATATACCTACATTATACATGTATATGTAAGTATGTCTATGTTAAAGCATTCTGCCTGCCTTTTATTTTCCAACTCCTAAGACCTCATATCTTTGAGCCCTTATACCTTTTTTGTGCAATATTTTTTTCATATTATTTTTATTAGATGGTCTCATGAGTTTAACTGTACTCCTGTAATGTATTTTTGATATATTTTGTTAAACGTTTTGTGAAACAGGTAAACCAGAGCTCTGAGGTCACGCTAACTGGACGCGCATTAACTTCAGCTGCCCTCAAGCGATCGTGTTTACTTTTCACTTGTAACATGAGTGAAAAACCCAACGCGTGCAAACACCTGCAATGAATCCCTTTTCACTTGTGCGCAACAGTTAGCACGTCACTGGTAATCTAACCCTTTATTATTTATATTATATATTAATATCATTATGTCTATAATCACGTTAGATCCTTTCGTTGCCTTTTTCCGCCAGGAGACCTCTGCACGACATTAAATAATTATCATGACTTTGTCATATGTTTGCAGCTTTTAATAGTGTTTGCTGTTTAAACAATCCACAGTTCATCTTTGCTATAAGAGTTTGTGTTCTTTGGTTTCTATGCAACTGTTAAAGACCATTAGTCCTAATATTTCTATTTATTTGTCTGGTGGTTCTTGGTTATTCCTGGAATCTAGTCAACACCAAGTAAAAAACTATTAAAACACAATAATCTGGATTCAATAATGTGTGTTTGCCCTGCAAGCTGTGACTGTAAAATGTGACAGAACCGCAAAAATCTGGGAAGGCACAAGAAAGAAAAAAATACATGGGAAATTCTGTAGCTTGATTATGGGGTCCTGTGAATTTTTTTATTGAGAAACAAAGTACTTTAGTTAATTAAAGGGATAGTCTATTCAAAATTAATCTTTCATGATTTAGATAAAGCATGCAATTTTAAGCAACTTTCTAATTTACTCCTATTATCAAATTTTCTTCGTTCTCTTGGTATCTTTATTTTAAAAAGCTAGAATGTAAGCATAGGAGCCGGCCCATTTTTGGTTCAGCACCTGGGTAGCACTTGCTGATTGGATGGCTACATTTAGACACTAATCAGCAAGCGCTACCCAGGTGCTGAACCAAAAATGGGCCAGCTCCTATGCTTAAATTCCAGCTTTTTGAAACAAAGATACTAAGAGAACAAAAAAAATGTGATAATAGGAGTAAATTAGAAAGTTGCTTAAAATTGCCTGCTCTTTCTGAATCATATAAGTTTAATTTTGACTAGACTATCCCTTTAAATGTGAGTTCTTTATCTTTGCTCTTAGGGGCCGATTTATCATGGCCCGAATGGGGCCAAATACCCCTGTAGTGCAAGTGTGTAGGTATTTTGTGCACAATATAGCAAGTGTGTATTTTGTGCCTAGTAGTGCAAGTGTATATTTTGTGCACCGTAGTGCAAGTGTATATTTTGTGCCTAGTAGTGCAAGTGTGTATTTTGTGCATGGAAGTGCAAGTGTGTATTTTGTGCCTAGTAGTGCAAGTGTATATTTTGTGCACAGAAGTGCAAAGTGTGTATTTTGTGCCTAGTAGTGCAAGTGTGTATTTTGTGCACGGAAGTGCAAGTGTGTATTTTGTGCCTAGTAGTGCAAGTGTGTATTTTGTGCCTAGTAGTGCGTGTGTATGTTGTGCATGGAAGTGCAAGTGTGTATTTTGTGCCTAGTAGTACAAGAGGGGTCTGGCTTCAGAGAGTTTATACTCTCATTTTTTAACCGCTTACTCCCTAAGATAATTGTTGATTGCCAATAGCTTGTAAATGTGTGTTATATTCTGAGATTAGATGTTATGCTATGATAGTGAAACAAGTCAGTTAAACGTTAATCCAGCCCCCGCTATAGAAGGGGCTTAAGCAGACAGAATCTATTACACTGAATAGCTGTGCTAAAGCTAACTGTCCAAGCAAGGACTTTATAATTACAGATAGAGTATTAGCTAGATAGCTTTAATCTCGCAATCTGACATCCCATCTTAACAGGTCCTCTTGTTACAACATTATTTCTGAATTTAGTAATAGCCGGCTATTAAGATATTGTTTGTATCTAACTGCTTGATATTATACAAACCAAGTACAATGTTTCACATCTAGATACATGATTCTCAGAGGTATTATTCACACACCTATGGTATATATTGATATCTAGAGAGCTTAAGTGTTTTTAAACGTGTATGATTGAATAGTTAAACCAATAAAGATAAAGGGGCCTATCTGTCAAGCTCCGTATGTAGCTTGACGCCCCGTGTTTCTGGCACGCTGCTCCATAACCCCGTCCGCCTGCTCTGAACAGGCGGACAGACATTGCCACAAATCAACCCGATCGAGTACGATCAGGTTGATTGACAACCCCCTGCTGGCAAATCTGCAGGGGCGGCGTTGCACCAGCAGCTCAAAAGAGATGCTGGTGCAATGCTGAATATGGACAGCGTATTGCTCTCCGCATTCAGCGAGGTTTGTCGCACCTGATCCGCACTATCGGATCAGGTCCGACAGACCGTTGTTAAATAGGCCTCCGTGTATGAATGGTTAAAAAATAGTTCCTGTATTATTCAGTTAGAATTTTTCCTATATAATGGTGGGGGTATTTGGCACCTATAGATACTTACCATTAGTATTACTTTACCTACTATCTTGTTACTATAGTACAAGTGTGTATTTTGTGCCTAGTAGTGTAAGTGTATATTTTGTGCCTAGCAGTGCACGTGTGTATTTTGTGCCTAGTAGTGTGTGTATTTGTACCTAGAAGTGCAAGTGTGTATTTTGTGCCTAGCAGTGCACGTGTGTATTTTGTGCCTAGAAGTGCAAGTGTGTATTTTGTGCCTAGCAGTGCACGTGTGTATTTTGTGCCTAGTAGTGTGTGTATTTGTACCTAGAAGTGCAAGTGTGTATTTTGTGCCTAGCAGTGCACGTGTGTATTTTGTGCCTAGAAGTGCAAGTGTGTATTTTGTGCCTAGCAGTGCACGTGTGTATTTTGTGCCTAGTAGTGTGTGTGTATTTTGTGCCTATAAGTGCAAGTGTGTATTTTGTGCCTATAAGTGCAAGTGTGTATTTTGTGCCTAGTAGTGCAAGTGTGTATTTTATGCCTAGTAGTGCACGTGTGTATTTGTGCCTAGTAGTGCAAGTGTGTATTTTATGCCTAGTAGTGCAAGTGTGTATTTTATGCCTAGTAGTGCACGTGTGTATTTTGTGCCTAGTAGTGCAAGTGTGTATTTTGTGCCTAGTAGTGCAGGTGTGTATTTTGTGCCTAGTAGTGCAAGTGTGTATTTTATGCCTAGTAGTGCAAGTGTGTATTTTGTGCACGGTAGTGCAAGTGTGTATTTTGTGCCTAGTAGTGCAAGTGTGTATTTTGTGCACGGTAGTGCAAGTGTGTATTTTGTGCCTAGTAGTGCACGTGTGTATTTTGTGCCTAGTAGTGCAGGTGTGTATTTTATGCCTAGTAGTGCACGTGTGTATTTGTGCCTAGTAGTGCAAGTGTGTATTTTATGCCTAGTAGTACAAGTGTGTATTTTATGCCTAGTAGTGCACGTGTGTATTTTGTGCCTAGCAGTGCAAGTGTGTATTTTGTGCCTAGTAGTGCAGGTGTGTATTTTGTGCCTAGTAGTGCAAGTGTGTATTTTATGCCTAGTAGTGCAAGTGTGTATTTTGTTCACGGTAGTGCAAGTGTGTATTTTGTGCCTAGTAGTGCAAGTGTGTATTTTGTGCCTAGTAGTGCAAGTGTGTATTGTATGCCTAGTAATGCAAGTGTGTATTTTATGCCTAGTAGTGCAAGTGTGTATTTTATGCCTAGTAGTACAAGTGTGTATTTTATGCCTAGTAGTGCAAGTGTGTATTCTGTGCCTAGTAGTGCAAGTGTGTATTTTGTGTCTAGTAGTGCAAGTGTGTATTTTGTGCCTAGTAGTGTAAGTGTATATTTTGTGCCTAGCAGTGCACGTGTGTATTTTGTGCCTAGTAGTGTGTGTATTTGTACCTAGAAGTGCAAGTGTGTATTTTGTGCCTAGCAGTGCACGTGTGTATTTTGTGCCTAGAAGTGCAAGTGTGTATTTTGTGCCTAGCAGTGCACGTGTGTATTTTGTGCCTAGTAGTGTGTGTATTTGTACCTAGAAGTGCAAGTGTGTATTTTGTGCCTAGCAGTGCACGTGTGTATTTTGTGCCTAGAAGTGCAAGTGTGTATTTTGTGCCTAGCAGTGCACGTGTGTATTTTGTGCCTAGTAGTGTGTGTGTATTTTGTGCCTATAAGTGCAAGTGTGTATTTTGTGCCTATAAGTGCAAGTGTGTATTTTGTGCCTAGTAGTGCAAGTGTGTATTTTATGCCTAGTAGTGCACGTGTGTATTTGTGCCTAGTAGTGCAAGTGTGTATTTTATGCCTAGTAGTGCAAGTGTGTATTTTATGCCTAGTAGTGCACGTGTGTATTTTGTGCCTAGTAGTGCAAGTGTGTATTTTGTGCCTAGTAGTGCAGGTGTGTATTTTGTGCCTAGTAGTGCAAGTGTGTATTTTATGCCTAGTAGTACAAGTGTGTATTTTATGCCTAGTAGTGCACGTGTGTATTTTGTGCCTAGCAGTGCAAGTGTGTATTTTGTGCCTAGTAGTGCAAGTGTGTATTTTGTGCACGGTAGTGCAAGTGTGTATTTTGTGCCTAGTAGTGCACGTGTGTATTTTGTGCCTAGTAGTGCAGGTGTGTATTTTATGCCTAGTAGTGCACGTGTGTATTTGTGCCTAGTAGTGCAAGTGTGTATTTTATGCCTAGTAGTACAAGTGTGTATTTTATGCCTAGTAGTGCACGTGTGTATTTTGTGCCTAGCAGTGCAAGTGTGTATTTTGTGCCTAGTAGTGCAGGTGTGTATTTTGTGCCTAGTAGTGCAAGTGTGTATTTTATGCCTAGTAGTGCAAGTGTGTATTTTGTTCACGGTAGTGCAAGTGTGTATTTTGTGCCTAGTAGTGCAAGTGTGTATTTTGTGCCTAGTAGTGCAAGTGTGTATTGTATGCCTAGTAATGCAAGTGTGTATTTTATGCCTAGTAGTGCAAGTGTGTATTTTATGCCTAGTAGTACAAGTGTGTATTTTATGCCTAGTAGTGCAAGTGTGTATTCTGTGCCTAGTAGTGCAAGTGTGTATTTTGTGTCTAGTAGTGCAAGTGTGTATTTTGTGCCTAGTAGTGCAAGTGTGTATTTTATGCCTAGTAGTGCAAGTGTGTATTTTGTGCACGGTAGTGCAAGTGTGTATTTCGTGTCTAGTAGTGCAAGTGTGTATTTTGTGCCTAGTAGTGCAAGTGTGTATTTTATGCCTAGTAGTGCAAGTGTGTATTTTATGCCTAGTAGTACAAGTGTGTATTTTATGCCTAGTAGTGCAAGTGTGTATTTTGTGCCTAGTAGTGCAAGTGTGTATTTTGTGTCTAGTAGTGCAAGTGTGTATTTTGTGCCTAGTAGTGCAAGTGTGTATTTTGAGCCTAGTAGTGCAAGTGTGTATTTTGTGCCTAGTAGTACAAGTGTGTATTTTGTGCCTAGTAGTGCAAGTGTGTATTTTGTGCCTAGTAGTAAAAGAGTGTATTTTGTGTCTAGTAGTACAAGTGTGTATTTTGTGTCTAGTAGTGCAAGTATGTATTTTGTGTCTAGTAGTACAAGTGTGTATTTTGTGCCTAGTAGTGAAAGTGTGTATTTTGTGTCTAGTAGTACAAGTGTGTATTTTGTGTCTAGTAGTGTAAGTATGTATTTTGTGTCTAGTAGTACAAGTGTGTATTTTGTGCCTAGTAGTGCAAGTGTGTATTTTGTGTCTAGTAGTACAAGTGTGTATTTTGTGCCTAGTAGTGCAAGTGTGTATTTTGTGTCTAGTAGTACAAGTGTGTATTTTGTGCCTAGTAGTACAAGTGTGTATTTTGTGCCTAGTAGTACAAGTGTGTATTTTGTGTCTAGTAGTACAAGTGTGTATTTTGTGCCTAGTAGTACAAGTGTGTATTTTGTGCCTAGTAGTGCAAGTATGTATTTTGTGTCTAGTAGTACAAGTATGTATTTTGTGTCTAGTAGTACAAGTGTGTATTTTGTGTCTAGTAGTACAAGTGTGTATTTTGTGCTCAGTAGTCCAAGTGTGTATTTTGTGCCTAGTAGTGCAAGTGTGTATTTTGTGTCTAGTAGTACAAGTGTGTATTTTGTGCTCAGTAGTGCAAGTGTGTATTTTGTGCCTAGTAGTGCAAGTGTGTATTTTGTGTCTAGTAGTACAAGTGTGTATTTTGTGTCTAGTAGTACAAGTGTGTATTTTGTGCCTAGTAGTGCAAGTGTGTATTTTGTGCCTAGTAGTGCAAATGTGTATTTTGTGCCTAGTAGTACAAGTGTGTATTTTGTGCCTAGAAGTACAAGTATGTATTTTGTGTCTAGTAGTGCAAGTGTGTATTTTGTGCTCAGTAGTGCAAGTGTGTATTTTGTGCTCAGTAGTGCAAGTGTGTATTTTGTGCCTAGTAGTGCAAGTGTGTATTTTGTGTCTAGAAGTACAAGTATGTATTTTGTGTCTAGTAGTGCAAGTGTGTATTTTGTGCCTAGTAGTGCAAGTGTGTATTTTGTGCCTAGTAGTGCAAATGTGTATTTTGTGCCTAGTAGTACAAGTGTGTATTTTGTGCCTAGAAGTACAAGTATGTATTTTGTGTCTAGAAGTACAAGTATGTATTTTGTGTCTAGTAGTACAAGTGTGTATTTTGTGCCTAGTAGTGCAAGTGTGTATTTTGTGCCTAGTAGTGCAAATGTGTATTTTGTGCCTAGTAGTACAAGTGTGTATTTTGTGCCTAGAAGTACAAGTATGTATTTTGTGTCTAGTAGTGCAAGTGTGTATTTTGTGCTCAGTAGTGCAAGTGTGTATTTTGTGCTCAGTAGTGCAAGTGTGTATTTTGTGCCTAGTAGTGCAAGTGTGTATTTTGTGTCTAGAAGTACAAGTATGTATTTTGTGTCTAGTAGTGCAAGTGTGTATTTTGTGTCTAGTAGTGCAAGTGTGTATTTTGTGCCTAGTAGTACAAGTGTGTATTTTGTGTCTAGTAGTGCAAGTGTGTATTTTGTGTCTAGTAGTACAAGTGTGTATTTTGTTTCTAGTAGTACAAGTGTGTATTTTGTGCCTAGTAGTGCAAGTGTGTATTTTGTGTCTAGAAGTACAAGTGTGTATTTTGTGCCTAGTAGTACAAGTGTGTATTTTGTGTCTAGTAGTGCAAGTGTGTATTTTGTGTCTAGTAGTACAAGTGTGCATTTTGTGTCTAGTAGTACAAGTGTGTATTTTGTTTCTAGTAGTACAAGTGTGTATTTTGTGTCTAGTAGTACAAGTGTGTATTTTGTGTCTAGAAGTACAAGTATGTATTTTGTGTCTAGTAGTGCAAGTGTGTATTTTGTGCTCAGTAGTGCAAGTGTGTATTTTGTGCTCAGTAGTGCAAGTGTGTATTTTGTGTCTAGTAGTACAAGTATGTATTTTGTGTCTAGTAGTGCAAGTGTGTATTTTGTGCCTAGTAGTACAAGTGTGTATTTTGTGTCTAGTAGTGCAAGTGTGTATTTTGTGTCTAGTAGTACAAGTGTGTATTTTGTGCCTAGTAGTGCAAGTGTGTATTTTGTGCATGGTGCACGGTAAAATTTCAAAGGTTTTTCTTTCTTTCTTGTGCCTTCTAAGACTATTGCGGTTCTGTCACGTTTTTCAGTCATAGCTTGCAGGACAAACACGCAGTATTGAATCCTGATTATTGTGTTTTAATTGTTTTTTACTTGGTGTTGACTAGATGCCGGACCATTTTTGGTGTACAACCTGGGTTGTTCTTGCTGATTGGTGGATAAATTCATCCACCAATAAAAAAGTGCTATCCAGAGTCCTGAACCAAAACAGAAGCTTAGATGTCTTCTTTTTCAAATAAAGATAGCAAGAGAATGAAGAAAAATTGATAATAGGAATAAATTAGAAAGTTGCTTAAAATTGCATGCTCTATCTGAATCACGAAAGAAAAAAATTGGGGTTCAGTGTCCCTTTAAACACTATTTGACAACAGGGCTTGCAACAATGTAGAGCTCATATAGAAACACATGCATACTCCTCAGCCTACTTTAATATGCCCTATTGCATATATTTAAAAGGAAGTCAAATATAAACTTCCATAAATCAGAAACAATATACTATTTTAATAGACTTTTAAATTAACTTATTTTTTTAAATTCACTTTTTGAAAAGCAGGTAAGCTCAGAAGCAGCAATGCATTAATGGGAGATAGCTGTTGATTGGTGGCTAAAAGAAATATATCTTTTGTAATTGGCTCTTCAGATTGTACTGCTGCTCAGGAAACTGACTTTAATTATGTGTTTAACTGCTTTGCTTGGGTTAAACACGTAGTAATATTCAAACAATATGGCTTCAATTAAATGCTCTAAGACAATCGAACATTATTTTACCCCTTTAAAAAATACATTTCAAGAGAATTGTGAAAGTTTTTTTTTTAAATTGTACAAGTATAACTGAAGCATGATAGTTTGGTTATTCTGTATCCCTTTAAGATTTGTTTTCACTTAACGGGACATTAAAGTCAAAATTAGACTTCCATGATCCATATTAACATTTATTATCAAATTGACCTTGTTCTATTGGTTTCCTTTGTTAAAACGTAGCTAATTTCCACGAGAGCACACAAGCTCAGGAGCGTGCATGTTTCTTGAGCACTTTACGGCAGCCGTTCACAACAACAACAGTTAAAACACTACAATTAACAATTTCATATAATCTTTAAGCAATGTTATAATAATCAGTTTAAAATGTCTAAACATTTCAGTGCAATGATTAATAAATATACTGGTTTGCAGGTTTTTTAGTTTACAAGTGTGGTTTGGACTAAATTCTAACTTGTTATTAAAATGACAGGGTACTTTAAAATCCCTCTCCCCTTTGATGTGTTCCTAATTATTCCTTTTACTGGCTGGAGAGTATTTCATTGTTTAGAAACGGATTCATAAATGTTCTTATTTGAAATAGCTACTTTAACCTGTTGAAACCACCACCTATACTAAAAAAATGAATACTGCAGTATTCTCTAAAGAAAAGCTATGTACACCTTAGACAGCAGCTGTGAGCATCATCTCAATGGGGATGGGAGAGATAGGTACTAAAATATTAAATTGTTCTCTCTACGGATCCGATGATCTTAAGCTCTCTGCTCAAATGAGATCATCTAAGATGTCTCGTCAGTACGACGAGGCCCCTCAAAAACATTTAGAAACTGAAATTTTATCTCGAGATTTAGTCTTCTTTATGTGAAAACAGACTCTCCTACATTACAATGTAAGGTCTAAATAAAATCCAAAAGATTTTGTGAGATTTCTCTCTAATCCAGCAAGCTTTTGATTATCTTTATCTTCCCTGAATATTTGTTGCCCGTTCTATTCGGTATTCATTTTGTTTTAGACTATTACTAAATATTCTATAAACATTTACAGTAATTTACGCACAGTCCGCATCTGACACCGGCACAATAAAGAGTGGGGAGATGAAGTCAGCTGTAAAATGTGATAGTCTCACAAAGCGCCACTGTCTATCGACGCCAAACAATTACACATATCCAAAGAGCAGAGGCTTACAGACACTCCAGCATAGATTGTAATAAAGTTGATAATTGTTGCTTGAGTTAAAAAACAAAAAGTAACAATCAAATTGCAAATTGTAAATCCATAGCGCAATGATACAAAGTATCTATGGCAGGAAATGGAGACCAGGTTCCTATGCAGACAAAAAGCGCAGGACCTGGGAACTGCCATGCTATGGGGCCTATTTATCAAAGGTCTTGCGGATCTGATCCGACAGTGCGGATCAGGTCCGCAAGACCTCGCTGAATGCGGAGAGAAATATGCTCTCCGTATTCAGCACTGCACCAGCAGCTCACAAGAGCTGCCCCTGCAGACTCGCGGCCAATCGGCTGCCAGGAGGGAGGTGTCAATCAACCCGATGGGGTTGAATTGTGGCGATGTGTGTCCGCCTGCTCAGAGCAGGCGGACAGGGTTATGGAGCAGCGGTCTTTAGACCGCTGCTTCATAACTGCTGTTTCTGGCGAGTCTGGAGACTCGCCAGAAACATGGACCCACATGTTTCTTGTAAAATCAGCTTGACAAAGGTTTACACTCCCGAAACGTTGCTCTGCTGTTTTTCCTTGTGTGTTTAAATAAAAATCTGTTGTGCTGCCACACTCTTGGTTTTTTTTATTCAAACAAATTAGCCAATTATGTTGATTGTTTTTTCAGCCTATCATATGCGGCGGTACATTGGTAATATGTTATTCTATTGGTTAAAGGGACAGTCTACTCCAGAATTTTTAATGTTTAAAAAATAGATAATCCCTTTATTACCTATTCCCCAGTTTTGCATAATCAACATGGTTATATTAATACACTTTTTACCTCTGTGATTACCTAGCATCTAAGTTTTTGCAGAGTCTGCAGACGACCCCCTTATTTCAGTTATTTTGATAGACTTGCATTTTAGCCAATCAGTGTCCTTTCATAAGTAACTTCACAGGCATGAGCACAATGTTATCTATATGGGACACATGAAGTGACGCCCTCTTGTTGTGAAAAACTGTCAAATGCTTTGAGACAAGAGGCGGCCTTCAGGGGCTTAGACATTAGCATATGAGCCTACCTAGGTTTAGCTTTTAACAAAGAATAGCAAGAGAACAAAGCAAATTTGATGATAAAAGTGAATTGGAAAGTTGTTTAAAAAAAATATTAATTTTGACTAGACTGTCCCTTTAAGATTTATTTGTCACATGACATTGCATCACTAACTGACATGAACCACACAACAGCATAGGTCGACTGAACTGTGAATCAAACAAATTAGCCTATAATATACATTGTTTTATTAGGAGATATGCTAAAAATAGCTGTCTTCTAGTTATTTTATAAATTTAATATTTTAACAGTTTACTAGAAAAAGTAAAGTCTTATAAATCACAATGACTTGCCCTGCCTCATACTATATTCTTTTCCTAAAAGTGAAGACTACTGAGTGCTGTCTGTTCCAAGTTGAGCACCTCTCTCCTGTAAAATGAAACGAATATCCCTGTTTCGTTACCGAATTACCATTTGTTGTGAAACAAATGCACATGCCTAGTAAGTAGAGGGGATGTGCATGGAGAACAATATAGCAGCAGGTTTGCAAGAATGATTTTGAGCACTAGATGGCAGCAGTACATGCACAATGTATGAAGGGCTAAATTACAAGTGGAGCGCTAATTTATCACGCACCCGCAAACATGCGGATTTGTCTGTTTGCAGAAGAGTGAGAAATAACCAGATATTACAAGTGGCTGGTTATTGATACTGCAAGCTTGCGGTAGCAATTAGCTCTTATATAATTAGATCAGATCTCTGGTTAATTTTTTAAATGTGCCACAAATTCACCAAAATACAGTGTAGTGTATTTTATTAAAAAAAAATTGTAGCATTTTTATTTTTTTAATAAAATAACTGCAGCAGGCTGTATTTTGGGGGCAAAGCTGGTAGGAGTGGGGTATTAGAAAGAAAACAGCACTGAAAAGTGACTTTATGTTGAAGTCAATATTTAAAGGCATAGTAAATTCAAATTTAAACTTTCAGGACTCAG